>NC_073266.2:34549524-34861816 GCF_029289425.2 Pan paniscus
CACTAAGGAAAGTAGATTTGTACAGCAAACTTGGTAAGAAGAGCAACAGCTTTTAAAGAAAGAGACTTTATAAGAGAAAATTTGATTCAGGTAAATATATATATATATGCATGTATGTATATATAAAATCTGGCTGTGAAACAAGTTGTATAGAATATGCCAGAACATGTTCACAAGACTACTCAGCTAGTCATGAGCAATCTAGACAAAAATAACTTGGTTTCATCAGAGGCTATTTCCACTGCTCCTTTTCAAGTTGTATTGTCATATTGTTTTGATTGTCATTGTTTTTGTGTTTTTCCATCTTCCATCACGGCTGTCTTTAGGTACCATTAAACAGGTTTATTCTGTCATCATTTCTTCTTTCTCCTAGATTCATCAGTAGTTTGCAAGTTTTTCCCAACTTTTTTTGGAGTAAATGCTGATGGGTTTTTCTCTTCTCTGTGAATATTCTACCCCCATCAATTGTACCCCCATAAGACAGGCTGTCCCCCTGCTGCAGCACCTCCTGAAGGGCACTGTCCATGGCTGGTCAAGGTAACCACATTCTCCTAGCTGGCTCCCAAGGGAATTCATCTGTCCATTTAGCCGAGATAACCAACCCTCTCCTGAAAAGCCAAATAAGAACAATTCCATAGGAAGCATATCTCCGAGGTCCCATAGAGTCAGCACAGGCATATTTGAACTCTGTCAGTCCAAAATAATATTAGGAGATTTTATCGTTTACTGCCTGGATTATCTTCACATAAAAATCACTCCTAAATCCTATGACATTTTGCTCAACCACCAATATCAATGATGACCTATTAATCATTTTTCAAAGAACACTACCTTCCACCTTTTTATTCTCAAAAACTGTTATGAAACCACTTTTTAAAAGCTTTGTATGGAGATGCAGGTGATTGTAATTGTGCTGCCTACTGTGACCAAATTGGAGAAGATTTCAGTTGAGTCGTTGGTTTTTTTTTTTTTTTAACAATACCATATCGTTTGAAAAGGAAATGCCTCCAAAGGCATTTATTTGTAGGAGCAGACTGATTGACAGAGGTATTCACAGACGAAATCAAACTGCAGATGATTAGGACAGCAATTAATGTTAATGAAAAGCCAAAATACATTCTGCATCTATAAAATGGCTCAGCATTGTACTTTGAGTAATATAATCGGTATATTTCAGAATGTGCTTACTCAAAGGTGTTCTAATAGTACTTGTATAATTTTAAGCACACAACGCATGAAAATCTTCAAGTAAGGAAGCCTGGAAAAGTGAAAGAACATGACATTGAGTTATCATCTTCAGGTACAATTTCAAAAGGTCAGAAAATATCCAAACAGCGGGCATTTGGACAATGTTAACTCACATTCTCACCTCTGTTAAGTTTTCTGTTTACTTCTTTTTTTTTTTTTTTTTTTTTTTTTTTTTGAGATGGAGTCTCACTCTGTTGTCCAGGCTGCAGTGCAGTGGCATGATCTCGGTTCACTGCAAGCTCCGCCTCCCGGGTTCACGCCATTCTCCTGCCTCAGCCTCCCAAGTAGCTGGGACTACAGGCACCCACCACCACGCCTGGCTAATTTTTTGTATTTTTAGTAGAGACGGGGTTTCACCATGTTAGCCAGGATGGTCTCGATCTCCTGATCTCATGATCCGCCCACCTCGGCCTCCCAAAGTGCTGGGATCACAGGCATGAGCCACTGCCCCTGGCCGTTTTCTGTTTACTTTTACCCAAAAGTGCCATGGTTTCATTTTTGAGTAGTAAGAACCATTTTCTTATTTTAAAAAGTAATAATTTAAAATCATCAGCCTGTTGGGCATTCATCATTCTCAATCTCTGTAGAATTGGGATTTATTATAAGTAAACAGGAAAATTAATTTTGTTCTGTCTGAAAAAAAATGTCATGTATGTGTTCAGACTGTGGTTGGAGCATGCGTGTGTGAGCAAGGAGGTCTGAATCAGGAGACACTGCCGTAGCTGGCCAGAACATTGTCCTTCTCTCTTGGTATACTCCTTCTTTTCTTCCAGTCTTGTCTCATAAACTGCTCTTGCAAGAAATCATTGCTTCTTTGAGATCTTTTTGCCCCTCCCCACTCCCACATGTATTCTCTAACTACAGCTAGAGAACTCTTTAGTACAAGTGTGACCATGCCACTGTCTTGTTTAAATTCCTCTAATGGATTACCACCACCTGCAAATACAGTGCTGCATCCTGACATAGCTTCACCAAGGGTCTCATGATTTTGCCCTGACTACCTGTCTCACTTAGGAACAGGTGCAGATGCAAGGTTCAGTACACAAAATTACAGAAAGCAAAATAACCGCGAGCTATTTTGTCTCCTCTCTCCACACATACTCCCTCTGCAGAGCCCTTGGCTAAAGTTGTCACGTGGTTCAATAGCATGGGACTCTGGCTTCCTATGGGGCCAACGCAGGCCCTTCCTTTACTTGATAAGATAAGGAAACAAGATAAAGGTCTATTTTTCTCTCAACTAAACAAAATGCAGAGGTGCACATCCAGGGCTGATATGGCACTTTGCTGTAGGTCAGAACCTTTATCTTTTGTTTCTCTAATCCTCAAACTGTAACTTCCACCTCATGGGAAAGATCACTATTCACCCAGCCCCCACAGCTGCATTCCAGCCAGGGAAGGGGTAAAGAAGGGTATGCCCCTCACTTTAGAGATGTTTTCCAGAAATCACACATGCCGTTTCCAGTTATATTCCATTAGCCAGCATAATCACCCAGGCACATCTAGGGAGAATGGAAAATGTAGTCATTGTTCAGGGCTGCTTGTACTTTTCAACAAGAAAATCTTTTCTTTCTCTTTAGTGGTATGTTATAACCTGGCATGGACAAGCTTCAGGCAGGTGGAGGGATGCCAAAAAGTTGACTTGAGAGATAGAGAGTAGAAGGATGATCATTTAGAGGCTGGGAAGGGTAGTTAAGGGGGTGTTGCTAAGGTGGGAGAGTGGGGATGATTAATGGGTACAAAAAATAGATGCAAGTCCGAATGAATGATAAAATCTAGTATTTGATAGCATAATAGGGTGACTATAGTCAATAATAATCTAATTGCACTTTTAAAAATAACTATAAGAGTATAATTGGATTGTTTGTAACAAAAAGGATAAATATTTGACGTGATGGATATTCCATTTACCTTGATGTGATTATTAAACATTATATGCCTGTATCAAAATATCTCATGTACCCCAGAAATATATACATGACTAGGTACCCACAAAAATTCAAAAAAAAAATTTTTTTTAAGACAGCTTGACCCTGAAAAGATTCATGGAGATTTCCTCTTCCTGATGTCTCCTCAAACAAGAACACAGTGTCCCAGTTCTCCTGGGCAGGGTCCACCACTTTCTTTCTAAAGTAAGTCACAATTGCCTGCCTGTCCATCCTCATGGGGTAAGACAGAGGAGGGCCTTCAGTATGCTCTTATTTCTGCATGTAAAGAAAAATCAAGAAAAGCAGCTCTAAATAAAGACATGCACAAAAATCAAAATGGAATAAGGACTTGCCAGCTTTGCAAGACTATTTCCCTTTGTCAGCATCTTCTAATATGTGGTGTGTTTGTGTTTTCCTTGGGTCTAATAAATTACCTACCTTGAAAATTTCCTTTACAGTGCTGGATTATTCTTGTTTTGGTCATCATCTGGACAGTGATAATTCTGCTCCAGGTGTTGGAACTCTGGAAAAACTGTGCATCTCACAATCTGAGCTTGTCTGATGGCTGCAAACAGAGTCAACAAATTATCCAAGCAAAAAAATCAGGAGACATGGTACAATGGTAAAATTGAACTTAGAAGGACAATAAAACAGAATGTTGAAGTCACAGTGAACAAGAAGAAATTAGAGTTAATCACTGGTAGTCACAGAAACCCTCATGAAGACATGTTGACCGCAGTCCCCATCCTTGCTCAAAGAACAAGGCCTGAAAGGCAATTTCCCTCTCTATTTGCAGCAATTGTTATCATTACTTAAAATCTAATTGAGAGGCTAGCATCCTCTTTTTTCAAGAATGCATAGAAGAATGAGAATTGTTATTTATCTCTTTTCATGTTTTTTTGTGGCTAGGTCATGAAGTGCATACATTGAATCCCTAGTGGCCAAAGGGCTTATGACATGGCTCTCACAATATATCATAAGCCCTCTGAGCACTAGGGATTCACTGTAGGCATTTGGTCATCTTTGCAGCAGCAGGCAAGGAAGCTTTCTAATGATGCTCTTGGTCACACCACAGGTGGCAGCAAGTGGTGCCCATGGATACAACTTATAAACATTAATTAGGAGAGGGGGGAAGAAAGAAGTGACAGAGATAAATGTGCTGGAAAGGGAGTTTAAGAGTAAGGCAAGAGGAAAATGAAGAATGAGAGAAGGAAGAGCAGGACCTCCATAGTAGGTGCCACCAGCAATTGTCTACCCATTGCCAATGGCCTTAGGATTTTAGATCATTTGCCCTTGCTCACCAAGAAGTCACAGAATGTGTTTTCTTTTATAATCACAAATTGACCTATTTTCATTTTAAAATGACAAGACGATAGAAGAGAGTGTAAGATTTGTTACAGAAAGGGCCATGGTATTAAGTTGTTTATTTGGCCTTGACCAGAAAGATAGATTTAGCATTTAGAAATGTTTATTGCCATTTTTTATGACCTTCTTTTCCCACATCATAGAGAAAAAAAATCAAGATCTCAATATCTCTTTTACAAATACAAGTAAGGAAGGAGGAATGTTAGCTTATTCATTCTGGATGCAATTTGTTACCCTCCAAGAAAATAGAGGTGCTTGTCCTGTGCTGAAAATAGCCCAGTTAACTTTTAGTAAAAAACACACTGTGTATGATTAATTTACAGAAATTATCATTGGTTACATCATTTAACTTAAATCATCATTAGTGGCCTTAAACAGCTCTTCGTTTGCTCTGCTTGTCCTCAGGTAACATCATCTTGCATGGAATGTTGCTCACATATTAAAGATAATTAAATACTGAATACCTGATTAAAATAATCTTGTATATTTTGGAGTAAACATGTATAATTCATGTTTTCAGCTCTTGCCAGTTTCACATTTTATTTAGCAGAAAATATCTACCCAAGACTCAACTGCTTGAGAAGGAAAGTTCGAAACATTATTCCATATCATTTTATATATTGAGATTCTACTATATGTGATCATAAAACTTAGTATGTGTCTATAATCCTAATAGAATCTTGTTTTTGCTTTTTATAAGTCTGTATTTGAAAGGCAAAAATGTCCTCAGTGGAACCTGATTTGTAGAGAGAGACTTTCTTATGCAATGGATTTTTGCATCTAAGTTAGTTTGTGCCACAGTTTTGCTAAAAACACATACTTAACCCTCTTACATTCTTCCTTGCCACAGCCTACTTTTAGGACCATAACTTCATACAAAGCAATCCCAAGGTTTTCTGTTTCATTAGTCTGTCACCAGTGGACACGTTTTTTACCTATCGGTTCTTCCTTATCCACAGGTATCATAAGTCCTGAATTCCTTTTTTGTCCCTTCAAGAGTCAGTTTCTCTCTCTCTTCCAGGCGGATTGCCCTCTGTCTAAGCATCCGGTAGTCAGCAGGTTAGGCAAACTACCCAGACTTTACTTCCAGACAGGTAGAACGGCAGAAGGTACGATATTGTCCAGTGAGTTGCAGAGTTAGAAGTCAAAGGTATATAGGTCAGAAGGAGTGTTCACCAGTCTGCTTCCTGCCTTGCTCTGAAGACTGGTCTTTGGAATGGTCACCCTGATGGAATGGTCCCCCCAACTATTGGGCATCTTTCCTTGGCCTTGCCCAGCCTGGCCTTTGCCACACAGTCATGTTTTCATTAAACAGATGCTACTTGAATCACACTATGAACCACTTTGGGAAATTTTGCATTAATGCATTAAGTAATTGAGTAAATATTCTACTAACTTAATTCCCACTATCCACTAGGATAGCACTTTGCCAAATACTAGGTGGGTGAAACATAGTCCCTACCCTTAAGGACGTCACAATTTAGTAGACTAACAAATTTTGAGTGACTGTACTGATTAAAACCTTTCATCATTATTCCTGAATGGTCAATCCAGAAACTGGGAGACAGGAGGAAGAAAGGAGCTTCACAAAGCATGGATAGAGATTGCCAACATTGTCATGAGCGCTCCCAGATGCAGTATGTCTCATGGAATAGACAAGACCTGGCCTCTCAAAAATCTTTTTTCATGAGGTCCAGTGTGGGTGTTTTATATGTTTGTTTGTTTTTGTTTATTTGTTTGTTTTGAGATGGAATCTTGCTCTGTCACCCAGGTTGGAGTGCAGTGGCACGATCTCGGCTTGCCTCAACCTCCGCCTCCTGGATTCATGCAATTCTCCTGCTTCAGCCTCCCAAGTAGCTGATATTACAGGCTCCCGCCACGATGCCCAGCTAATTTTTGTATTTTTAGTAGAGACGAGGTTTCACCATGTTGGCTAGACTGGTCTTGAACTCCTGACTTCAGGTGATTCGCCTGCCTCGGCCCCCCAAAGTGCTAGGATTACAGGCGTGAGCCACCGCACCCAGCACTATATGTTTTGTTTCTTAATTAAACCACATATCTATCTCTCTAGGAATATCTGAAATGACATTAGTGATATTTTAGAGAGTCACGTTGGCTTTCCAAGATGACTCTTTATATGGCAATTTTTGTATTGTAGGAAGTCTTGAAAGAAAATCAGGCTGTCAGAAGGAACTTGGTCAGGCACTGACTCTAACACTGTTTTGGAGTCCAGAGAAAATACTCTGCCCTGATGGAATAGCAGCCTCTGTTAGTTACTAAAGCTCCGCAAGATCCAAGCTTGGAAATGGACTGAGATACCCTACATGGGATATGAACGAGTGACTTTTCCCTGAGGCTGAGCTATTAGGTCTGGGGTCCTTCACTCATGTCCTCAAGAACTTTTCAAGGGCCGTCCTTTGGTCATTTTGCCATCGGCTATTAACTTTTTTTTTTTTTTGAGACAGGGTCTCATTCTGTCACCCAGGCTGAAGTATAGTGGTGCATTCACAACTCACTGCAGCCTCAACCTCCTGGGCTCAAGCAATCCTCTCCCCACTTGAGTAGCTGGGACTACAGGCATGCACCACCACTCCCAGCTAATTTTTTTTTTTTTTTTAAGACTGGGTCCCACTATGTTTCCCAGGTTGTCTCAAACTCCTGGGCTCAAGCGATTCTCCAACCTTGGCCTCCCAAAGTGCTGGGATTACAGGCATCAGCCACCACGCCTGGTCTTGTGCATAAATATTCAACCAGAAACCTTAAACTAGGAAGAAGAGATACATGATCCTCAAATTAGCCTAGTCAAGCTTAACTTGTTCTCTCAGTTTGTTTAGAGAAAGCTCTTGACCCTCAATTGACAGAAATACCTGGGCAGATTTTCTCTACATTTATGATTTATTTGCCATATCTTTACTTTTTCCCACTCTGAGTAACCTGGGGGGATTGTTTGTGTGGTGAAGTTGTTCCTACAGAATTCAAAAAGGGAAACATGCAACAGAAGACAGAGATATCCTAAAGATACAAGGTGCCATTGGCTTCTATTATTCATCTTAGTGTTTGTTTGTTTGTTTTGAGACGGAGTCTTGCTCTGTTGCCCAGGCTGGAGTGCAGTGGCACGATCTCGGCTCACTGCAAGCTCCGCCTCCCGGGTTTACGCCATTCTCCTGCCTCAGCCTCCCGAGTAGCTGGGACTACAGGCACCTGCCACCACGCCTGGCTAATTTTTTGTATTTTTAGTAGAGACGGGTTTTCACCGTGTTAGCCAGGATGGTCTCGATCTCCTGACCTCGTGATCCACCTGCCTCGGCCTCCCAAAGTGCTGGGATTACAGGAGTGAGCCACCGCGCCCGGCTCATCTTGTTTTTTAACTCACATTTTCATTCACACTTATGGAGTGCTATTACTGTGTGCTTACATGGCTGGATCGACACTAGGTCGGGGTACATAATGAGACTAATAGACTGGGCGGCAAGGAACATAAGCCGGAAGAGAGATCCTGAAGCAAGCAACTCTGTAGGTTCTGGGGAGTGAGTTTCAGATGTGGTGGAAACACAAGAGAGGAACTAATTCTCTCTGCTAGGAGAACCAGCAGAGGTTTCCTAGAGGAACTGAGCCCCTCTCCAGTTCTATCTTTAACAATTAACATGTAGAGACTAGCCTGACCAACATGGTGAAACCTCATAAATACAAAAATTAGCCAGCCATGGTGGCAGGCACCTGTAATCCCAGCTACTCTGGAGGCTGGGGCAGGGGAATCACTTGAACCCGGGAGAGAGAGGTTGCAGTGAGCCGAGATCGTGCCATTGCACCACAGCCTGGGCAACAGAGCAAAAACTCCATCTCAAAAAAAAAAAAAAAAAAAAAAGAAAAGAAAAAGAAAAAAAAAGAATAAGACCCAAGAAGCAAGAGAACGATACATCCAGTTATTGGGGTCATAGAGGGAAGGAGAGTTATTGTTTCAAATAATTTAAAAACAATTTGGCTTTTTTAAAATATAGTTTCCTTTTCCTAGTTTTCTTTTTCTTTTTTTTTTTTTTTTTTTCTGAGATGGAGTCTGGCTCTGTCCCCCAGGCTGGAGTGCAGTGGTGCCATCTCTGCTCACTGCAAGCTCCGCCTCCCAGGTTCAAGCAATTCTCCTGCCTCAGCCTCCCGAATAGCTGGGATTACAGGCACCCACCACCACGCCCAGCTAATTTTTGTATTTTTAGTAGAGACAGGGTTTCACCATGTTGGCCAGGCTGGTCTCAAACTCCTGACCTCAGGTGATCCGCTGGCCTCGGCCTCCCAAAGTGCTGGGATTACAGGCGTGAGCCACCGCACCCGGCCTTTTTCTAGTTTTCTAGCTTTACCTCCACCTTCTCTCCCTACAGGCTTTGGAGTCAGCTTTCCTGCCCCACAGAGGTGACAGAGCTTTTCCAATAATGCGTTCAAGCTGTTTTAGGGACACTGATTAAGTTCCGCCAAAAAAAGAACACGGTCACAGATGGCACCCTCAAAAGATCAATACCAGGCCTGCAGGGTTGCTCATGCCTGTAATCCCAGCACTTAAGGGAGGCCAAAGTGGGAGGATAGCTTGAGCCCAGGAGTTCGAGACCAAGCCTGGGCAATATAATGAGACCTCCTCTCTACAAAAAGTTAGCCAAGCGTGGTGGGGCCTGCCTGTAGTCCTAGCTACTCGGGAGGCTGGTGTGGAAGGATGGCTTGAGCCCAGGATGTGGAGGCTGCAGGAAGCAGAGATGGCGCCTCTGCACTCTAGCCTGGGCAACAAAGCAAGACCCTGTAAAGTGCAATACGTAATTTCCAAGAGAAATATTAACGACTTTGCCCTTTTCTTCATTCCCCCAGATCCCTGCCCAAGACGGGTCTGGAACCTGACTTCCGGGTGTCCATGACCCTGGCGGCTGCTTCCGGTCAGCAATGAAAGGGCTATCAGGCAGCCGCAGCCATCACCACGGGGTCACCTGCGACTCGGCCTGTGACTCGCTGTCGCACCACTCCGACCGCAAGCCCTACCTGCTGAGCCCAGTGGAGCACCACCCCGCAGACCACCCATACTACACCCAGCGGAACTCCTTCCAGGCTGAGTGTGTGGGCCCCTTCAGCGACCCGCTGGCCAGCAGCACCTTCCCCCGCAGGCACTACACCTCGCAGCAAGAGCTGAAGGACGAGTGTGCCCTGGTGCCCCGCACCCTGGCCACCAAGGCGAACCGCATCCCCGCCAACCTGCTGGACCAGTTCGAGCGGCAGCTGCCACTCAGCCGCGATGGCTATCACACTCTGCAGTACAAGCGCACGGCCGTGGAGCACCGCAGCGACAGCCCCGGCCGCATCCGCCACCTGGTGCACTCGGTCCAGAAGCTCTTCACCAAGTCGCACTCCCTGGAGGGGCCGTCCAAGGGCAGCGTCAACGGGGGCAAGGCCAGCCCTGACGAGGCGCAGGCGGCGCGCTATGGCAAACGCAGCAAGAGCAAGGAGCGGCGCGCGGAGCCCAAGGCCCGGCCCAGCACCTCCCCGGGCTGGTGGAGCTCGGATGACAACCTGGATGGTGACATGTGCATCTACCACGCCCCCTCGGGCGTGATGACCATGGGCAGGTGCCCCGACCGCTCGGCCTCACAGTACTTCATGGAGGCCTACAACACCATCAGCGAGCAGGCGGTGAAGGCCTCCCGGAGCAACAACGACGTCAAGTGCTCCACCTGCGCCAACCTGCCAGTCAGCCTGGACACCCCGCTGCTGAAGAAGAGCGCCTGGTCCTCCACGCTCACCGTGAGCCGGGCCCGGGAGGTTTACCAGAAGGCCTCGGTGAACATGGACCAGGCCATGGTGAAGTCCGAGTCGTGTCAGCAAGAACGCTCCTGCCAGTACCTGCAGGTACCATTTCTGTCATTGATGGAGGCTTAGAAGTAGTACCTGGCATGCTTGTGTGGGCATTTCTCCTGGTTCTAGTCTTGGCACTACTCTGAATTTTCTATTAAGATAGGAACCTGTGCAAATTATTCGGCATCTCTGTGCCGAATTGCTCCTGTAGGGAAAATGAAAAGAAACAAATGCTACCCACCTCATCGGGTTATCTTAAGACACTAGATATCCAAGTGCTTTGAAAAGCACTCCTATGGAAAGGCAACCAGTTATTATGGCCTTCCTCTTTTGTCTGAGGGATCATAGGATGGGAAAGAGAGGAAAGGGAAGTCTACAGAGAATTTTAAAATAAGTCCACCTTTCTTTAATTCAAAAATAAGCGACGATTGTTTGAATTTTGGAAAGAGTTTCATTAGATCTATTCAGGGTTTTGTGGGGTGGTTTTCATTGTGAAATCCTGCCTGAAGCTATGTTAGAACACTGCGATGGTCATCACCGTAACCATCAGTAACTACGCCCTGACCTGAGCTTCCACCTCGAGGGCACAGCAAATCAGGAAGACGCCCTGTGCCCTGAGGAGGTGGGGAGCTAGCCAGTTTGGGGACCTGACAAGCACAGCTGCAGACACCCAGGACAACAGAGAGGAGGAGGAAAAGGAGGAAGGATTAGAGAAGTAAAATACAATTAGTGTCAGCGTGTAAATCCCACACACTTACAGAGCCACGGCAGGCTGCTCTTCCCCTGCCGCTGTCTCCTTGTGTTTTCCTCCAGTTCACTGAAACCAGATGTTACCTGGATAAAAATATAGGAGAGAGGTGTTTTTCTTCCCTACCTCCTTGCTGTAGTATTGTAATTTTTCCCAAGGCACATTTTTCCATAAGAACTCTCATCTTTTCCTTTTTCAGAGTGTCTTTTCTTCTCTGTTCTCTCCTGGTAGCCTCATCTTAAAAAAAAAAAATTACTGAGCTATAAAAGTATAACATACCCACTCCCATTTTACACTCCCACCTTAAGAAGAAATGCAAAGAAAAATTCTTCCTTTGAGGAGTTCATCTTTTTTGCTCCCTTTGAACTCCTCCTGACAAGTCTGGCTCCCTTGGGAATGCCTCCATCAATCCCTGAGAAGACCCCAAGCTGGCAATCCCTGGACAAGGGCAGTGCCAGAGCCTGTTCTTGGAGTTCAGAAGAAGCCACCAGCACATGGACAGTTTTCATACACGACACACAATTATGTGGTCAGTATTTCCCACTGAAGCTGGTGTTGCCTAATTTCCTGTAAGGTTGCTACATGTTAATAAGTTATCAAGAACTATAACAATTTCAGAGCTCAAAGAATCATTTAATCCACTTAGCATATGAAAAAGTAGACACAAAGAAAGGTAAATACTTAGTGGGTTAAACCGTTAGCACATGGCAGAGGTGGGACTAGAACCCAGTCTCTTAACTTAGAGAAATGGCCATTATGAAGGTTGCAACCGAAAGCTCTAGAAACCCTTTAAGAACATAAAGCTCACCCACCACTGAAAGTAAAGTATTTCGATAAGGATATCTGTCTTACAAAAAGTAAGGAGTAAAGAGATCAAAGCCCTAGAGTACCACACATTTTGTCTGCGAAGGTTCTATGACCAGTGGCAAAAACAAAACAAACTGAAAGGAAAAAAAAACAAAAACAAAAACACCTGTACTTAAGTAAGTAATGATGAGATTAGATGAGAAGTATCAGAGTAAAGGATGCTGTGTATGGATCTAGCATAAGCCTTTGTTAGTAATGAAATGTTTTCGTTATATTTGCCTATATGCCTACATTCTTCCTTCCTTAGGTTCATTTTTCTTTCTTTTTTATACCTTTTTGGAGTTGCGATCTCAGGTAGTGGTGAAAAGTGGAAAGATAAGGAAAGTGATATTAATTGAAAATCTACTATATACCAGATGCTATAGCAAATGTGTTCCCATTTCTTATTTCATTTAATCTTTGTGATAATCCCAAGATTACTGAATGTAATAATATTCTATTTTTATAAGAGAAGAAACTGACACTTAGAAATATCAAGTGATTTAAAGCCCCACAATCTGGAGGTTGTACAACTGAGATTTAGACTCAAGTCCGTTTGATGCCAAAACCAAGCTCTTTCTAATATGCCCTAGCACAGACCTGAAATCAAGGGCATCAAAAATGGTGAGCAAGAAGAAAATAAAATCTTTAAAATAAGCATATTATTATTAAAGTTTTTCAGTAAAATGAGAATGAAATCTTAAAGGCTTAAGTATGGGATTTAGTAGTAGCATTATTGGATCTCCTACTATAAAGATTTGGAAATTCTGTTTTCAAATTATTTGCCTTCTTTAAGTCATTTTTGTAATGAAACATTTGAGGCTTACAGAAAGGTATAAAGAAAAAAAAATAAAACACCCATGTATACATCACCCATCATACAGAACTAAAACATTCATTACAATGGATCACACACACACTCGTAATAATCCCTTTACTTCCCTTCTTCCCCAGAGTAATAGCTAATCTGTCTTTGACACCAAAGCACCTTTGTTTTCAATTCTGAAATTATTGAAAGGTTGAAAACAGTTTAACATATTCTGTCCTACACTGGGCAATAATTAACCAAGCTAGTTCAACCTTTTAAACTAAACTCCAAGTTAATCCTTATTAATAGATATTGAATTATTAAGCTTCTATTTATGCAAGACTTTCAAACTAGGGGAAAAAATCTATATTTCATTGTTGGGAGGTAGTATGTTAGTAAGAGAATTAAATGTAAAACAGTGTAGACCTCCCAACCCCTGTGCTGAGGCTGAAGAGATGCTGTAAAGAAAGGGAAGAAAGAGCCATATATTCATATGGGGTCAGAGGAGAATAGAAAATACCTCCTGAGAACTGGGCTCCTGCTCCCTTCTTGCTTCTAGGAAGTGAAAAGAGGATCTGCCACCCCGTGCAAGCTCTGCTGAGGAAGATAGGGTTAGCCCGTGCCAGCTAGCTCCAAGGGAATAATTTCATCTATAGGCTCATTCTTAGAAGTAAATTTGGGAAAACAGAGAGGGGAAAGAGGGTTTCTTTGGAGTTCTTTTTTTTTTTTTTTTTTTCAGCTCTATTGCCTTAATTGCCAACTAATATTGAAGCTGGATTTACAAAATGGATTTAACTTCAGTATTAGAGATTTAGTAGGCAAAGCACTATTCTACTAGTTCCCGGAGCGTTCTAGTCCTTATTTGCTGCTAACTAGTAACATGACCTGGAAACATGCTTTCAGCTCTCTGGACCTCCTTCCTCTGCTAGAAAATGAGGCACTTGGTCCAAAAGATGTATGATCTCAGTATGCATTTTCAAACTCGTAAATTACATGTGTCAGAGTACTAATTAGAACTATTTTCAAGAGTTGAAAGTCCCAGGACTCTCATTTCAGAGATGCCTACTGTATGTTTTTTAGATGTTGTCTAATTTGCTCTTTAAAATTCTAGAGATATTTCACAGTTGAAGAAGCTAAGATTTCATAAATTAGGTTAAGTAACCTGCCCAAGGACACACAGCTAGTATGTGGCAACACGTTGGGTCAAAACTGATTTGTCTGCCTTCAAAGTCTGTATTCATTTACTATGCCCAATCTCTACCTCCTCCAAATACAAAGCAGAGGAAGGAAGCAGTGTATATCAAATATCTATTATGTGCCAGAAACTGTGTATGTCTCATTAAGTACTCAAAACAACTTTGTAGAGTATTATTTACTTTAGTTTTATAGACAACAAAACAGGCACAAATGCTTAAATCATTTGCCCAGGAACACAGAAACAGTAAGTAGGGGAGCTAGCACTTGATCCCAAATCTATCCAACTCCGTAATACGCTTCAGTAATGGAAATGAGTGCATATTTTTTATTTTATTACTTGATTTATTTTGTGGTAAATGTATGTGTGCATTTGACCTCATATGCATGTGAGAAGTTAAGAGGGCATGGATATGAAATTAGACTAACAATGAAACAACTGATTATGTCCCTAATTTGATTCAAGACTAACAAAGATGAAATTAGTAATCACCAATAATAAAGTCTAAATACTAGCAAACCTCTGCTTCTCTCTTTGCAGAATTATCACTTAGAATTCGCTTAATTTAGGCCATTGCCATGATTCTATAGAAAATGAGAAGTCTGTAAGTATTCAGCCTCTGCCTGACATTGACTTAGGAATCAAATACTGTAGCTTGAAATCGTTGCAAGTCCCAGTTAATACGGTCAATTGTATTATGAGTGATAAGTGCTCACTCACAAGCTGTCTGCAGTTAATAAAAAAAGGGACTCCTTTTTTTTCCAATATTGTTATTTTTAAATGTCAAGAATCAGATGTCTGCTGTTTAGAACTATTGTACCGCTGCCAGTGACTGTCTGTATTAGGGCTGGGAGCAGGAACATGGATTTGAAGACATTAAAACTGTTTAATTCTCAGTTGAGATGTGGTTGGCTCTTATACATTTGGAATAAAGCATTTATGGCACATCTCAGGGTAAGTGCTTAATAGTTAAATAAATAAAATAGGAAGAGGTTCAGAGATAGAATAAAAGGTGGTTTTTGTTGTTCTTTTGTTTTTGCTTTTAAAAAGCAGAATTCTTGGTTGTGTTTATGCCTCTTTATGTAAATGTTGTATGTTGAGTGACTGACATATAAAGCCATTCAGAAGAGCAAGATTTTAGATTTCCAACTGTTAACCTAAAAGAAAAATCCCTTCAAACAGTGTATTTTGCATTCATTCAGCCGTAGAAACAGGAAAAGGGAAACAAAACGCTCTCTCCGCGGTAGAAGTGGAGAGAGAGAGACAGAGGGAGCGAGAGAGAGAGCAAGACAGACCGAGAAGGAAAGCACTCCCAGAGATGAAATTTTAGGAAAGCAAAATGATCGACCTTTTTAAGGCTGAGTGGGTTTCTTCAGTTTGTGTGCAAGTTTCAAGAAATGGAAGGACTGACCAGGTTTGGGTATAACTCTTTTATTACTTTGTATTTGATAATAGTGTGGTGTTGATTTGGATGGTTTTTGTGGTAGGGAAAGGAAGGGGTAGTATTTGTGATTTTATTTCTCCTCTAAATAATGGCTAGAAAGACTGGAAGAGCTGACAAATTAATGTATGCACAGATAGTAAAAAAGCAGGTGGAGACATCAGATATCTACAAATCTGTGTCTCCACAAGGGCTTTATAAAATCTTTAATTGACACATGATCTCCTTAGATCTGCTAGGTGCTCTTAGAGGATATTATATGGCTGGTGATTGAAATATGATCGGTTGTTTTCCAGGACCAGGATTCTGAATAGCTACTGTTCCTTTGCAAAATTAACATTTATGATGATTGCTCTTTTTGGGGGTGGGGGTCTGCTTAAATAAGGCACCACACAAGATCATTGAGGAAGCATTCATAAGCATGAATCCAGGATCTTTTAAATACAGGTAAAATTTTTTTTTCAATAATCGGTTCAAGATTATTTCCATCTTTGCCCAGTGGGAGTTTTCTTTCCCTGGCTGAGTTTTCCTCCCTCTTGTGTTAGAACAATTTTAAGTCTCCCAATTCAGTTAAAACTACTTTACATGCAATTTATGAAAGTGCTGAACAGTTCTGCTAATGACTTTGGCTACTGGGATGTTTCTTTGCTGCCTTTTTCTGAAATCCCATCCACCACATTCATTGATGATTTTCTTTATTTTTAATTTAAATTGCCCTAATAATCCAGCAAGTGAATGTCAGGGTTCCTGAATGGATTTCCTATTGGGTTTGCACAATCTTCTCCCTGTTTTTCACTGATCTTGGTAGAGATGCCCCTCTTCATTCATAAAAAGATGAGATTGCTCCTGCCTGGTGCTAACTTTGGATGTGGAATCAGTGATCAGCAGCAGAATTCTGTTAATTCTCTCTCTCTGATTCTCTTTTATTCTCACTATTGTCAGGTCCAATTAATAAAGGGAAAAAAAATTGACAAAACATTGTGAGAAAGCAGCAGTCCAGAAAGACTCAGTGGTAGTAAAGGGAAAATCAAAAATATATAGGAAAGCCTTCTTGGAAGTTATTAAAGAAACTTTATTATTCTTGGCCTCCAGTTTCATTGTTTTCTAAAGACATTTTCGGCAACACCAAAGTGCTTGGTTAGCCACAGTCAGAGGTTTCTGCCTGTAACACACACTTTCTGATCTCACAGAATTCCAATCTACTAATTAAAGGCATAGCATTAGTTAGCAAAGAGTGAAAGAGAAAAACTAGCCTTGGATCTCTCAGTGGCCAGTAGATTTCATTTCCCCTTTTTCCATTCTCCTCAGAAGACAGTTTGCTTGATTGCAAATTAAAGACAGTAAATCAAGGTAATCATTCACCATTCTTTAAGAGAACTATACCCACAGTCTCTAGCCCACATGAGATCATGGCATTACACAATTTTACACAGTGATTTGTGAATGGTAGAACACATTGCTCTTTTGTGTCAGGTTTTTTAGGAACTGCTAAAAAATATATGCAATATTGCCAAGCTGACTTTAATTTGTAATTAGATTATGTTTTCCACCACTTTGGGTTTAGGTTCAAAGGCAACAATCTGTCTTAGTGGGTTATCACACAGGGAGAATCTTTTTTCACATTATTTTGGTAAATTCATATTTAAGTGTTTTTTCAAATTCTTAAATTAAAACCACAATAGGGAATTGCATTATTTTTTTTCAGTGACTGATTTATTTATATTCAACCCAGTCCTCTATGTTTATAAACTAAAAGGTAATGATATAAAGAATCAATTAATTACTGTTACAAAGAGATAAAGGAGAAAATATTGTGTAAAGAAAGGCATAACATTTACTCTTACTGTTACTTTTGACCAAATTCTTGTTTTTAATTTTTTTTTTTTTTTTTTTTTTTTTTTTGTCTTGGAGAGCACTCACATGATTAAAGAAAGACCTCTTCTGATTCCCTGATCTTTTAAATGTAGGAATATTTAGGACTCTCATTAAAAACTTTTTGTTTCATTTGCTAAAGTCTAGCAATATGCCTGCTTTTTTCCCATTTCTAAGATATACAATGAATTTTCTGGATATGTAGGTCTTTTTGTGTATATTAGGTCACTGTTCTCTGTCAACTGGAGTTTCTACTAATTGTTTCACAGAATTAGGAAACTTCCCACAAAAATCAGGCTTGTGATATCACAGAACTGTCTATGAAGCAGAATTATGTGAGCCTGCGGTTACTGCATGCCAGGTGCATGTGTGCAGGTTTATATATACACCTTCTATCTGCATAGGTATCCCTGCAACAATACTTCTAAAATATGCATTTATACACATGCTGTTTTTGATCTCTGATTCATGAACTCAGATCCATTTTAAGAGTGCCATTTCACAAAGTCCATGGAAGAGGTATGACTATGAAGTGGAGAAACAGATTTTTCATAGACGTTGGAAAATTCATTACTGTGCTTTTCCAGTGATTATATTGAACTTCGCCTTGGACCATTCGTGTAGACTAGTTAGGGATGTCCTGCTTCTCTGGTGTAAGAATAAAGAGGTGTTAGTCCCCTTAATAAGGGAGAATCCAACAATCATAAAATAAATGACTTTTGCTCTCCTTAATTTTTTTAACCACAATTTAATATACGCTTGCAAGATTGTCTAACTCCTCCCTGATTTAATTCTCTGCGACTCTAAAATCATAAGATACATAATTAAAGGACCAGGCAGAGTTGGGTTTTTTTCCCCTTAAAATGACAATTTTAGAGTAGTAGAACCTCCTGATCAGAAGGTCATCTGGTGCAGCTTCCCATTCACACTAATCTCCCTGCAATGCAGACATTGTATCTTCCTATCTATTTTTCATCTAATAATCTCCTTATAAAAGAAGGCTTTGAAATTATTTAGTCCAATTTAGTTTTTTGAAAAGAGAAAAATCCTAAGGAAATACCTCGATGAAATCAGTCATCTTGTCAGTGGAACCTGGCACTCGCAGGCTCACTGCCTGGCTACCAGTGCTGTTCTGTTCCCATTATGTTGTACATATTCTATTATCCATTCTCATAACATCCTTTTAAGGCAATGGGGCCAAGGCACAGGGAAGCAAAGGGAGAAGCGACATTATCTGAAAGTTAGAGTTGAAGCAAGTTTGTGACTCAAAAGTCTCAGAAGAGGCAAAGATTAACTAAATAATGCCTGCAATTATTTATTTTAACTTCCAAAGAAAAGAAATTGGTATGTTCCTCCTTTTATGGATGAGTTTTCCCTGCATCATGGTAAACCACGTAGCAAAGGAGGATGCATAGAGCAGAACACATTAGGATATGTGATCTTTAGGGAATTTGCTCAGAGCCCTGGTTAGACTTTGAAGACAGCATGCATCCTTCCAGCATCTTCCACTCCTTTGAAATCAGCATCCCTCATCTTACTTCTCCAGGATAAAAATTAACATAGCTGTTACCATATTTGCAAAGGCCAAACTTTATTAGATAGATAGATAGATAGATAGATAGATAGATAGATAGATAGATGTATTTATATATAAAATATGTATGGTGTGACAGGTAGGAATTACGTATTGGAACAATGGGACCATGGGACCAAATATATTAAATGGGAGCAACTGCAGCAAATCTGAGAGGAATAGTGTGCAGGACACATACGCTAAAAGCTACGAGCTAATGTCTTAGTTATTGCCCCCTACATGTAAAAGTAAGTGATTGGAAAGGATTTATCTCTAAAATTGGAAATGCTACATGAAATATTGTAAAGTGGAATCAATATGGGTACATATGGGCACAATAATATCACATGTATGCCTATAGAGAATCATATATATGTATGGCCACTTGCTCTATCATTGAATATTTAGAGGTAAAGCTTCCTTAATTTCATGTGCACAAGAATCACCTTGAGAGTGTCTATAAAATGAGGATCTCTGGCATCCACCCAAGAGATTCCAATTTCATAGATATGGGATGATTCTGACAGTGATCAATCCCAGAACTGCATTTTAAGTAACCCAATTCTAGGGAACTGTAAGGCTTAATTTCTCATTGTATTTACTGAAGGGGGCAGTAGAGCCTAATAGATGAAAATATGGGATTCAGGAGCTCTGACTGCAAGCTTTATTGATGCTGGCTTGCTACATGACTTCGGGCTCTACTTAGTACTTCTATTTCTACATCTGTAAAATGGGCATGATGATATGACTGTGTTTGCTTCAGGTCTTAGAAACAAATGTAACTTCAAATTTGAGAAATAAATGAAAAATACAGTGAGAAAATATTCCAAGTTTATAGATCCTCAAACATTAACAAGCTTTATCTCTTTCCCATGTTTCATGTACCATACCACTTTTTCCTTTATATTTCACTTCATCTAGTTTTTATTAAGCTGGCATTGGGATTAACTTGTCTGATTCTGTGGTAAAGAAAAGCCCTTTCCAATGTGGGATGACAGTAGGTCTTAATTACAGTGTAGGTGTAAAATTTCACTGTCTTGTGTGCCGACTAAACGCAGAAAGCTTTTGTCTGAAGTCGAAAGTATCACAGTCAATCTTTTTTTCTTTTCTTTTTTGAAAGACAGTGTTTCCCTTTGTCACCCAGGCTGGAGTCCAGTGGTGTGATCATGGCTTACTGTAGCCTTGACCTCCTGGGCTCAAGCGACACTCCCACCTCAGCCTCCAGCGTAGCTGGGACTACAGACTCAGGTCACCGTGCCAGACTAATTTTTTATGTAGAGACGGGGTTTCGCTATGTTGCCTAGGATGGTCTTAAACTTTTGGCCTCAAGGGATCTTCCCACCTCGGCCTCTCGAAGTGCTGAGATTACAGTTGTGAGCCACTGCACCAGCCTGGATTAATCTTTTGATAGCTCAACCTCAGTGGATCAGGTTTTCCCATGGCTTGATATTGGCTGATGGAATATAATTCTGGCTTCTTCAAGCTTTAGTGTATTCATACAGAAAAAAAAAAAACCACACAATACACACTTGCTTTTGTTTTCATACGTTAAGTCTGTCAAGCTCCTGCTGCCTTATTCCAGACAGCTCTGGTAAGTCAACAGGACAAGCTTAATTAGTAATAACAGTCATAGGAGGTGTCTACAAGGGAACTCTATCCACCATCATCACCTCTTTAATTGGCTTAGGAGAACCAGGTTCTCTGTGGAGTGTTTCCTCCGTGGTGCTTTTCCACCATTGATAGAAGATGACCAAATGTCCTTGGCCATCACTCTTCTTTGCTCGTGCCCAAAGTCCCTAAGCCAGGTATATCATTCTTCTAATGTTATAGAAATTGAAAAGAGCAAGTACACACTGAAGCCAGATCTCTCTCATGACCTCTTCTCCACAGAACCGTCGGAAGTTCAAACTTCTTCTGCAAGCCCTGTGACTTTGGGCAGTCTAAATTCTACCTCGCCTGCTTCTCCAATGTCATCAAAACAATGAAAACAAAACCATTCAGAATTCACAGGAAAGGTTTAATACATTTAATGAAATTATATCTCTTAATTATGAAAACCTGACCAAATAGGCTTGCCATTTTTGGTTATAAAAGTGGAAATTAGTGATGATAGAGATCATCCTGTGGACACTATAAGACTCTGTAGGCCATCCCGGGACCTGCAGTTTACACTCTGAATGCCACCTGCCAGTCTAAGCTCCTCTGTGGACGTCCATCTGGCTAGCATCCCCTTAGGCAGTAAATAAGTAGGGAGAGAGGACTTTCTACAGGACTTTTCCTTTTAAAGTCCTTTAAAGGGACCCTACCTGTAATCCTTAGAAATTTTATGTCTTTGTCTTCTCTCCTTAACTAGCAAAAGTTTCAAAGGCTTATCTGTAACTCAAGGGGTGTCAGTGAAACTAACTGTCATTTGTTTGCAAATGAAACCTGAGCTTTCTGAAAATGACTCCCCTGCAAAATCATTCCCCCATAACACTCCTCCAGCCTTCTAGTTGATTTTAGATCGTTTCCTGTTCTCCCACCTCTTGGAAGTATTCCATGGCACGCTGAGCAGACACTTTTAGTCAAAAACGCCTATAAATAGCTGATTTTCCCTGCTTACTGCCTTCTCTCTAAGGCTTTCACAAAGGAGGTGAAACGAATCCACTAGAAACAAGAGCTTTCTGTGAGGGGTGTGTGGTGAGGCTTATGAAAAATCAAATCCACAGGCCGAAAATTATCGTGTAGGTTGCTTTGCCATATTTGAGTTACGCAATCACTGCATGGAAAAAGAAACATTTTATTTCATGCCAGAAGATCTCATGAACTGAACAAGCCATCAAGTGTGTCTCATCTGAACTTTCATGCTTCTTTAAAAACATGTACTTTGACTTTCACACTGCTATAAAAATAAAAAATAAAAAAAACAAGTTTTATTTATTAGATTCTATTTGTAAATCTAGATAACCAATTCCTGTAGCCTTTCCATCATGGGAAATTTGAAATGATTTTCCCCATCCCCATTTCTCCTCCCAACAGCCCTTCTCTTTTGCCTCCAAGGCCCCACCCATGGTCCACATCACAGAGCCCCCAGAGTGGGGCATGACACTCCTGGAACACTGTGCCCATGCTAGGCAGGACCTTAATTTCTTCGTTCACTGATCTTACTGACACAAGCCTTAGAAACCCATACCAGTGGTTAATTTCATCCCCTCCTCCTTCCTTCCCCACCCCGTGAACCCTCTTTAGCAAGAGAGCTGAGCTCAGCAATACTTTCCCCTCCCCAGTACTCCCTTCTCTCACTTCTTTTCCCTTTCCTTTTATGCAGCTATTTTATTACATAATTTGGAAGGGAATCCTAGTCCAAGATTGTCAGTTTACAATGAGACAACTGAGATCTGGAGAGGCTAAGTGGCATTTCCATGGCCCTGGGTTGTGGAGAGAGGTGGGGAAAAGCAGTGGCACTCAAAAGTCTTCCTGAGCTCCTCTTATTTTCAGGTTATCTTGATGTTACCCACACTGTTACTCACAGTGTTAATAACACTGATTCTGGCTGGGCGCAGTGGCTCACACCTGTAATCCCAGCACTTTGGGAGGCCAAGGCGGGCGGATCACAAGGTCAGGAGTTCAAGACCAGCATGGCCAACATAGTGAAACCCTGTCTCTACTAAAGATACAAAAAAATTAGCCGGGTGTGGTGGCATGTGCCTGTAGTTCCCAGGTACTGGGAAGCTGAGGCAGGAGAATTGCTTGAACCCGCGAAGCAGAGGTTACAGTGATCCAAGATAGCACCACTGCACTCCATCCTGGGTGACACAGCAAGACTTTGTCTCAAAAAAAAAATAGAAATAAAATAAAAAATAACACTAATTCCACACTTGATGGATATTCAAGACATTTCCTTCCAGTCCCAGCCCCTGCCCTTTCCACTCTGGTGGCTGGATCTAATTTGCTGTGGCCTACGCCCTGTCTATTGCTAAAGTTTCTAGAAAGAGCATCTCATTATGCCTTTCTTTATGAATTTTCCAAGAACACACACCATCAATAGAAGCAGGTGTCTGGAACAACTCAAAGTATCACTTAGCCCAGTGCATTTTGTACTTTTTAACCACCAAAGTCTGTGTTCAAATAAAGCAAAACATGTAAAACAATTTAAAACAGCACTACTCACATGGACGCAAGAACAGGAGGTTTCAAATCTAAATTCTCTCCCCAAGCCACCCCACCCCACCCTGTACCTGGGCTTTCTACAATTTGAAAACTACTGCCCATTCCTTCCCTATTAATCAATCTAAGCTGTCTAAGAAAGAGTTTAATGATCCAGGAGGGAAATTTCTGTATCTGTTCTTAATAAGCCCACTCTTAATAAATGAGATCAATCGGAAAACTCTGATAAGTTCCCCCCCAAAAATTGGGATCTGTATTCTGAGCTTCGAAAGTTATCCGTCCCCAGTGTGGTAGGTTGTATTAGCAGCAGCAGCTGTCGAGGCTGCAGCCCTGGTGCCCTGCCCTTCATTAAAAAGACAACAATTGATCCTGGGACTCCAAGAGTTCCTGATTGACTCAGACTACAAAATCACTTTTGGGCTTTAAGCTCTGATAGACAAATTCTTATGTTACCTTCATACCTTTTCTCCAGCTGTGACCCAAAAAAAGAGGAATTGACTTTTTTAGGAACACACAGGCCCCTTGACTCCCAGGCTAGTGCTCTTTCCACAGCACCATACTGAACATCTTTTCATCTCCATCCCATGCTGGATCCACTTTTATGTGACAATGACTAAGAATAAGATGAAGATGGGGTAAAGGGAAGAAGAAGGAGAGTAAGAAGAACTATAACTTACTAAGAAGGTTCTATGGACTTGTGTTTACCATACATTGTTCTTATTACATTGTCTTTATTTCTGGAAGTTTCTGGGGTAGCCGTTCTGACCCCTGTTTTATATGAAAAGGAGGGTATTAAATTTGCTCAAGATTATTCTGCTAGTAAGTGACAAAACTGAGATTTAAACCCTGGCCTGTCTGATTCCACAATCTGTTCACTTTCCACCATAACGTGATGCCTCTGCTTTGTAAATATTTCCTTTGGTCTTCTCTTGAAGGATTTTTAAATGAGAATTTCTTTTAATAACAATTAAAAATGAATAATTATGGTTTAAAAAACAGGTTCTACTTCTATGATTAGGTGTAAAACTAAATCTAGTTTGGAAAGTAGTCATGTTTGAAAACAAGTAATATATGAGGTTGATTTGCAAAGTGAGGTATATAAAAAGGTTGTAATAGGACATTATTTCATGTCAGTGGAAATGTATATCTCAACCTATGAAAGAACCTTTACTCAAGGCTCCTTGTGTTTATTTGCTTGTCTGTTTCAACAAGAAACAATACTACTGACCCCATGAGACTGCCAGCCTAATTGTAGTTATAACATTGTTAATAACACTGTAAGGTTCTTATGGACAAATATGCACTGTCTGCCCATTTAATATTCTTTGCTTAATTTAATTTTGGAATGTCTGCTTCTGAAATGATTAGGAAGTAAACTGGGAGTCTTCAAACCCAATTAAATTAAACCCAAACCCAAAACCCAGACTTACAGAGATAAGTCAGTGTGATTTTATATTTTGTCTGTCCTTACTTTTTGGGAGACCAGATGGTTATCTCTCAGCCTACTGTGAACCAGAATTCTGCTTGGTACATGAGCCTCATATATCCCAGAGTGTTAACTAAGTGTTTGGGAGATTTACCCATTTTACTATTTGTTAAATTACTAGTCCAAGTTTGAAGGAAAAGATATGTTTCTCTAAAGATCTACCCTTAGAATGTTGCGTAATTACCCATCAAAGTAAAATTGAATTAGTGAGTCATATACTATCCAAGGTGGAACAGTTACATGTGCCACCTTAGAGGTGGCTGCAGGTATCCTGCATAAACGGTGCTGTTAGAGAATATCAGTAGAGTTTATATTAAATCCTTATAACAGACAACAATGCAGAATAGTAACACTTCGGAAGTCTATCAGAATAAAGGTGCCATTCTCAATAATGAACTTAGAAGTCAAAGTCAATGTAGTCTTCATAATCCTTCTTCTTAGCTGGTTTTGGGTATTTCCTCATGTACATGTATCACACTGCAGATAGTTCAGTGTTCTATAGCAAACTCTTGCTTAATGCTCTCCCCTCTTTGTTTAAGCCCAGATGAAGTTAATTTAAAATAATGGTTAGTCCTAATATGGCATGTTTAAAAGCCTCCAGTTCCTTTTGGTTCAATGTTTTATAACATATCGCCATGCATAAGAATGAAATATTAATTATTCACTTAGCAGGGACTTCTAAGGAACTGAGAAGTAAAATAATTCCCTAAAATTAAACCATGCCAATTTGATCTCATTTATGTTTTTGAAGGCGTTATTAGATTAATAGATGAATAGAACTAAGCGTTGCATTTCTTCGCTTCAACCCACCTTGATTCTACTTGTTGTAACATGTATTCCCCTCACATTTTCTGTCCACAAGCATATAATGAAAAATTCTGTTAAATGATTTTATAATACTGTCATTCTCCCTGAGTCTTTTATTCAACCAAGATTTCTTTAGCACTTGTTTGACCCAGACTGAACTCTGGGGGCAGTGGCTAGATAAAAGCAGGAGGGAAAAGACCAGATGGGTAGCTGACCACTCAGCTGGTAGAAATAAGCAAATGGAGAACAGAATTTATTCCTAGTTGACAAGATAATACAGGATTTTATTTTCTAAGGTACCCAAGTTGCCCAAAGATGGAAGATATGGTCTAGCCTGGAGGCCAGGCCCAAGCAATTTAACCTCTGGGCAGCATTTCTCAGGGGAACCAATGGTATGAGGATAGGAAAAGAGCAGGGAGCTGCTTCCTAGAGGGGCCTGGGAGGTTGCAGGCTCCTGAGCCCAGCCACCAGGCAGCTGGCTGCAGAGGTGGTGGGGCTGACCAGGCCCTGGGGAAGAAACCTAGCAAGCAGCACTGCACCGTTGTGAGGAAAATACCCTCAGATTCACATCACATCCATGCACTCAGCATCAGTACCAGTCAGCAAGATGGAATGGCATGGACGCTGTGGATAGCAGTAGCAACACTGTGCACCCGGAGAATTTAGATGCCTCTGGGGCCACCCTCAGAGACCTAAATGCTTCCAGGTGTGAAAAGAGCAGAGATAGCTAGTTAGGAGATAACCCCAGGGAATAATGAACGGGTTTATTACCAAAACTTAACTTTATCTCCAGATTATAACACCTGAGGATGTAGCTATTAGATTGGGACGATTTGTCTAACAAAGGCATCAGATCCCAAGTAAAAGGAAGAGTTTCTTGTTATTAAAAATGTGTTATGAGAAACTGGATGAACATATGAGGCATAAAGCAAAGGACATTTCCCTATTTGGTGAAATGAGGGCAAATGAGCCCTAGGGTTCCTTTTAAATCAGGTAGTCTAGTTCTCTGCTGTCCCACGTGGTAGCCACTAGCCACATGTGGATCTGTAAATTTCAATGAATTAAAGTTTGAAAAAATAAAAATCCAGTTTCTCAGTCACCGTAGCTACGTTTCTAGTGGTCAGTAACCATGCTTCCTGTTGTTTATTAATCCCTCAATCAACATTTCCGTCATCACAGAAAGTTGTATTGGACGGCATTGCTCTAATTGTTTTTTACTCTCTTGACTTCTAGTAGACTGGGGCTTTGCCATAAAAAGGTAATACCCTGTGGTGATGTCCCAGTGATTAGAGGTGTCCAAATTGCCTGGTAGTTTTCTGTGTGCCCAAAGCGGGGCAGGGAGGCCCAGTGAGGGCGAGGGCTGCCCTGCTTGAATGCCTGTCCTCCATGCCCTCACAGTGTGGCATTAAATAAATCATTCCACCATTAAAACTTCTTTTTCTTCATTTGCAAAAATACTTACCTCGTAGAGTTGTTTTGAGGAGTCAATTATGTAACATACCTAGCTTTCAATAAGTACAACTCACTTCCCCTTAGAAACATGAGGACTAACATGGGCCTGGGGTTTTGGTGGGATTCTTACCCACCTTTTATTAGTCACTCATGATGTGCTGGCCATTGTGCTGGGCACGTCATGTGCATTATCTCCCTGGATCTTCCCACCCACCTGGCGCTGTCCCCTCCACGTGCCTGTCGGCTCCTACTCTGCGTTTTGTACCTCCCTCACCATTAGCCAAGTAGGCAGCACCTTACGTGACATTTCCATTCTCACGCTGAGTTTTGGGCGGTAGTTGCTGAAGCTCTCTTTTGGACAGTAATCCTCATCTGTGATTCTTTTCCTCATTTAAGAAACGTGTCTGCAAAACTTTTCTTCTCCTCACACTTACTTGTAAATTACAATGTTTTGACACCTCTAGGAGCAATATCTGGGCGCAAATGGATGTGGAAGTTGGCAATACATCATCATATCTGCTACAGCCAGTCCCTTGGCTGGTGCCGTTCAGACAGGGCCCCTCATCCTCCGACAGGTTCAGTTTACGTGTTACCCAAAAGACTCCTGTCTACCCCACATTGCTTATGCCTTTGGCCAAAGGGAAAGGGCTTTCCAGAAAGGCCCTTGGAGTGTCCATTATGGACTATCCAGGGTACTGGTTTAATTGAACCCTGTTTGCTGAGACAAGTGAGTCTCAAACCTTTCCAATGCACATTGAAAAATGAACATGATTGATTTACAAGTGTCAATGTCTGGCTTCATTTGTTTACTCACCAGACTTCCATAGCTGCATTTTTCATATTGCTCTCTGAAACCAGGCACTCTTTCGCCATCTTTGAGGCCTGGAAAGAGAGAGATCACTTCAGCCCAACAAATCAGAACAATGCCATTGGTGGCAGGCCCATTGGAAAAGCTTATTGAGGCAGGATTCCCTAATGTGGACTGTCAGAGGAAGATAATGTTTAGGATTGGAACATCAGCAGGGTTGTCACCAGTCAGGCTGGGGCAGCACAGAAGCAGAACTGATGAGATTGCACATTTGACTGACTTCTGAAATAATCCTATCTCAAAAAGACCTTTGGATGGGGTAGAGGGCAGGGTGGGGGCACTGGGCAGAAAGTCAAATGCAGAAGGGCAGGGCATCTCATCCACCTAATTCAGGTGTTCTCTATCTGAGGCTGTGTGACCTGTAGGATGTGCAAGATTGGACTCTACACAATCAGCAAACTCCTGAAATTATATAAAAGTCAGGGGAGTGGGTGAGATGTTCATCTTGCTTAGAAGAAAAGTTCTTAGCCTTTATCATGTCCCCAGAAGAAATAAGGAGTCACTAACAAGTTTAAATTATGACATTTAAAAAATTATATGCTTTTTCCTTAAAAGCATAAAATTGATGGCTTTCCTTCTTCCTTATGATGACAGTTTATTAGGAAAGCCTGTAGAATAATTTGAGGAATATAAAGTTTTTAAAGAATTATTATTGTGAATGAATATTAGCTGAAGTGAACAGATCCTCTATTGGAATTTGGAGCTCCTATAACAATGTAATCCCTGTCATAGGATTTTTTGTAAAGGAGTTTTTCCTGAATAATCGATTCAAGTAACAAAAAATGAAGATCTTCTCTATATAAGCGTCGAAGTTGATAGGAAATGAGAATTCAAAGACTTCTAAAACAGTTCCTACTCTGAAAAAGTTTATAGTCCAGTGGAACATTAAATAACTAAATACACCGGCAAAGGGAGAAGCATAAAGGTATCTGAACAAAGAATAGGGAAGTTTACAGAAAGAATTTAAACCTGGATTGTAAGTAAGGAAGGATGGAGGATAAGGACGTTTCCTCATTTGAAATATCATATCTCTGAAGCCTTGAAAGTATTTCTATGGGAGTATAACGGGAGAGATTTCTCTTAGCATTTTCTCATTATTTGTTAATCTCTCAATAGTTCAGCCCTATATCCCCCATGCCTAACAAGTACCTGAAAATCACTTAATTCCATCTGCAAAGTCCCTTTTTCCATGAAACGTCACAAATTCAAGGGCATGACACCAGGAGGTGGAGATCATGGGAGCCAAAATTCTGTCTGCCACAATAATTCAACAGTCAACATAGATGGTAAATTAGTGAGGCGTTCACCTTCATTGACAGCCATGCAGTTCAAGGGCCATGAAGTTCATTCTGGGAAGAGTAAATTATAGCTTTGCTACCA
This sequence comes from Pan paniscus, assembly GCF_029289425.2. Taxonomy (NCBI): domain Eukaryota; kingdom Metazoa; phylum Chordata; class Mammalia; order Primates; family Hominidae; genus Pan; species Pan paniscus. Next base: position 34,578,505 of record NC_073266.2, read on the forward strand.
GAAAGCTGTGTTCAAATCCTGTGTTTTAGCAGTTATACAACATTGAGTGAGATATTTCATGTCTGTCTGCCATGGTCTCCTCCTCTGTAATGTGGAGATAATAAAAATACCTATCATACAGGGTTGTCAAAAGAATTAATTGTGTTAATACTATGGAAGGTGCAGACCAATGCTTGGAAATGGGGCATTATATAATGCCTCAATAAATCCTATTATTATTATGCCTGAAAAAACACGGTGGTAGCAGTGTGAACTGAAGCAAGAGAACAGATTTAAGAGACATTGCAAAAGTTACTGTTAGAGATTACAGTTTCACTTATCAGGGTTTTGAGCACATGAAACCCTTCAGCATCTGTATTAACTTTCTATGGCTGCAATAACAAAATGCCCCCAATTTAGTGCCTTAATACAATGCAAATTTATTTTTATTTTTTATTTATTTATTTATTTATTTATTTTTTTTTTTTTTTTTTTTTGAGACAGAGTCTCGCTCTGTCGCCCAGGCTGGAGTGCAGTGGCACAATCTCGGCTCACTGCAAGCTCCGCCTCCCAGGTTCATGCCATTCTCCTGCCTCAGCCTCCCAAGTAGCTGGGACTACAGGTGCCCACCACCACGCCTGGCTAATTTTTTGCATTTTTAGTAGAGACGGGTTTCACCGTGTTAGCCAGGACGGTCTCGATCTCCTGACCTCATGATCTACCCACCTCGGCCTCCCAAAGTGCTGGGATTACAGGCGTGAGCCACCGTGCCTGGCCCACAATGCAAATTTATTATCGTACAGTTCTGCAGGTTACAAGTCCACAATGGGTCTCAATGAGCTACAATCAAAACATCAGTAGGGCTATGTTCCTTCTGGAGGTTTCTAGAGAAGATACCCTTTTCTTGCCTTTTCAAGCTTCTAGAAGCCACCTACATTCCTTGACTCCTGCCCCCTTCCTTCATCTCCAAAGCCAGCAATTGCATCACCCTGATCTGTGTCTGTGGCCACATCTCTCTCTCTGACTTTCCTTCTACTTATTTGTGATTACATTGGGCCCACTTGATAATGCATGACAATCTCCCCATCTCAAGACCAGTAAATTACTCACATCTGTGAAGTCCCTTCTGCTATATAAGGTAACATTCACAGGTTCCATGGATTAAGACATGGGCGTCTTTGGGGAGTCCATAATCTGCCTACTACAGAATCTACTATCTAAAACATAAGATATTTCTTAAACTTAATACCATTTTTTTAAACTTGGTGTGAAAGATGTGTGAAATTATATATCTAGTGCATATCAGCTAAATGAGATCATTGTATATATGCACTGGTCCCTGGATAGTTCACGTATATGGTGATGAAATAAAAATACCATCCATTTCTGAGTTTTTTAGATTATTTTAAAAGAATACTCTTCTAAAATAGTTTGGCAGCATGTCCATTCAAATCACTATTTGAAATCAGAGCACTTGTAGATGGTGTACTTACTTACATACTCTGCAGTATACAGTCATTCACTCTTAAATATTGTTAATTTTTGAGTTGCAATTAATTTTTTAATCCATGTTAAAAATTGTCACCTGCTCTAACATCTCACTTAAAATATACCTATAACCTCATGTATGGAAAAAGCTCTGAAGCATGAAAGTTCTATTGTTCACTCTTCTTGAAACAAGCATTCAATAGCTTCATCCACCACTTTTCTTCTTACATTTAAAGTGTTAACTCTTAGTGTCATCTAAAAGGAGTGTTCCTTTCTTGTGAGATGGTATGCCCTCTAATGTTTATCATGTGAAAGCTCATTTAGTAAGCTTTTTAGAGCAGAAGAATCTCATGCCAGACAATTTTTTAGTTTATTAGATCTAGATTCCCCTTTGCCTATGAGTAACATATTTGCTGCTTCTTATTTGAAATTTTTATCAGTCTCTTAACTTTACAGTAAAACACCAATTATTCTTGTCATTTGAAATCCCCTTCCAGTATCTATACATGTAAATGCATACATCTTGCACATTTGCAATCAGGTATTATATATATATGTGTGTGTGTGTGTGTGCACATATATATATACGTATTATATATGTATATATAATACATATATAATATGTATATATAATACGTATATATAGTGTATATATATATGTTTCCCTTTTGTTGTATATAATATAATTTTTAATTCAGACACTTCTGAGCACTAAGTATATTTCAGGTTAAGGGCTCTGTTAAAGGCTGGGAATACAAAGTTGAAAGGACATGACTCTTGCCCTCAAAGAGCTCTCACCAACCTGGGAGGAGAGGGGAACTGATGGTTAAAGTTTTTTAAATAGGAAAAAACATGTTTTAAGTATAGAATCACCTGGACTTAGTGATTGAACTACTGAGGTGTCTAGAAAGAGAAAAGTAAAAATGATGAAAAATTTATAGTTTGAAAAATTGGGTGCCTGTCAATACTTCCAATTGAGACAATTAATGTAGGAGAAAGAATACATTTAGATGGAGAAGTTGGTTTTGTTCTCAGCCTGCTGAATCTTATATGCCTGAAGCATATTCAGTTGAAGATGTCCCGTAGGCAAATGTTCATTTATTCAGATACTATTTGGGAAGTTATTATAGTAAACCAGATAAGAAATGATTGTGTTTGGAATAGGATTGAAGCAATAAAGATGGAGAGAAGTAAACACACCTTTCTACTGTATCTTGAGAGTATCAAGTTGGTCAAGAATTGAGTGGGATGGATGAGGAAGAGGGAGGAATGAAGGCAGCTGGATTTATGATTGTGCAGTTCTGGAAGACATCAGAACTGGAAAAGGGCACTGGGGAGTTATCACATAGGAGGCTGAGAGGAGTTTGAGAGTGAATGAGGTCACACTGGGGCATGTGTAAAGTCAGAAGATGAGACATCACAAGCCAACTTCCTGGGCTACACAGCAGGAATCATAGGAAAAGCATTAAGAAAGGTCATAAAAATAGGCCAGAAAAGTGTGGGAGCAAAGGGAGAGGAAGAGGATTTCAAGAAACAGGGAAAGTTTAACAAAGTCAACTACCAAGGAGTGGTCCAGTCAGACAAGGAATGGAAAGCTTGACCGTGAACTTGGCAATTGGGAAGTAACTATTGCACATGCCAAGAGTTTCCTTAAACTGGTAGGGTAAAAATCATTTTGTATCACTTTGATAAATGTTTATTATTTTCAATAATACTCTATAATTTAATGAAAATATGTATTGTTATTATAGTATGTAAATACACCATGGCTAGAATATTCATTTCTATTTCTATTCATTGTCTTTTGAATTTTTAAATAGCTTTTTACCATTATGAATAATACCATAAATGTTATTTTCAATGAAAGGCTAAAACTCTTTTCCTGGTTAGAATTCCTAAATATTATGCACATCCTTCAATTTGAAGAAAGTAATGCAAGTAATTCTTAGCATCTTAAAATAATTTAAATATTCTAATTTTAAATAATAATCTACAGAGGTTTTCAGCTCTTTTTGTTATTTTCAGATGGAGACATCACAAATGTCTGGGTCAATATCTAGCCTAGAGTGCACACTTACAGAGCAAGCATCTTCTTCATACTACATACTGAAGTCCTCTATGGATGTAGCGTTATACTAAATAATCAGCTGTATTTCTTTATATTATAAATAATTTAATACATAGAGCAAGCACTTTCTTCATATTATATACTGAAGTCCTCTATGGACGTAGCATGACACTAAATAATCAGCTGTATTTCTTTTTTTTTGGAGGGGGACGGAGTCTTGCTCTGTCGCCCAGGCTGGAGTGCAGTGGCGCAATCTCGGCTCACTGCAAGCTCTGCCTCCCAGGTTCACGCCATTATCCTGCCTCAGCCTCCCGAGTAGCTGGGACTACAGGCGCCTGCCACCACACCCGGCTAATTTTTTGTATTTTTAGTGGAGACAGGGTTTCACCGTGTTAGCCAGGACGGTCTCGATCTCCTGACCTCGTGATCTGCCCTCTTCGGCCTCCCAAAGTGCTGGGATTACAGGCATGAGCCACCGCGTCTGGCCTGTATTTCTTTATATTATAAATAATTTAATATCCATTAGTAATAGGTTTCTTCTGTTTCAAGTGACTAAGGTAATTTCCCACCTATTAGCTATTTCTGTTGACCTCACTTCACCAGAGTTCCTCAATCTAAGTTTAATTTTAGCAATCACAATTCTCTCATCTAATTAACAAAAAAATTGGGCCATTGCCTCAGTGTCTTGCATTCAACCTTATTTTGACTGGCCATTTTCTAATAATGTCTCACACTCTTTTTTACCCCAGTGCTTATAGTTGTAGTTTCTGTTCCATTGCGTTCATTCTCTTTCCCAGCTCTCTTTGCTCTCGTTAATGTTTTTCACATTTCTTTTTCTTTTCTTTGTATTTACTTAGTAACCAATTCAAATCCCTTACTGTTACAAACTCTTCAATAATCATCTAGTTGTTTATTCAGGAAAAATTCCTGGAAGTAGATGAGCCAGGCCAACAGTCATGCAAAACACTAAATATTACACATAGATTGACTCCTTGCACATATTACCAGTGACCTCTAGAAAAGTGGCCTTGATTCCCACCCCAATGGCACTTTCCATTCTTGACACACTTTGTAGACGATTCTTCTCTATTGTGAATCCAAATCCACTTCTCTTTGCATTTGTCTTGGAGCCATAAAATAAGAATAAATTTTTTGGCTGGGCGTGGTGGCTCATGACTGTAATCCCAGCACTTTGAGAGGCCGAGGCAGGTGGATCACGAGGTCAGGAGTTCCAGACCAGCCTGGCCAACATAGTGAACCCCGTCTCTACTAAAAATACAAAAATTAGCCTGGTGTGGTGGCACGCGTCTGTAGTCCCAGCTACTTGGCAGGCTGAGGTGGGATAATTGCTTGTACCGGGGAGGTGGAGGTTGCAGTGAGCCAAGACCATGCCATTGCACTCCAGCCTGGATGACAGAGTGAGACTCCGTCTCAAAATAAATAAATAAATTAATTAATTAATTTTTTAAAATCTACCTCCCTTTCATTGATTGTAAAACAACAGGAAATATACCTAATTACTCCTCCACATGGCATTCCTTCAAATGTTTAATGCAAACCGTTATTTGCCACTTAAGTCTTCACTTTTCCACCATCAATAGAACTAATTCCTTCAGCTTTTTTTTTTACTTTTATTTTAGGTAAGGGGTACATGTGCAGGTTTATTACATAGGCAAATTGCCTGCCAAGGGGATTTGGTGTACAGATTATTTTGTCACTCAGGTAATAAGCATAACACCCGATAGGCAGCTTTTTGATCTTCACCTTCCTGCCTCCCTCCACCTCAAGTAGGCCCCAGAGTCTGTTTTTCCCTTGTTTGTGTCCATATGTACTTTATGTTTGGCTTAAGTGAGAATACGCAGTATTTGGCTTTCTGTTCCTGTGTTAGTTCACTTAGAATAATGGCCTCTAGTTCCATCCATGTTGCTGCAAAGGATATAAGTTCATTCTTTTTTATGGCTGCGTAGTATTCCGTGGTGTATATGTACTGCATTTTCTTTATCCAGTCTGTTGTTCATGGGCATTTAGGTTGATTCCATGACTTTGCTATTGTGAATATTGCCTTCAGCAATTCTTTAAGAACAGGACTTTGAGCATCTCATCTGACAAATTGTATCTCATCCCAAGAAAAGCATCCCTCTTAGCTTATGGTGTCATAGTGTGAATATTAATATTTCATTTGGGTCCAGACTTCACAGCATTCAGTGGAACTCTTTGGCCATGAACTTCTATGAAAGTACCAGCTTGTCTGGTAATCATGTCATGCTGCCTCACACTCAGGTAAAATTTCTAGGACCATTTTTTCACATGAAATCATACTGATAGGTTTCCCCACACTGTACTGCACACTCAGGTGGTTTAACACAATGTAGAGTATTACATGTATCTGTATTAAATATTATTGTATAGATATGAGTGTATTCTAGGCAAGGGCCACTGGTTACTGATGTGCAGCTCGTGCACTACCTAACTCTAGGGAGCTCCACTTACATTAGTAGTCATCTTACAGTTATTCATTTATTACTATAATTTTCCAGAAAATGGCAGTAGAATCTTGAGGAAAGAACAACTTGTTTCTAAATCACTCATCTAAAAGTGTCATTTGAATTATCAAAAAGAATGTTTTCAAAACAATAACAAAATTGGGGAATGCTAAATCTGAGATCCAATATTTTAAATATTTCCCCCCAATGTATGTATGATATTTTAATACTCATAATTGTATCCAATATCTCATTGTTGAAGTTGGCAATTTTTAAAAGTTCAGAATAGGGCTAGAAAGAAAGACTCTGCTTCTCGCTAGAGACTGTCCTGTTCTTTTTCATGAAATTATTTAGATACCATTTAGGAAATGTCATTCAACCAGTTATGAATCTCCTATCCAGTCTACATTTTAAAATTTTATTTAAAAGCGTATTACTTTGTTACAGGTGTTATTAGGGGGAGGGGTTCATAAACTTAATATACATTTATTGGGGACATTTTGTAAAATACCTAAGAACATAAAGAAGATAATAGAAATCCCCCAGACATAATCACTGTTAGCAAGTTTGTGTTGTTGTTGTTCTTTGGAAAGACTGATAATATTAATAAACCTCTGAGTAAAGTCACCAAGGAGGGAAAAAAAGAAAGCACAAGATAAACACTAACAGAAATGAAAAAAGGGCCATGGATATATACGCAGTAGATATTAAATCTATCATATAAGCAAAAACAGAAACAAACTTCATAAGAATGCAAGTTGAGTGTGCCTAATTTGAAAATCTCAAATCCTAAATGCTCCAAAATCCAAAACATTTTGAGAGCCAACATGACACTCAAAGGAAATGCTCATGGGAGCATTTTGAATTTCAGATTTTTGGATTGGGGTTGCTGAACCAGTAAGATGGAAACACAACCAGGCATCACTTAATGACGGGAATACCTTCAGAGAAACGCACTGTAAGGTAACTTGGTTGTTGTGTGAACATCATAGAGTTTACTGACACATCCTAGATAGTAGAGCCTCCTACACCCCTCAACTATGATATAGCCTATTGCTCCTAGATCACAGAATCTTACTGCCTGTTACTGTGCTGAATACTGTAGGCAATTAAAACACAATGATAAGTATTTGTGTGCCTAAACATAGAAAAGATAAAAATATGGTATTATAATCTTATGGGGCTACTGTCTTACATCCGATCATTATTGACCAAAATGTCGTTTGGCCCATGACCGTGTTCTAAAATCCGAAAAAATCTGAAATTCAAAACCTTTCTGGTTCCAAGCATTTCAGATAAGGAATACTCAACCTGTACCTTGAAAATGTAAGTGTTCGGTTTCCTGGAAAAATAAAGCATTCAAAACTCAGTAAAAACAGAAACCTTGAATATATCCATAACAACTTAAGAAACTGACATATTAAAATTTAAAATTTTAGTTTAAAATTTACTCAGAAAAAGACCAGACCCTATTAATTTTATAAAACCTGCAAGAAGAGGTAATCCCTGTCGTATACAAATTCTTCTAGAAATTAGAACAACAACAACAACAAAAAATAAATGCCCAACTAGTTTCAGGATTTAATATAGACTTAAACCAGACAAGGGCCATTTAAGAAAGAAAAATTTAAATGCAATTTCTTTCATGAATCTGACATAAAAATTCTTAATAAACTTAAAAATACAATTAAATAATTAAAAATAATGTAAAATAACATGGCCAGATGACAATTATTTATTAACAAAAAGAAAGGTTAACTTTGGAAAAGATATTCACGTAACTCTCAGCGCTTAAAGATTAAAGGAAAAAAAGCACATAGGATTGTCTCAATATATGCACAAAAGGTATTTCCAAATATTCAACAGCCATTAATGATCTAGGAAAAAAATTATTATAACAAATTGGGAATAGAAAAAAATTCTTAAAGGGTATATATATGTAGCCAACAGGAACTTCCTGTCATGTTGGATCATTTAAACACTGGCCACAGGTTCTTTTGCCGACATTTCTCTGTTGATTCATGTTAGTCTATAGCACCTCCTTTAGAATCTTCCCCTAGAAAATATGAGGAAACAGTGTTACCCAAATCCTGGCAGGCTCAAAGCTGTCTTTTTCCTTGAGTCTTGATACTTGAAGGGGAGCGTTATTAGAGAGAAAATCTTTGACTCCTGCCTTCTAACTTGGTATCTTATGGATCCTGCTCCACTGTTTGCTGAGGTTAGATGTTTCTGTGGATACATCTGATGTCAACCTCATTTTCTCTTCCTTAACTGATTTTTATCTTTTTCCTTGACTGCCTTAAGGATTCTTTTCAAAAATTTTTCTGGGATGTGTCTTTGGGTTGATCATTCTAGATGACTTTGCACTGATACAATGGATATCTTTTTCATAAGTAGATTTAAGGCTTTTTTATTTTAGAAAAGTTTTATTGAATTATATTTTAAAGTAATTATTCTATTCCATTGTTTTGGCTTTCTTCTTCTGAGATTACAGCTATGCATATGATGGCTCTCCTTTGCCGTATTCGTTACATGTCCTTTTCTCTCTAATCCTTCTTTATCTTTTTTGCCTCTGTATAATTTACTTGCATTTTCACTTTTTATCTTTTATGTCCCTTCCTTTACCTTCCTTTCCTTCAATTCCGCCAGTTCCCATTTGACATCCACCAGCAGTCTACCAGTAACCTCCTGTTTTCTTCTCATTTCTTCCCTGAGTTCTTACAATTCTGCTTTGTGATCTTCTTTTATAGCTATAACTGCTTCATTAATTATTGGTTTAATTAATAACAATGTTGGGTTATGCTTTTAATCTTTTTTGTGACAACATATATTTCAGTTGAGTTTTCATTATTTACAAGAAATTCCTGACTGGTCTTCTTCATTTTTCTTTTATTTTTTTACTTTTAAACTTTTATTTTTGGTTCAGGATATTGTGCAGTTTTGTTATATAGGTAAATTCATGTCATAGGCCATATTTCTTATCATATCTGTATGTGTATTACTTGTATATTACTCCTATTTGAATGAGTTGAATTTTCCTAGGAAATCAAAAGAGTGTTCCTGTAGAGGGAATGATGGGCAGTAGTTTTCCAAGCATCAAAGGCTTCCTTTGCTGCTGCTACAATTGTTTCTTCATAATATGATCCATCTATATAGTCACACATCATCTGACTCAGAACCAAACCTAGTTCTGTTCTTCCTCAATTACTTCATGGATCACTTCACAGGCTGCCTGTCACATGGGAACACAAATGATGCCGTCACTTTCAGTAACACTTTTAGAATTTTCCTGACCCTAATGAGATTTGCCATTTACCCTCCACCTGCTGCATAAATTTCAGTCTTTTCTGCAGCACTTTCCTCTTGGATTAAGGCCCTTACTTTTGGGGAGTGGATATTCAACAGAGATTTCTGAGTTCTGCTCTATCTAGAACCCCTTCATACCTCCCACTTACCTACCACAGTATTAAGACTTTTCTCGGCTTTCTGCCTGACTCTGACTTTGGAGTCTGTGGATTTTCTGCTGGTTTTGCTGAAAATGTAATTTGTGGGTGTTTCTTTTCATTTTGTTGTATTGTTGTTTTGTTGTTTGGAATCGATTCCAGGAGAAGTGAGAAAATTCAGCGCCTGTGAAAACCAGTCCTGTTACCATTTAGAAATCTTTTTCTCCTGTTTTTTTCTATAAAGATGATTTTTTATAAGAAATCTCAGTGTGTGTGTTTACCTATCAACAAAGTTAATCTTCAAAAATAAAAAATAAAAATAAAGCACAGTCAGCTTAGCATACTACTTCTTTGTGAACGTGGGTTGCTTCTTTAAGCACTCACGGACCTTCCATTTAACAGCCTGTTCTAGGATGATGCTGAGGTATAAAGTCAAGCCTATCATGCTACAATATACAGAACATATTTCTTTAAAGCTTCAAAAGTCTTGTCTATCTTCAGTGTTTTGCCACCGCCATTTCTTTTAACAAACTTTAAGAATGCCCAGGTTGATTTTGGGGGCCCTACCAAAAGTTCTTTGTGTTATAATTTGTCAAGCACAAAAATTCGAGCTTAATATTTTTAGGTGTGTCCTCTTTTTAAAAAGAAAAATGTCTTCATTGGGAAAATTAAATCATTCATCTAATGGATCTTATAATATTTTAAATCAACATCCCACATGCTAATTTTTTTTTTTTTTTTTGAGATGGAGTCTTGCTCTGTCACCCAGACTAGAGTGCAGTGACACAATCTCACCTCACTGCAACCTCTGCCTCACTAGGTTCAAGCGATTCTCCTGCCTCAGCCTCCCGAGTAGCTGGGATTACAAGCAGCCACCACAATGCCTGGCTAATATTTGTATTTTTAGTAGAGATTTTTGTATTTTAATTTTTGTATTGTTAGTTTCACCACGTTGGCCAGGCTGGTCTTGAACTCCCAACTTGAAGTGATCTGCCCACCTCAGCCTCCCAAAGTGCTGGGATTACAGACGTGAGCCACTGCACCTGGCCTCAACATCCCACATGCTAATTTTCTAAGCAGAATGTATGTATTTGACTAATATTGAATCTTCATGCCTTAATGGCATCACAGCGTTATTGGCCAGAGAAAGATATAGAAAGGTCAGATTTATAAACAAGACCACTAGTACTAACACTCTATATAAAACACTTGGTTTCAAGTGTTTTGCTAATCGCAGTTAATGCTGTCATTACCCTCTCAGCACAGCCCAGCAATTTAAGAGCTCTGTCATTCATTCATTCAAAAATATTTATTAAATGCCTACTATCACTAGGCCCCGAGTAGAGGCAAAGGATAACAAGATGATCAGAAACATATATGATTCCTGCTCTTGCGCTCCCATTGTTTAGTGGTGAGATAAACATTCTCAAATCAATCACACAAATGAATGTCAGTTTACTACCATGGTAAGGGCTGCTGTTGAACTATTCTGGGAGCTCTGCCCTGGTTCTCTGGCAGTGAAATGTCTGCAATCAGGGCTGTCCCTTTCTTCACTGGGAGAAATGATAGCAGAATTCAACTTTCCACTGGACTAGGGCCCTATGGAGTCTAGGGCATGTGGAATTGGTATTTCTTAGCACTCCCCTATACATCTAGTACCTGAGATCTTCTGTAGTGTCCTTGATCTCAAAGTGTTTATTTCCTGCCTCCCTCCATGCAATGCACCCCTCATACTCATCCTATTAGAAGGGTGGCTAGCAGAGAGTCAGTTCTTTCCACAGTGAATTTAACAAAGACACTCAACCTTAAGTGAGTCTCTTTGAAGATACTAAGAGTGTAGTGACCCATGCACCTTTTGAGCCTTCTGCTCATAAGTAAAGTTGATCCCAAATGATCACTTGGCTCAATACCTACAGAAGAGATTAGATAATCGCATATTGACTTGAGATGTTCAGCAAAGCATGCCCTATGAAGTAAGACTGGGATGAGGTCTGAAGAAAATCTAGACTTAATTAGACAATGAGCCAAGGGAATCATGCCTCAAGTAGAGGGAAGAGCGTATGCAAAGGCAGAAAGAAACAAAAGGGTGAGAAATGAATCTAGCACGGCTGGATCACCAAGATAGTGCTAGATAAGTCTGGAAAGATGCAGGACCATGTCACAGGGCCCCAGAGGTCACGTTTAACATTTGAATCCTTATATCCTTGCTAGTGTTGGGGGGAGGAGCAAAGAAAGCTAATATCTACTTTGCCCTCTGAAAACATCCTTTTGGATGGAGTGGAAGGAGAAGGACAGTGGAAGAGGAGAATCAGTTAGAAGACAAATATAATATCCAGGTGCAAGAAAATGGTTACTGGGACTAGGATGGTGACAGTGATATTGGGGTAAGTGGGTGGTTTCCGGAGATTCCAAATCAATATCTCTTGGTGATATGGCAGGAGAGGGAAGTGTCCAAAAAGAGTACCCAGGTTTCTGACCTGCGTAGAAGACAGTTGTTCCATTCACTGAAGTACAGAACTATACAGGAGCCCAGTACTTTTACTGCTGGGGTGGAGATGGGGGCGGGAGAGTTTGGTTTTGAAGGTGCTATGTATGCAGCACTTTGAAGTATCTAAGTGAAGTTGGCAGGTACCTGACTCTCACACAGGAGTTCTGGAACAAAAATATAAATGCGTGAGTCATCTGCATAGAAGAGGTTTTGCTGGAGTTCAAATTTCCCTTTACCATGCGTCTTCTCCCTTTTAAAATCTGAAGATCATGTCCTCTGATAGAGAAAATAGTAGAAAAATAAAAGTGTGAGAGTTTGATATTTGTCCTTCTCCTCCCTCCTCCCTACTGCTCCTCCTCCTCTTCCTCCTCTTCCATTATCATCTGTTCACATTGTACCATCTGGAACAAGCCTTGGGATTCTCCTCATTCTATTCATTCCAAGCCATCTCTTTTAAAAAGTCTTTTTTGTGTTTACTGTCCTTAGCTTTTTTTTTTTTTTTTTTTTTTTTTTTTTTTTTTTTTTGGGACGGGGCCTTGCTCCATCATCCAGGCTGGAGTGCAATGGCACGATCATGACTCACTGCAGCTTCAAACACCTGAGCTCAAAGGATCCTCCCACCTCAGCTTCCTAATCAGCTGAGACTACTTGCATGCTAATTTTACCTGGTTAATTTTTTTATTTTCTGTAGCGACAGGGTCCCACTATGTTGCCCAGGGTGGTCTCAAACATCTCAGCTTCCCAAAATGTTGGGATTACAGAAGTGAGCCACCGTGCCTGGCCCTTGTCTCTTTTTAAAATTCACAAACCTCATTTCATTCTGGGCTTTAGCCCTTTTGGGGCACTTTGTGTAGGCACTTATCTCTTACCTGTGTTCTTTCTTGATTGTGAACCCATCTCTCATGTTTAAAACAGGTTTCTTTCATTGGAATACTTCAAAACCCTCATTGTGCAATTCTTTTGGTTTCTTTCTAGGCTTCCTTTATTCTCGTCTGGATCATTTGGTAGGATGTTGCTATAATTACGTTTTGTGATCCTACCTTCCCCTGAATCGCCTGCCCTTTCATGCTCTTGATCAAACACAGCTCTCCCCCTCATCTTATTCTCCTCTGTCTTCCTCTTCCTCTTTCTTTTACTTCCTCCCCTTCATCTTTATTCTCTTCTTCCTCTTCTTCCTAGTCCTGCTCTTTTTCCTGGTGCTCTTACTCTTGCAGATTTGGGGATTTGTTTTCTTACTGAAAATTAGCCATGATAAAACACCGGCACAGGTGGTTCTTGAGATACATCTGCAGCCTTCTAGTCCTCAAGAGCATCCCACATTTGGGGTCATCCTTTCTCTTCCCCAACCTCTCCCTATCTGCCTTGTGTAGAATGTGTTATATAAAACTCATTCATATAATTATAAACATACGACAATGTTCTTTTGGCAAATTAATAATTTTATAACATCTCTTTTTTTCAGAAACAGGATTTATTCTCTTAGGCCAATGCTATCCTGATACCAAAACAAGAAAAAGATATTACAAGAAAAGAAATTTACTGACCTATCTTCCTTATAAAATAGACATGCAAGCCCTTAACAAATTGAATACATCAATATATTTAAAAGATCATATATCATGAGCAAGCAAATGTTATCTTAGGGATGTAAAGTTAATTTAACATTCACAAATCAATGTAATGCATCATGTTAAAATAAATTTTATTGTGATATTATTTACCCATTTAAAGTAGACAATTTAATGGGTTTAATGTGTTCACAATTGTGCAACCATCACCAAGATCTAAGATAAAAATATTTTCTTCACTCCAATAAGGAATCCTGTACCTGTTAGCAATCACTTCCTGGTCCCCCTACCCCAGGTCCAGGGCAACCACTAGTCTACTTTTCTGTCCCTATAGATTCTGCCTTTTCTGGACATTTCATATAAATAGAATATTATAATAAGTGATCTTTTGAGACTGGCCTCTTTCAATTATCATACTATTTTTAAGATTTATCCATGTTATAGCAGGTATCAATATTTCATTTATTTTCATTCCAAATAATGTTTTATTGTATGGATATACTACACTTTTAATCCTTTCATCAGTTAGTGGATACAAGGGTTGTTTCCACTTTTTGACTATTGTGAATAATGGTGCTGTGAACATTTGTGTACAAGTGTTTGTGTGGACATTTGTTTTCATTTCTCCTGGTATATGCCTAAAAGCGTGATTGCTGGGTCATATGGTGACACTGTACTTAACACTTTGAAACAAACCAATCATTTAATTATAATTTTCCTTATCATTTCTTATTAAATGCACCCATGCTTTTATTAATTCAGTAGAGGAAAGTTTTAGGGTTTGGTTTTGTATGGTGACGAAGAAAGGAAAGGTGTAAGTCTTTGCTCTAAACTGAAATTGTCTTGCTTAGTCATATTGTCCTTGTCTATTGATAACCTAAAAGTGATCTTGCTGATGTGGTTGCAGATTGCACTCAGTAAAGCTGGATTTTAGTAAATGCTGCCCACTTAAAACTTATCAAGTGAAATACTTGGAAGAGGACGCTGCAACAGTTCCTTTGCCCCATCCCGAAATGAGACACACACACACGCACACACACACACACACCACACTTTCAGTAAGATTTTCTGGGATGTTTCTCTATGGAAGTCAATTTTTTAAAAAATGAAAAGTGTTTGCCGAGAGGTTTCTACAACACATTTAATTCTTTTGAAGAAAATGAATGAATTGTTGAGAAGTATTACTTAATTTTTCTCTAAAAGAGAATTTGATATCTCAAGGATGGAAATCTATTGTTATTTTACTCCTTAAAATCTCTCTGTTTGTTAGCTGACTGAATGTTCTATCCAATTTGTGCATGTGCACACTTCAACATTGTAAAAGGCATCTGTCTTTCCATCACTAGTCAGACAATCAGGCATGCTTCTTTTAGCAAGCTGCAAGGATCGTTCCCTGATGGGGACTTCCATTTGACAGAATATACGTTACCCCCTATATGGGCTGCAAAGTGATCAATACCCCAGAATTTACTGAGATAATGAAAGATAGCAATATGATTTTGCTGGGACAGTGAGCATGCCGGACACTACAAGTACAACTGCTATGCAAAATTGCACAGGCTGAAAAATCTGCACTAAGTATTCACTTAAGTGTTATTCTTCAGCTATAGGGTTTTATTTCATTAAGTATCTTTATATGAATGAAAATGTAAAGTTGCAAATCTTGAGTTGTGAGCTATGACCAACCACTCTCCCCCCACCCCCAAGTCCTGTGTTTACTGCCTCACTCAACCACTTAGAATCGGCAAATCATAGAGAGAAGCTAAATGCTCTCAGCTGCACTATACCAAATCAAAGCTGAGATGAATAATGAACTTAATTTTCCATAAAGACATTCTGTTTGGCATTCCAGCTAATAAGGTAAGCTAATAGCAATTCTGGGCTATGGAAAGGAAAATAAATCGTTTCTTTGTGCTTGATTTCTGTGCTAATCCATAATCTTTCTTTTAACATGCTGGAGTTAATTTCATGTTTCATGATGTCTGTGAATTGGGGATGAACAATTTTATAAAGAGTACCCCCAACATACCCTTTTCCTCTGATTTGGTTGCTTATGGTACTTGCAGGGCTAAGGGAGAAATCCAGCTTTTTAATAAGAATGAAATGTGTATATTAATATTTTTATCATCTATAGTATGGAGTGAATTTAGTTAAACAGCAGAATATTTAGATGCAGCAAAGACAGGCTAAATTACTTAACCACTGATTGTTGAATATATTTAGTATGATATAGTGTAAATTGATGTTGAATTTGCTCTAAGCTGCAAAGAAAAGCAGAATACATACATCATGTTGATTTCTGAATCATTTCATTTCTAAGTACATGTTATTCTAGAGAAGGTAGTAATTTTCAATTGCTAAAATTATTCCACAGCTTCAGTTTAGGTGAGTTTTATTTTGTAAAATTGGATTTTTAAAATAACAGCGTGCTGGTAATGTGAATTTTTGTTATTACTTTTTTGATTCACCATGGCGGCAATGATTTTGGTTCATGTGGAAAATGTACTTGTCCACTAAGTTTATGGAATTAGAAACCATCAGATCTCTCTGAGACTTCTATTGCTACCTTGGTTACTCTATCTCAAAAACAAGAAGTGATGAGGCACTTACTAGGATGGCTTCACTTTTTGTGATATAGCTTTTTGGTGTTTAATACAGGGATTTTGATTTTCATCAGATGGTAGCAGAAATTCCTGAAACTAGCAAAGGCTTAGCAAGCTGGGGAAGAAATTATCATATTTTCTTTTCTAGCAAAATGACAAAAATGGAAAATATAACTAAGATTTATGTTTTCAGACATTTGGGCTTGCTGCCGTGTCACCTGAAAAATCAGAGACTTTAAGGTTCACAAAGTAGGTGACCTCAAAAGATATTTCAGAAGGTCTATTCAAAAACAGCCAAAGCATGTGGGAAATATTGGAGAAATAGAAAATGTTCCTCCTATTCCTACTGTCTCATCTTTGTATTCTGTTTTTATGCATGGGAGACGAGCTGTGGGCACAGGTGTTTTTGTTTCATGGGAGCCTTTAAACACCACAATCAGACTTTTATAGATAAAGAAGAACATTTATTTCATTCCTTGAAATTGTTCACATTTCATATGTCTTTCCTAGAAGTATAAACAGGATGCTGAGAGCTTGAGCACAAGTATTTAGCTACCACATATAACTTACTTCCACCCAAAATATCGTCGATGGTTCACCTAAAATTTTTAGGCATTTCTCTTGAAATGCCTGTAATTTACTAAGTCATCAAGAAGTAGGAATGTGGAATGGAATTTCAATCTATCACAGTTAATTTTTAACAACAATAAGACAGACATATGTTACCTATTTATACTTAAATGTTTGATTTCATGGCTATTCTGTCTTTGTAAAACTATATTGGAGGCTCAAACGTGGTGCATTGTTTTGGATTTGAAAGGTGTTCATTTTGTTTTCTTCTTTTCTTCCTTTCTCTCTCACCCCTCATCGCTCCAGAGCATCCTGGGCTGCCCCGTGCACTGTTATGCTTATTTAATTCTGCTATTTTTCTGATTTCATGTCTCCCCAATATTACTAATTCAGAACCTATAGATTGATCTATGTTCAATTTAAAGCTGGCAGAAACAAACTAGGAAACAAATGTTTGTAACCACCACGATGTTGTCTTCTATTTCCTGCCATTTGTACAATAAGAAGATTTTTATACCAGCAGAGCTTTTTATCCGCAATTGCTACATAAAACCAACTTGAGGGTGAAAATGTGCAAGGCTCTTTGGCCAGCATCAGCTTCATGATCTTTTGTCTGTAGTGGTCAACCCATGCATGCTGGGAGATAAGATGCAAAGTTGTTAGCCCTTGAAGGTATTTTTAGCAATGCCAAATGCAAGGCGTGTGTTATTTACAAACTCACATATTAGCTCTGTGTTAGTTAATTAATAGAGAATATCTAGAGAAAGAAGCACCCCCACCTTCCCTATATACACACACACATCAAAGGCCACAGAGCAGGTACCAGCTGAGGACAGTGGTGACTGAGGCAGCAGCATCAGTACAGATGGCCCACAGTCATAAGAAGTTCTTGGCACCATTGCAAAAAGGCCTGACAGAAGGCAGCAAACAGATTTGTTCCCAAATACACGTGAAGCTCATCCTTGTGGACAATCAGAATTAACTGGGTGAGGAACAAAGATGAGAGAGAACTAAAGTATCACTGGACTTGGTTATTACTGTTAATATGACCTCATCTATTCTCACA
This sequence comes from Pan paniscus, assembly GCF_029289425.2. Taxonomy (NCBI): domain Eukaryota; kingdom Metazoa; phylum Chordata; class Mammalia; order Primates; family Hominidae; genus Pan; species Pan paniscus. The sequence goes on from NC_073266.2 coordinate 34,596,261, forward strand.
GGTTGGGGTACACAAAGATATCGAGGTTACAAAAATAAAGGCATGACACAAAAACCTATCATGTCAAAAACTGCACTCAGTATCTTCCCAAGAGCCTGCTACCCCATGTTTCCTACCCCTGTAAATGGCACCACTATCTATGCATTTTCTTAACCCTGAAACATGGGGCCAATCTTGATACCTCTCTCTATCTCACCCTCGTGTCTCTCCTCTAAGGCAGACTCATATAAGTTAGTTGAATGAATGAATGAGTGGAAAAAAAAAAAAAAACACCAAATCTTATTTCTATCCACTTCTCGCCATTCCTTTTGCCACGATCCCAGTTAAACCTCCATCATTTCTCAGCTAGACTATTGTAAATATCTCCTAGTGGTCTTCCTGCCTCTAGTTTCTCCTCAATCCAGTTCATCCTGCACATTATAGCCCAAATGATCTTTCTAAAATACAGATAAAATCATTAAATCTTCTGCTTAAAAATCCTTCACTGGTTCCTCTTTACCCTTGGGATAAAGTCCAAACTTTTTAACATGACTTAGAGAGTATGATGTAGCTGGGGACCTTTTTCCTTCACAATCTCATTTCCTAACACTCCCTCTGTCCACTCTGCATTTCAGCCATACTGGTCTGCTTTTCTCTTTCTTAGCAGTGCCATGTTCTCTTGCCCAGGACCTTTGCATGAGCTGCTTCCTCCTTTGTCTCTTCTGCCTGCCTACAACCCCCTCCATCCCTCACCCCCCACCCCTGCCAAACTCCTCTCTTCCCTACTTAACCTCTTCCCAACTTTCCAGTCTCATCTAAGATAATGTTTCCTCCCGGAAACCTTCTCTGACTGGCCAAGTTTAAGTGAGGTACCCTCTCCCAATATGCTCTCATAGCACCCATCATTTCCTTATCATGCTTCTTCTATCTTAGGTAGGATTGCCTGTTTTCTTGTTTGACTCTTCCACTAGATCGTTTCATGAAAGAACATAGCTGGTCTCTTATTCATAGTTGTGGCCCGTGATCCAGCACCATGCCTGGCACAGAGTGAATTCTCTCTGAATGCACAAGTAGCTAGCTGGACTCTTTAACAAGCTGTATTACCTTTTGTCTTGCTGAGGTTGCAGAAACCAGATGCAATGATTTTTTATGCTACTCATTCCTGCAAAGTACTGTGCTAAGGTGGTTCATATAATTTCCTTAATCTTCGTGTTGTTGTTCCCATTTTGTAAATGAAAGAACTGAGGCTCAAGTTGTCATGTATGATGCTGATATTAAGGAATGGGACCCTCAGTCTGTTTGACTCCAGGGACCAGTTCTTTCTATTTTCCACGTGATTTACTGCCTCCTTAGAGTAAAAGAAAAAGTTTATTCTTAAAAATGTATAAGGATCATTTTTTAAATCCTTAATTTCTCACTGCCTGCCAGTTCATTTGCCTTCTGATCTCCAATAGTCAGCCCTGAGTGTATTTTTCCCTTAAATTAAACTGAAAGTACTTCCCTTTGTGCTGTATTCTTTATTCTCAAGCTTTCTTCTACAAGCCTTATGTCTACAGGAGTTTTCAGCCTTTCTCACTTTCTCTACAGAGAAAGTAGCTGGGCCTTACATTTCTGTTTCATTTCCATTGTCCTTTTAAACAGGCATTATTTTCCTGGACCTGCTCTGTGATTACTGTTTCCATAGCACTTTGCCTGAACTCAGTTGGCCCTTCATGTTCTTCAACCGTAGCCTGATGTCAGACTACTTAGGGGGGCTTCCACTGGTATTTCACTGGGGAAGCAAACTGCTACTTGTTACCACTTAACCAGTTAATTAGCTATGCTCTTTGTGGAAGAAATATCTACAAGTACAGCTAGAGAAGGGACATGTGCAGTTTCTGGGAAACTTTCCATTTTGTGTTGACCATGAGAGTTTTTAGGTTCCTTTAATTCAAACCAGAACACAGACGCACACAGTCAGTTGGAAAATGTGAGAGGCAACAGGGTGTTCCGTGAATGAGTGACAGCTTTCCAGTTGAACAGACCTAGATTTGAATGCTCTTTCTACCACTTCTCTGTCTATATGACTTTACTAAATTACTAAAGCTTTCTGTGCCTCAACTGCTTCATCTGTAAAATGGAGATAATGATGGTGCCTATCATAAAATAATGCCTGGCACAGAGTAAGTACTCGATTAACAATGGTGTTAGTGTGGGTGGTCGTAGTTAGTGGAATAGAGGCTCCAGATGGGGCCACACTCTAATCTCAGGAAACTGAGGATGTTACCTTATGTGGAAAAGATGACTTTGCAGATGTGATTACATTAAGGATCTTAAGGTGGGAGATTGTCTCGGATTATCTGGGTGGGCTCTAAATGTAATCACAAGTGTTCTTTTAAGAAGGAGGCAGAGGGAGACTATGTGGCCGTGGAAGCGGAGACAGATTTGAAGATGCTTTGCTCTTGGTTGTGAAGATGGAGAAAGGGACCATGGGACAAGGGGAAAAGGCAGGGAAATGGATTCTCCCCTCAAGCCTCCAGAGGACGCCCAGCTCTGCTATCTTGGTTTCAGCTCAGTGAAACTATTTTGGACTTCTGGCCTCAACAACTGTAAGAGATTAAATATGAGATTTTTTAAGCCACTGGGTTTATGGTAATTTGATGCAACAGCCAAAAGAATATAGTGGTGATATTTTGGGAAATGAAACATGGCTCCAAATGAGCTGATAAAGAGGAATAAGATGTTAATATAAAAAAGATGATATTACAGGGTTAAATGTGGAGTAGAGAGGCCCTCTAAATATTATGTGTGCCTAAATACGTGGTCAGAGGAATCGCAACGCTCGCGCTAGAGGAAGTCTAGAAAGAGAGGGTTGAAGGAGTAAAGCCATTTGTGGGGCTTTAGACATAAAGAGAAGTGAGGTCTCCTTGAGAAGGGAGGTGATGCCTGGTGATTCAGGGTGGGGCTGACAGTCAGGGTGTCTGAGCAGATGGCGGAATGTCCTGTTCAGAAGAGAGTGATCAGCTCAGAAGAAAGGCTGGTTTGAGAAATTTCCCTGGGCAACCAGGCATGAATCTTAGAAAAGAGGAGGTGTGTCCCAGAAACAAAAGGAGCTGTTTTCTATTGTTCTCAGTGCCATGTTGGTGATAGAAAGAGGCTGTTCAAGAAAATAAATTCTGAAAAAGACCTCCTGGGTCTTTAAAACAAGTCCAGACTATTAGCACAAGCTGAATACCTGCAACAGAATCTGTTTCTAGCAGTACCCTGAGAGGCCCTAGGTCCGAAGTGAAGCTTGCTGCTTCCCATGAGTATATATAGTGCCTGTTTATGTGCTCATGTTTCTGTTTCCACTTCTGTACTGCCCTCCCCTCTTCTCTTTGCCCAGTTGCCAAAGTCTTTCCCATCACTCAAGTCCCAAGACAAGTATAACCTCCTTAAACTAGCTCCTATGCTACCAATGCCTATGTGTGGATTTTCTAGTAATTTTCACACTTTGCTGACACCAAGTTTGAGGGCTTGTTGCTCCCTCCCCTCCAGTAATTCTACCTGTCCCCCAATAGACAGTAGACCCCCTAGAGACAAATATAAGTCTATTGATTTTATTGATTCTTGTGGTTTCTACTCGCACAGTGCTTGGCACACAAGAAGCATTCGATAAATATGAATGAGTGGATTGATGAATTAATTCATTAATTGTACCCTGTGGGCATAGTTATCATAAGATAAAGAGAATGATGAAGTTCATGAATCCCAGAATCAGTGTCTAAAGAAAATAAGCCCTTCCACCTTAACCTCTCAAAAGCAAGAAATTATAAAAGCACGTAATAGAGCTGCTTCATGCATGAAATAGACATTAATTTCATTATCATCTATTTAGTAGTTCAATATCTAAGATAAAATTTAGGAACAAGTTTTCTTCACTCCCAGATCTAATTTGCCATCTCTTTTATGACATGATTTTTTTTTTAACCAAAGCAGGCTATGAAAGGAGAATAACAAAATACCATGTGAAATGCATGCTAATTTATTTTCAAGTACAGTAAAACCAGAGTTTGGTTTTTGCCTGGTGTATTGCACATTTGAGGAAAATTTTCTAAGATTAACAACTATTTTCTTTGAAAAGATAAATGTGTCATGTTTAATGCAAAATTTATAAATGGATGCAACAATTATCTTTTTATTAAATAGTAAAAGTAGTGGTAAAGCATCACGTTCACATTTGAAACATAAATCATCTTAGATGAATTAAATATATCACTAATGAGTTATCAAGTGATTAAATATCTACAGCATATATCCACAACAAGCAGTTCACAACCTGGCTCTAAGAGTTTACTCATTTCTGTAAGCACAAAAGAGTGCTGCTCTCTATCAAATAGAGTGCTTTCAGGGGACAGTGAAATCCTACACTTCTGTCAAACATTAAGCATGTAGTTTTGAACTTTTTGTGTATGCAAGGGATAATGCCAGGCACTATCAGAGATACAAATATGTGTAGCAACCATGCCCAGTTACGATGCTTTACCACTGCTGAGAATTTCTAGTCATATTTACACATAAACCATACAACAGAATATTTCTTAACAACTGAAAGAATCTGATTAGCATGACTAAACTTGAGAAAGAACAATTGACATTTTGATATTTCCTTAGCTCAACTGGACTAGTTACATTTTTACTAACTTCAAATGCTTTATGATCAAGCCCTGTGCGTGTGGTATGAGGGTAATCTTAGATGAAAACATCAGGAAAACTCAATTCTTTCATTCACTAACTGAAGCTCCCCTTTTTCCACAGACAGTTGACTATTATTCTAAAATTGTCTCTGCCTTCTATTTCTCTCTTCTCCCCATTGTTGAATTCTGTGGCTCCATCCCAATCTACACTTTTTTTAATTACTAAGACATTAGATGCCATCAATTAGTAACATACTGGTTTTTAAAAAATGGTTCTTTTCCAAACTATCATAAAATCAAGAGAGAAATGTGTACAATTTGCATTTATCCCTGTCCCTGACTTTTTTTTTTTTTTTTTTTTTTTGACAGAATCTCACTCTGTCGCCCAGGCTGGAGTGCAGTGGCTTGATCTTGGCTCACTGCAACCTCCGTCTCCCAGGTTCAAGCAATTCTCGTGCCTTAGCCCCCCAAGTAGCTGGCTTTATAGGCACACACCACCATGCCCAGCTAATTTTTTTATATTTTTAGTAGAGACGGGGTTTCGCCATGTTGCCCAGGCTGGTCTCAAACTCCCGAGCTCAGGCAATCTACCAACCTCAGCCTCCCAAAGTGCTAGAATTACAGGCATGAGCCACTGCGCCCAGCCTTTGTCCATAACATTTACAATCTGGGTTACTTTGCTTTCTCAAAGTGAAATTATCAATTATGTCTATCTTTTTAAAAATTTAGTATTGTTTCAAGTTTTGTTTATGAAAAGAAAGAGCCTACATCTATATAAAGTGTAGGATTTATAATATCCATTGCTGCATAAATTAATATATTTACAGCTGAGTCTAAAACCATATACAAATAGAACTGGAAGGATCTGAAAGGGGGCCATATGCCTAATATCACATTTCTAAATGCTTCCTTTTTATAGAAAATAAACTCTAAATTATTGAGGAAGGAAAGCTAATTCATCATAATGGAGGTTTAAACATAAAAGGAAAAGAAGAAAGAAAATAACATATGCTTGGATTTCAAAATCCTGTTACATCATAACACCCAAAATTGGAAGGAAGATAGAAAACACATCTTGAAAGCCTATTTCGCAGGCTTGGCTCCACCTCACAAAATCCCTGTGCCATTTTCTTAACAAACTTCTTTACATGTAGCAGTTGGATCTAATGAGAGGCTAAATCTTGCCTTTGTGTTAGAAATTGATTTATTTTTTTCCCTCGTTCTGAGTTCTCCTGTAGCCAGCCCCAGCACTCAAGAGCCTGCTTCATTGTTCATCATTTGTATTTATCACTTTTACAGACTGCCACAGGGTGCTCAGAAATCTACCACGCTCTTCAAAAGAAAACACAAAATCCCTGCTCTTAGCAGGGGACCAGCCCATTAAAAGCATTGGCAGAATCTAAGAAAAGAAAGCTACAGTCGTGATAAAACAATGCATCCGGTAGGAGGGCCACTTAGGCTACCTCTGAGAGGTGGATTCTGAGGGGAGATGGAAAAATGTGTGGCTGAGAACACTTGCTCCCTCTTCACCTGACCGCCCTTGCGATGCCTTTAGGTCAGCGGCTACCTCGGAGCAGGAGCAGGTGGCAAGCCCAACATGGAACAAGCCAGGTATTCAAGTCACATCCTAGGAGGGTCGAAAAGTGCAATTCCTCTTCAGTGGACAAATCTCGTCCACCTGCGACCTGTGTAACAGTATTCAGGGTGAGGAGAACATTTGACAAAGGAAGAAAAAAAAATCTAATCCCATTACCTTTGATGAGTGCTCAAAGGAAACTGCTATAAAAACTGAAGATTAAAATGTTGCATAGTGATGGCATATACCCATGCCCTCACACAGACCTCATTTCCTCTTTCATATTACCCGATAAATGCAGTTTTCTCCTAAAGTGTATTTTTTTAATAAATAAAATCAGTAAGATCCTAAGATAGGTGTATTATTCTGAGTAGGAAAGTGATGTGTTTGCTTTCATTTCCTCGTGGTGTCATCATCCTTTGCCATCAGCAATGCTACCAAGATTGGAACACTGATATTAATATTTCATACTTTAATTGACTATCGTTCTCCTGTATACCTACCCAGTTTGCAATTTCAGGTGACAGTATATTTTCAGCTTAACTTATGTTAATTCTTATCTTGGACTCTGTGGAATCGTATGACAGCAGGTTTAAGGCTAATATTAATCACTTCTCATTTTTGGCAGGTTGCTATAATTATTAAATAGGTATATAAGGTCAAGTTAAATATAGTCAACATCATCTTTATATTTGTTTTATAACAACTGTGCCTCCCACGTAGCAGACACACAATAAATAGTTGATAAAAGAATGATGGCGATGGCGGGGAGGCACTACATAATTGGAAAGGAGAAGGGAGAGAAAAATCTTCCTACGCTATTATTGGAAACTTTCCAACCATGTTTATGTTTCCATTAAATTAATTATAATCATCAAATAATGAAACTTATGTGGGATGCCCTCATATGTGCAATGATTGTGACTGGTTACAGAAGAGCTATAGCTTTTATGTTAGAAAGGAGGATATTTTCTTTTTTTTTGAGACGGAGCCTTGCTCTGTTGCCACACTGGAGTGCAATGACGCGATCTTGGCTCACCGCAACTTCCACTTCCCAGATTCAAGCGATTCTCCTGCCTCAGCCTCCCAAGTAGCTGGAACTACAGGCGCGCGCCACCGCGCCCAGCTAATTTTTTGTGTTTTTAGTAGAGACGGGGTTTCACCGTGTTACCCAGGATGGTCTCGATCTCCTGACCTCATGATCTGCCCCCTCAGCCTCCCAAAGTGCTGGGATTACAGGCGTGAGCCACCGCGCCTGGCCAGAAAGGAGGATATTTTCTATGAAGCACTCATTCTATAAAAACTTGCCATTCTTATATAATGTAAATGGTAAATATGGCATTAGTGTTCTGCTTCTTTCTCCAAAGGGTATTTTTTTAAAGAACCCACAAATGTCATCTCATCTATTTTTAAGTATAGGGCTGCTGGATAAACAGCTAAATCATCTAAACCCAATGGGAAAATTCAAAGTTTAAATAAGCTATTTTATCTCATTGAAAATAAGTGGTACAGACTGACACAGACCATATGGGTTTTTGCATACAGTTACATGTAAATTTTCTCAACTTTGAATATAAAATTCTAGTTGAAGCTGAAGAAATGGAAAAGCAAAATATAATCTGTAATGACGATTCTTTGAAGATTCTAATTTCTGATTCTCTGGTCCAGGTTTCATCAATTTCCAGTCAAAGCCTGTTCCTTAGGTTATCGTGTACATAATGGAGTTGTATCTTTAGGTTGAGATAATGTAAAGACAACACAAATTCTAAAATGCAGATCTCCAGTGGTCGTACATTTGGGGTTCTTTCACAGAATTCATTTTTTAATAAAAGTTACATATGCTAATTGTGAAAAAAATTCAAATAGTGCAGATTGATACAGGGTTAAAAGTAAAAGCTCCCTCCCCCACCGTATTCCAGTCTTATTTACCAAAGGCAGCCATCACTGTTACCATTTTAACATTCGCCTTCTGCTATTTTCTACATATAGTCAAACATACAAATATGTATATGTGTACATACACGTTCACCTATGTACATATATTTGATTATATGGAGTGTTCATTCATTTGGCAAATGTTTAATGCTCATCTACTGTGTGCCAAGCTCACTTGCAGACACCGGGAACACAGGATTGAATCAAATCAAAACTCTTTCTTTAAAGAAGCTACTTTCTACTATATTAACATCACATATTAAAGAACTAGTATATTAGCAATACATACTGAGGAACAGTATTCACTACCATGCATTTTGCTTTTACAACCAGTGCTATGATTAATCATCTATTATATAAATCTTTTTTTTTTTTTTTTTCTCTGAGACAGAGTCTTGCTCTATCTCCCAGGCTGGAGTGCAGTGGCGCGATCTCGGCTCACTGCAAGCTCCGCCTCCTGGGTTCACGCCAGTCTCCTGCCTCAGCCTCCTGAGTAGCTGGGACTACAGGTGCCTGTCACCACACTCGGCTAATTTTTTGTATTTGTAGTAGAGATGGAGTTTCACCGTGTTAGCCAGGATAGTCTGGATCTCCTGACCTCATGATCCACCCGCCTCGGCCTCCCAAAGTGCTGGGATCACAGGTGTGAACCACTGCGCCCAGCCCATAAATCTCTATACCAATTTATGAGTTGGATAAATTGCAGAAATTATTTGTGTACAGTCAGTCTTTAGGTAAATGTTTTATTTGTATTATCAACTTCTTTAGAAATGGATTCTGAGTTTTTCATTGCTAATCAAATTAATGCAACAATAGAATTTTTACACTGTGGTACTTAATCTTTTGTAAACCAACACCTTCAAGTATCTTAATAAAGGTATCAAAATTTTATCATTCAGATAAATTATTCAGATAAATTTATCATTCAGACAAATCATTGTATCCTTGTAGATTCATCTATGAGAATGCTCCAAAAGGAAATCAGTTCAGAAGTCCTACTTTCCCTCTATTTTCATTGATCACACGTGCTAGAAATCTCTGATTTAAATATTTCATGATACCCTAATGCCTCCCAAACAAAATAATTATCTTTTTGTTTGTTTCTGTGTAACAGAAGAGAAAAATAAAAGCTGTTTAGTAAATCAAAACAAAACAGTCCAGGTGCGGTGGCTCACACCTGTAATCCCAGCACTTTGGGAGGCTGAGGCGGGCAGATCACTTGAAGTCAGGAGTTTGAGGCAAGCCTGGGCAACATGGCAAAACCCCATCTCTACCAAAAATACAAAAATTAACTGGGCGTGGTGGCATGTGCCTGTGGTTCTAGCTACTCAGGGGGCTGAAGTGGAAGGATTGCTTGAGCCTGAAAGATCGAGGCTGCAGTGAGCTGTGATTGCACCACTGCACTCCAGCCTGGGGGAGAAAGTGAGACCCTGTCAAAAAAAAAAACAAGGAGGAAGGAGGGAAGGAAGGAAGGAAGGAAGGAAGGAAGGAAGGAATCTTATAATTCATAGAAAATTAAAGAAAAAAGAAAATTACGCCACCAATGTAATAGGGCACAACAAAAGCTACTGTTATTTATGAGATTCTCCTTTAGAAAGCTATTTGAGCTTCTCTTACTTCTATGCCTCATGTATTTATTACAACTGAAACCAGGTCAAAATTTACATCCAGGAGCAGCCTCAGATGGAAGGAGAAAAGTTGACAGACAAGTGGGTGTACAAGGGAGAAAGGTGCTCTCACTCCTCTGCCTCAGTGATGGGAGGGCACCTAAGCTGCCTCCCGTTTTCCACCCCTGCATCCCCCACAAGGGCCTTCTTGCCCCTACTTTGTATTTTCTGTTTCAGACTTCTTCCAGTAATATTGAGAGCATATGGCTGGTTTGGGCAGAAACTAGGAAGCCACATAAATTATTTTTCCTGACTTAGAATTATGTTCCCTCCTGGGGAAAAAAAAAAAAAAAAAAAAAAAAGAAGGTTCTCTGTGGCCATTCCAACACAAAACATTTTTTTTTTTCTGGATGTTTATCTAAATCCACTGCAAGGAAAAATAACATGATTCCTTTGTCAAATGAGATATCAAAAATGAGGCTTAATTTAATGTTTTTCTATTGATTCAGAATTTTTTAGTCTAAACGAATAATTAGTAACTGGAGTAGGTGGCTAAGTGCCTACTCATGCAGCTGTAGTGGGTCATTTGAATTGCAGAAAGCCAGCATCGTTACTAGGAGGAAGCATGAGTATCTGAACCTTCTCACCCAGCAGGTCAGCTTGACTCATCACCAAAAAGGTAAAGAAAGAAAATGACAAAAGAAAGCCTTTCTCAAATGAAATATATCTGCATTATTACTGTCCATGGGTAGTTCACAGTTTTTGTAATAGGAAAAACGTCATCACTGAATATGAAGTGTGCTTGTGCGTTCATGTGTGTGTGACAGAGAGAGGATACTAAAGACTGAATTCCAGTCAATGTCGGGAGACAGAAGGAATAATGGAGTGTGCATGCATGGGTTCTGGTTATTTCTATATGCAAAGGTAATCATTTATTATCTTGACGAAGCATTCTTCTCTCATTACAGTTTTTACCATCAAAAGGTTGGCATGATCTAGGTTCTTGGTGTAAAATACAAGATGTGACCCAAACCTATTTGTATAGATCCATGTCACTTACATGTCTCTATTACCACCTTTCATTTGCACTGATAACTTGAATGAAACATATCCTGGCACAGGCTTGACACAAAATATGAAGTTTCCAAAGGCTGAGTCCCTCCTATACACAGTAGCCATTCCTTCATGTTTGTCTTCTACGTATTGATATAGGGAGATCAAAACAGTTTCACAGAATTTGTTGAAAGGTATTCATGAAGAGTTCAGTGGTGAGATAAATAGTTGCAGTGTGATGAACCGGGAAAGTGCACTGGCCCAAAGGAGATCTGAATTCTAACCCAGTTCTGCCACTTATTAGCCATATAAGCTGTAATTTACATTCTGGGTGTCAATTTCTTTGTTTGTTTGTGAAGAAGCTGACATTTCCCAAAGGATGATTTGAATAGATATTAATGTGAAGAAAAGGAGTTGAATTTGAGAAACTGAGTACTGTATTCAGAATTCTATATTGGCAGACATCCTAGAATCTTTAAGATGCTCATATGGATGGAAACTCTTTAAGAGAACAATGCAATATAAAGCATCTCCCAAACCCTCTTGGAACCACATTTCACAGAACATTTCTAAGGACTGGTGATCCAACAAACCTGCATGTTCTGCACATGCATCACAGAACTTAAAGTATTAAAAAAAAAAGGATTGGTGATCCATAAAATGTGCTTTGGAATACACAGGGTGAGATGACAGTCTTCAGATTCTGTTTGACTCGTCCTGCCATGATCTGGTGATGGGGCTCTCTGGGCCTAGTAGAGTTCAGTTGACCCTGCTGGGGGTTGTGGCCTTGCTTCCCCAAGTATCTGCACAGCAACATCCAACTGCAGCTCCTTGGATGCCAAAAGAGCCTCTCTTCTGGATACTGGTCATTCATACCCCCTCTACACACATGCACCAGCAACTTCGTGCACGGAGATGTGTTCCTCCACGATCCCTGTTTGCCCACAACCATTGCCATGTTTCTTCCCTGCCCTTGGTAGAGGAAAATCTGGGTTGAAAGGTATCCATACTTTATTTCTCAGTTGAATAAAATAGGTACAACCTGAGTGATGTAATTAGAGATTTCATGAGCACTTTTACTTTATAGTATGTTGTTTTCTTTTATACTCTGCTTAGAACTAGAATTATAGGAATGAATAATGGTCTCTGCCAGACAAATGACATCATCCCTCCTCTCAAGTTGCTTACAGATTGGTGGGTGAGACAGATCTATAAACAAATGGTTTTAAAACAATGTGATCAGTGTTACATTAGTAGTATGTGCAAGTTGCTACAGTAAATCTTGATTTTTTGAAGGTTAGCTCTATATTTGTTTTATCAAGGCAGGGCATTATGGAATTCTTTGTCTTTCAGAATATAAAGGGCTTAAATAAAAGATGAGTCTATAAATTTCCTGTTTATTTATTTATTTTTGAGACAGAGTCTTGCCCTGGTTCCCAGGCTGGAGTGCAATGGCAAGATCTCGGCTCCCTGCAACCTCCGCCTCCCGGGTTCAAGGGATTCTTCTGCCCCCAGCCTCCCGAGTAGCTGGGATTACAGGCATGTGCCACCACACCCGGCTAATTTTTTGTATCTTTAATAGAGATGGGGTTTCACCATGTTAGCCAGGCTGGTCTTGAACTCCTGACGTCGTGATCCGCCCACCTCAGCCTCCCAAAGTGCTGGGATTACAGGTGTGAGCCACCACGCCTGGCCAATTTCCTGTTTATTTACCATGGTGGGATGTTTCAGGTGACTGTAGATTTTCCTGTTCATTTGTCAACAAGAAATAAAAATTCCATGAATGACTCTTTTGCCCTTAAAGAACATTGTCAATGAAATTGACATGCCAGGCACCTTGCTAGGTGCTGGTACAGAGCCAGTAAGAGTCTCACTTTGCTTACATGGCCTTTGTGGGTCTCCTGAACAACCAGTGAGGAGATGGTCTTTACACTCACGTCTTTGACCCAAACCATAGTTCCTCAGAAAATGAACGGAGCATATGCAGCTCACAACTGAAGAGAATCTGAATATCAATAAGCACTGCAGCGGCCCTGTCTGCCCATCAAGTCTCCCTCCCACTGCCTCAGAAGCTGCCCACCCGAATTCCTGTCTATATGGTTAGTTCTGTGCAGCCACCTGCTGAGTTTAGAGTACCCAGTGCCCAATCAAACCCTAATCTAGGTGTTGCAGTAAAGTAATTTTATACACGTGGTTAAAATCTATAATCAGTAGACTTTATGTAAAGAAGATTACCCTCCATAATGTGGATGGGCCTCAACCAATCAGTTGAAAGGCCTTATGACCAAAAACTGAGGTTTTATTGACAAGATTCTGTCTCAAGACTGCAGAATCAACTCCAGCCTGAGTTTCCAGCCTGCCAGACCACCCTGTGGATTTCAGACTTGTTACTCACCACAGTCATCTCTAAAATAAATCTTTTTTTTCCCTGTTCTCTTCTGAGAACGCTGACTGATCCACAGTCCCCTATACACAGGCCTCTAGAGATTCCCCCAAGTGTACTAACCTTCCCCACCCTCCACCCCCTCCCACCCCCAAGCTCAGAGAGTCTTGGATCTATTGCACAATCCATTAAGGGTCAGCTCTATCATGAATGAAACAAGCTTTAAGGGTTTGCACCATGTGGGAACTTAACCGTCATTTAAACATGATTACTGTATGAAAAAGCAACCTACAAATACACTTTGAATGAGTTAGCATGTCATATGTTACTTTATATCATCTCTATCTTTATAGTCAGTCTCTGAAGTAGGTATTGCTGTCCTCACTTTATGTTTGAAAACCTGAAGTTAAAAGATGTTCAGGTAATTAGGCCAAAATCACATGTCTGGTCTAAGTAGAGTCAGATTTGAACTCAGGTTGACCTGATGTACTGTATTCATTGCACCATCCTCCTTCCTTATAAGTGAAAAACTACCTAAGTAAGAATTACATGGTGGAAAAATATTTTATTTTCTTCAGTGCCACTTTTATAAGCATTCTCTATAGAGAAGGATTTAAACATTAGCTAACATTTATTGAGGACTTACCATGTACCTGGCTCTTATTTTAAAGATTCTTTAAATGAAATGTCTGGGTTAAATTATATATCATTTCTGTAGTTGGGCATTTCAAAATTCTAAGACATTGTTAGTACTAATGATTTTCCCAGCTCCATCGACTTTGGGTCATAGATATTTAATGAAAGATTTCTACTCCCATTTTTAAATAATCAATATTTCATATTGACATTGAATACTATGTAAATTATAATAAAAAGATGGGATTGTTCTTGAAAGTTTTTTTTTAAGGTTTTGTTTTGTCTTTTTGTCCTTTTTTTTTTTTTTTTTTTTTTTTTGAGATAGAGTCTCGCTCTGTCACCCAGGCTGGAGTGCAGTGGCCTGATCACAACTCACTGGAGCCTTCAGCTCCTAGGCTCAGGAGATCCTCTCACCTCAGCCTCCCAAGTAGCTAGGACTACAGGCACATGCCTCCACACCCAACTAATATTTAAATAGTTTGTTGAAATGAGGTCTTGCTCTGTTGCCCAGGCTGATCTCAAACACCTGGGCTCAAGCAAGCCTCCCGCCTCAGCCTCCCAACGTGTTGGGATTACAGGCGTGAGCCACTGTGCCTGGCCTGTCTTGTTTTTAAAAATGTTTTGAACACCACTGCCCCTGGCCCCCAGAGGCTGATGTACAAGAACGTGAAAAAGCCTTCAAACTTCAGGATTCTTGCCCTAACTTTGCACATGTGATAACCCAGATGATGGACTCACTTCATCTGGGCTGTCATCTCCAACCCTGGCCGGTGTTTTGTCTGACTCTTGGCTACACAGGGACCTCTTTAAAAAGACATGCAGGTCTGTGTTTATTCTGAAGACACAGAGGTTTTAAGAAATATTCTTCTACACGACTACAATCAGTACAGAAGTACAATCAGTAAAAGTAAAGGTAACTAAAGACCAAGGAGCCCAATTCAAGAAGTATTACTTTAGGGTCTCAAAACTATTCATTCGGCAAGCATCTATTAAGTACTTGCTTTATAGAAGGTATTTGAGAAGGAATGAAGATGAATAACAGTGTCTCTCTGATTAATAATGAATGTGGCAGAGCACTGTGGCAGACACTCTAACAGTAGTGCTTTTCTAAGCAATGGTAGCAACTAATTAGTGGTAGTGAAATCAATTTAATGGGTCACAAACACCATTATTTTTAATTAAATAGAATACAACAGAAGAGAATGAAAATAAAGACAGAGTGCGTGGCATGCCAAAAGGTTAAGTATTTCTCTCTGTCTTTCACTTGTATACGTGCTTATACTGGTTTCCAAAGTAAGATGTATTTCTTGCTGTGAGATGTAGCCAAAAGCTATTTAAAAGCCACTGCTGTAGAGAGAGAGAGAAAAAGAAGAAAACAAAAGCCTTGCTCTCAAGAAGTTTGCACCTTGCTGGGAAGATAAAGCTATTCATGAACAGCAGAATCCTTTGTCTATGGCAACTGATGACTAAGAGATAAAATTAACGTTGCTGACTTAGTGTCCCACGGGATTAAGATCACGGGAAAAAGTCAATGTGACAGTATGTTACTCCTTTCTCTTTGAAAAACTTTCTTCACTCGGCTTCCAGGACCGACAACACACCCTTTGTTGATCCTTTTAAGCCTGCCTGGTTTGTGGTTTCTTAGCTCCAAACTTCTAAGGGTGGAGCAATGCTGAGTGGACATGGCTCTTGGACCATTTCTCTCTTCTACCAACACTCACTCCTTAGGTCACCTCCTTCATTCTCAGAGCTCTAAGTCCCAGGTGTATGCCCCCAGGGATGTTTGCAGCCACCCTGAAGCCCCAGTCTTAGATAGTAAGCTACCCTATTCAACATCTCTGCTTAGATGACCCATGGGCATTTCAAACTTCCTGCATCCCAAACTGAACTCCTAATTTCCATCCCGAGTCTACTCCTTCTTTAGGCCTCATCTCAGCTAAAGGGAATTGAGTCCTTCCAGTTGATCAGGTCAAAAACCTTGGAGTCGCCCTTAACTACTGTTTCTCAGTCCACACATCCAGATCATCGTTAGCAAACCTCTTGGCCCTATCTTCTCCCTCCACCGCTGCTCTGCCCTGGCTCCTCCCCTTTAGCTACAATCTAGGTTATTGCATGAGCCTCCAAGGGTCTCTGATTCTACTCTTGTTGCCCTTGAGCCATTCTCAACTTGGCAACCTGCGTGATTCTCTTGAACTAGAATGTGTCTGTATCTCATCAAAGCCTCCATTCTATTCCCATCTCACCCCAAGTACATGCCACAGCCCTTACCACAGCCTGTAAAGCCTCCTGAAATGGACCCCCACACCCCCCAAATCACTGTCCTCACCTTCTGCCACCTCTCACTCCACTCCACTCACCTGGCCTCCCACTGTGTGCATGGCAGTCCTGCCCTTTCTTCAGGACTTTCTCATCTGTGCTTCTTTCTGCCTTCAGCACTCTGCCACCAGACCCCAGGGCAGAGTCCCTGACTCCAGTCAGTCGGTACCTAGAGGTCTCTTAACGTAGCCTGCGATGATGCCACTATTAACATGCCTATCCCACCACCCACCTCTCCTCCACACACTCTTTCCCCCTTTCCTGCTTTCATTTTTCCATAGTACGTATCATTGCCTAACATACATTTTGCCCATTTTATTAGTGTCTGTCCTCTCCCTTCCCCATGACAGCAGAGCTTTATTTTTTAACTTTAGATTCAGGGCATACATGTGCAGGCTTGTTACGTGGATAGATTGCATAACACTGAGATTTGGGCTTCTATTGAACTCATCATCCAAATAATGAACATAGTACTCAGTAGATAGTTTTTCAACCCTTGCCCTTCACCATCCCCTCTTTTGGAGTCCTCAGTGTCTACTGTTGCCATCTTTATGTCTGTGTGTAGTCATCGTTTAGCTCCCACTTACAAGTGAGAACAGGCAGTATTTGGTTTTCCGTTTCTGCGTGAATTCATTTAGGATAATGGCTTCCAGCTGCATTTGTGTTGCTGCAAAGGACATGATTTTGTTCTTTTTTTATGGCTGCATAGTATTCCATAGTGTATATGTACCACATTTTCTTTATCCAGCCTACCATTGACGAGCACCTAGGTTGATTCCATGACTTTAGTATAGTTTAATAGGGCTGTGATCAACATGTGAGTGCAGGTGTATTTTTGGTAGAGTGCTTTATTTTCCTATATATACTCAGTACTATGATTGCTGGGTCAAATGGTAGTTCTATTTTTAGTTCTTTGAGGAACGGA
Organism: Pan paniscus; assembly: GCF_029289425.2. NCBI lineage: Eukaryota > Metazoa > Chordata > Mammalia > Primates > Hominidae > Pan > Pan paniscus. Next base: position 34,613,326 of record NC_073266.2, read on the forward strand.
GATTTTTTTCTCTGCCTGTGAATTGCGGTATCCCCAGTACCTAAAATAGCACCTGTTTCATGATACAGTCCTCTCTATGTATCCATCAGTTCTGCATCTGTGGATTTAACCAACCATGGGTCAAAAATATTTGGAAAAAAAATCCACAAAATTGCACAAAACAAAACTTGAATTTGCTGCACCCTGAGTACTATGTTGAATCCACACAAATGAAGTGATGTGCAGGCATTGTATTTGGTATTACAAGGAATGTAGAGATGATTTAAAGTATATGGGAAGATAATGCATAGGTTATATGCAAATACTACACCATTTTATATCAGGAAGTTAAGCATCCACAGATTTTGGTATCCTGGAACCAGTCCCCCACAGATACCATACGATGACTGTATATACTCAATAAATATGTGTTGAACAAGTGAATGAATACTTTTAAAGCATTTTGATAAAGTCACAGAAGAAGTGGAACTTTTAACTCCAGCTTCACCACAAAGTAATCAGTTTAAAGTGAAAGAAGAGAACCCTGTAATGAATACTCCAGTTGGAACATTTCCTTTCAATGGACCTTGAGCTAGCCTGGAAGCACTGATTTGGATAACTATTGAGTGTATCATACTCATCTGTACACATGTTTGTGGGACATCCTGTGTTCATTATAGATATCTTGCTGTCTGTGGAAAGTAGATTGAAACGTAGCTTAAAGTACACACCCTCAAGAGGCAACTTCCCTGTATGATGATTATGAAAGTGGAATTTTGAATCACACATGTGCATGAGGACACCAAAATATTATTCAGTTATTTTCCCAATCTCAAGAACTAGATGCATGTGGTTTGACGGTTTCATTGCATTAGAATGGATGGGATTCAGGAAGGAAAGATTATTTTGGCCCGTTTGAATGCCGTATGCTTTCAGGTGTTATAAATGTAGCTTGGAATAAAAAGTCCAAACAGCCCCAAGATGCAGTGGGAATCAGATGATGATGACGAAAAGCAGGAGGCTCTGAGTTGTGTCTCTTCTTAAATCTATTGAGATTTTTCTTTGTTTATAAATGTCAAATATGTAAGTTAATGATTCACAAGTAAGCCTCATTTAAGAAACTTAATATTTCAAAATTGATAATAGAGAGACTAAAGGAAAATATTTGCTGAAACCTTTTTTAAAATTTTTAATTTTAAAATTAAGTATTAATACTTGAGATGATTGACTTGATATTTTATAGACTCTAGTTATACCATTTGTTAATAATAACATTATCAGATTTTGTGTCCTAAGGAAAAAATTCATATACAAGTTTGACAAGTAGTTGGGTGTGTATAGCAACAGACAGATGTGCTGAGAGGTTTATGTGATTTTAGACAACACCAAGGATTAGTGTTGATGAATGATGTTTCCACATGTGGGCTTCTATTGGCAGCAAGAGGAAGGTCACTAATCTTCTACCCACATCTCTGCTTCTGAACACCAGACACAAAATTCTAGTTTGCCTCAGGGAATTCAATGTTTGCAACTAGGAATTATAGCAACAAACATCATAGGATATGGTGGATAGACACCAGCACACTAGTAACTATAACAATAATGGAAAGCTATGATTGCTCAGCTAACAATTCCAAGCCAACAGATATGCCTCCAATACACCAGAAAATGAAGTTACCTTAAAAACTAAAAAGGGGCTCTAAGTTAGCTTATCTCCTATATAGTCAGTGGAAAAAATATATTTACCATAGACCTAGACCTCTATTTTTTTTTTTTTTTTTTTTTGAGAGGGAGTCTCACTCTGTCACCCAGGCTGGAATGCAGTGGTACCATCTTGGCTCATTGCAACCTCCACCTCCCAGGTTCAAGCAATTCTCCTGCCTCAGCCTCCTGAGTAGCTGGGATTACAGGTGCCAGCCACCAAGCCTGGCTAATTTTTGTATTTTTAGTATAGACAGGGTTTTACCATGTTGGCCAGGCTGGTCTCAAACTCCTGACCTCAGGTGATCTGCCCGCCTCGGCCTCCCAAAGTGCTGGGCCAAGCATCTAACACTCAGTACTTGTTAAAAATTCCAAAATGCTATGGGATTGTATCTCTCAGCAACTTAACACTTGAATTTTAGGTTTAATAGAAAATTACTATAACAAAGTTTTGAAACTCTTATAGACAGCAGCCTGTTGTGATGAAGAGTGTAGAAATTTGAGTAAGACAAACCTGTCTTTCAATTCTGACAAGCTGTAACATTTGGTGTTAAGTTATTTAATACCACTAAGTCTCAATTTTTTCATCATTGCAATGGCATTAAGATAACATAAGGTTTTTGTATTATGTGAAATTATGTTTGTGTATTAGATGTTATAAAATGGCTACCAACAAGTCCTAAGGTCACATGCCTCCCTATTAATATATTCAGTGAGAGAGGAGGTATCTTTGTCCTGGCATTTCATGCACAGGTCCAGAGATGCTTGCTGACTGAGTAAGCTTAGATCATTCACCTCTGCCCTGAGCCAAGCAATGAAGCCAGGAAGTGTGATTTGCTGATTGTCCTACCCCAACTCTTGGGCTACTCCTGAAATACATGGACCTCGAATTGAGGAGAAAGCTTTTCCCAAAGCAAAATCAGGAGGCTTGGCTACAAGAACCAGAAGTGGAACTGGGATAGCTAAACCTATACGTATTCACTACAGTCAAAATAGTGGGTGAATAATTAATAAAATTCATTTCCCTTCCTGTCCCTACATCATACTAGAATCTTAATATCTTGTCTCACTGTGTTGCCCAGGCTGGTCTTGAACTCCTGGATTCAAGTGATCCTCTCACCTCAGCCTCCCAAGTAGCTGGGACTACAGGTGCATTCTACCACGCCCAGCATCTTAGTTATTATTTCTTGATGTGATGTCACGAGAGTGTCTTATCCACAGTTAGTGCCCCTTTTAATGTCATCCAGCACCTCAGTAACATTTTCTACTAGTCCCCAAAGGCCCATGGCTCCCCAATCCCTTGGGGACTACAGACCTAGGCCCTCTGCCATTCCCCTGCAGGGCTGTTTATCAGTGGCATTTGCACTTCACACACATATGTTCAATTTTTAAGGAACAGTTTCATCACCAGGAAAGGGGATTTATGGGAACAAGCTTCAAACCCAGTAGGAAATTCAGAGGTACTGAGATTTAATACTCGACTCAGCTTGACTTACTTAAAGCTACTTTTTACTCGTTTCCTTCATCCACCCTCCAGATTCACCAGATCCACTCAAAACTTATAAACTCCTTTAACACCAGAGACTGTGTTTTATAAAATGCTTTTGGTGTATTTACCCAGCCCCTGCTATGGTGCTGGGTACCCTGCAGATACTGTACATGTTTGTGGGTAAGAATAATTCTATAGGGTCATGGTAAGCAAATTACCATATGTATCACTGTTTACAATGTTCTATTCTTTCAAGATCATTTAAAAATGTTATTTGGAAGAGCTGTGACAAAGGGTATAAATTCTATTTAAAGAGGTAGGTATTTACTCTTATCCTTAAAAGGTAATTTTAAGCAATCTAAAACAAATTAAGTTTTCCACCAGTTTCGGGCTTCCAGGGGAGTAAGAAAGGGCGGTTGCCAGGGAAATCTTCTCCTGATTGGGAAGCAACAATCATGCCTAGGGATCTGCACATTGCATAATTGTAATTTTCCTATTCTTGCTCTTTTTTTTTTTTTTTTTTTCTGTTTTTGCTATGAGAAGAGCAAGCTAAAAAGGCTAAAGGGACATTTAAGCCAAGTCGCATTTGTCAAGGTGAAAGCTGTGTGGAGCAGAAAAGCAGTTCTCCCAGCTGCAAAGAAGATGCAAAGAAATCGAGTGAGTAGGGAATCTGAGAGCCCACTAAAAGTGCTTAGAAGGCCAACACATTACAGCCATTTCTCTAAAAAGTTGTAGGCAGGAACCTAAAGTCCAGGGTGGAGCCTTCTTACAAATGCTAAAACGCTGTTGGGATGCTTCAAGGCTCCCAAGCCACCCTTAAAGGTGTGGCTGTCCTGCAAGTTTTCTAATCACCCACTCCCTACTCCAAACTGTTCATGCTTGTTTAAACAGCAGCTGCAAACAATACTTGGTAAGGCAGCCCCAGACCAGGAAACAACAACACTCTTTCACTTCAGAATTAAGTGTTTATTATTTTGAACCCTCTTTTAGCAGTGCTAGAAAATTAGTGACACGAGAACGTTTATGCTTATTTGAATGGTTACATTTTATTTTAAAAACCACGACTGTTGAGTGGGAGCGTGCACCCCATTCTCTTCTTTTTTTTTTAGTTTATTGGTTCATTCACTTAATCATCACGGATTCATCAGAGGCAAGGTAATATTATTAAAAGCTTTGATGTCAGACAAATGCACATTTGTACCAATTATTATGACCTTGGGCAAGTCGTTTCATCTTTTTTTTTTTTTTTTTTTTTTGACAGAGTCTCACTCTGTCGGCCAGCTGGAGAGTGGTGGCACCATCATAGCTCACTGCAGCCTCAAACTCTTGGGCTCAAGCAATCCTCTTGTCTCAGCCTCCCAAATAGCTAGGACTATAGGCACATACCACCACCACACCAGCTACATTTAAAAAATTATTTTGTAGAGATGGGGTCTTGCTATGTTGCCTAGGCTGGTCTCAAACTCCTGGAATCAAGTGATCCTCCTGCCTTGGCCTCCCAAAGTGCTAGGATTACAGGCATGAGCCATTGCATTTTACCTTTTTGAATCTCAATTTTGAAGCAGTAAGATGGAAATAGTAATGCCTATTTCATACAACTGCTGCAAAGATTAAAATAAAGTAACTAGGCACTGCCCCTAGCTCATTGAGATTATTCCATAATTGTCAGATTTTTTCATGAATGTCAGATGCCCAACTCTCCTGTTTGAATCTCAATTTTGAAGCAGTAAGATGGAAATAGTAATGCCTATTTCATACAACTGCTGCAAAGATTAAAATAAAGTAACATAGGCACTGCCCCTAGCTCATTGAGATGATTCCATAATTGTCAGATTTTTTCATGAATGTCAGATGCCCAACTCTCCTTTCATAATGTACATTTTTCTCCTCCTATTTACCATTCCTTTTCAAGCACAGGAAAGTCAAACAGGTTGACCCCTAAGTCACTGCCAAGCACCCTTATTTACCTGGCTGCTGTCATTGAAATACCTTGTGCTTGGGAAGGAATCAACAGCTGCTGAGGGGTAACTGTGCAAATAGAAGCCTATCCCTCATGCCCACCATTCAATTGCTACTTTTCCTTGCTCTACTGCCTTTGTTTTCACCAAATCAACCAAATGCCTAGGTTCCTTCCTCCCAGTTCTTTGGTTCCTGATGAAATAGAACTTTGCTTTATGTACTCACAGCCTTGGGTTCATCAGTTTTCCTCCCAAATCTCTGCAACCCAGAATAGCTCACAGAATCGCACAGGCCTGCCCTTGTATATTTTCAGGACATATGCTTCATTTCAGCTGTCCCGGCTTTCTAAGTGTCTTCATTCCTTTTGTGGCTCTCAGATTTCCCAAAATCTCACGCATTCTCATTACTCCACACCTCACCATGCAACTTCCCATCCTGAGATAATCTGCTCTCAAAGAGTCACATGCACATGGCTTCATCTCTCAATCATCGTCTCACAGACCATCATTGGCACAGACTATAATCTATTTAGTTACACTTTGATAACTGCAGCCCAGCCAAAGTGGGGCACTCAAGCTAGATGCCCTTGGGGAGAGACTTTTAAAACTAAGCGTTCCTACATCTGATAGAGTAGTTCTTGTAACTTTTCTTTCAAAGGGTTGTAACCCACTATTTGTTTATTAATTTTTTCCTTCAAACAGACCTTAAAACACTATGATATTATTTTCTTATCTAAAATATGTGCTTTGTAGTTTATCAAAAAATAACAATTGTTACCCAAAAGACATGTCAAAAGACATATATCAATATGCTAGAAGGGGGCGGGGGAGATTCCTGAACTGTGAATGGCAGACCTCAGCTTGGGCACAGTGTCACCCTACACTAGTTACTAATCTCTCCTGACCTCAGTTTCTCTATTTGACAAACTGAGGTTGTAATATTTACTCTTCATATCCTTCATGATAGTTGTAAGGATCATAAGACATTATGTGAACTTATGTTTTTTTCCAAACTCATGACATGATAAATGTAATTGCTATTATTAATTTGGTCATTACTAAATATGAACATTAAGTTCAACAATTACTATCCCAGAATAAATTCATTTCTTGTTTTTCTTCTCATACATATTTTTAAAAGGTTTTTAATTGATTCTAAGAGCCATAGTTTCCACATTTTAGCATTTTGGATATTGGGATAAATTATATATTCTATGGAGTGTCAGAATTTATTGATGATGTTTATTTCTTTCTTAGTGACACAAAAAATGTTGGGACAATTGCATTAGTATCTTAGATTCAGTAAAATGTGCAGTGGCACGATCTCAGCTCACTGCAACCTCCGCCTCCCAGGTTCAAGCGATTCTCCTGCCTCAGCCTCCTGAATAGCTGGGATTACAGGCACCCACCATCACGCCTGGCTAATTTTTTGTATTTTTAGTAGAGACGGGGTTTTATATGTTGGCCAGGCTGGACTTGAACTCCTTGCCTCATGATCTGCCCGTCTCGGCCTCCCAAAGTGCTGGAATTACAGGCATGAGCCACTGCGTCCGGCCGTGTGTTCCTCTTTCAACTGAGTTTAGGAAAACCTAAAGTGGGGGGAAATGTCAGCACCAAAAGATACTCCACTTCCAGCAGAGAGACAAATACCTTTTTGTGCCCATGGGCCAACTTAGGAGAACCGTTTTCTTACCATGAAAGAAATTTTTATAAGTTTGCAAATTATTTTATATATAGTCCATTTGCACTTATATCCTTATACTAGAATATATAGTGGATAGAAATATGGCAGCCACTGCTTTTAATCCACTGCTTTTAATAATAAATGCCGCTTCTTTTAATCCCCAAGATTTTTATCATTGACCATATACTTTAAAAGTAGCCGCTGGGCACGGTGGCTCACGCCTGTAATCCCAGCACTTTGGGAGGCCGAGGCGGGCGGATCACGAGGTCAGGAGATTGAGACCATCCTGGCTAACATGGTGAAACCCCGTCTCTACTAAAAATACAAAATATTAGCCGGGCGTGGTGGCGGGCGCCTGTAGTCCCAGCTGCTGGGGAGGCTGAGGAAGGAGAATGGCGTGAACCTGGGAGGCGGAGCTTGCAGTGAGCCGAGATCACGCCACTGCACTCTCCAGCCTGGGTGACAGAGCAAGACTCCGTCTCAAAACAAAAAAAAAAAAACAAAAAAAAAAAAAAAAGGAGCCATGGAGAAAGTCAGGTGTGGTGGCAGGTGCCTGTAGTCCCGGCAATTCAGGAGGCTGGGATGAGAGGATCACTTGAGCCCAGGAGTTTGAGGAGCAGCCTGGGAAACAGAGTGAGACCTCATCTCTACAAAAATTAAAAAGAATCAATTGGAAGTGGAGAGAGACTATTTTTGCTCCTAACTTGCCAAAGAAAATTGAAAGTAGGCATCAGAGTCTTGGAAAGCCAAAGTCATTCATCATCAGGGGGTGTCTGTGTGCTCAGTAATATGGCTGAGTACAGTGTATAGTGCAGAACTCCCATCAAACAGAACTTTATTAATCACTTCCTGTGTGCTTGTGGACATTACCTCATTTCGTCCACACATAATTCTATGGGACAGGAAACTGAGGCACAGATAAGTTAATTAACTCACCCAAGGACGTACCTGGTAATTTACCCAACAAAAATTCAAACCTGGAATTCAAGCCTGGGCAGTTTAATTGCACAGCCCACCCTCTAACCCTTTGGCAATATGGCTTCCCCCGATTTCAGTAAGCTTATAGAGTAGTTGGAGAGATGAAACAAAGACAAAGAGCGATGTCCATAAAACACCATTTCGTGATGATTTGAGTACTCAGTATAATCATGTGGACTGAGGGTTAGGATACTTTCTCTGTGAGCCATATTGCCTCCATCGCTACCATAAAGCTCTGCCCTTGTAGCTCAAAGTCAGCCATAGATAGATAACACAGAATGAATGGGCATGCTGTGTACCAATAAAACTTTATTTACAAAAATCGATGATGAAACAGATTTAGTCTGCAAGCTATATTCTGCTGACCCCTTATATAGATGGTACATGCTATAAATTTCATAAAGGAAAAGATTAATTTAAGCTGAAGCAGTTGGAGGGAGTTTTGGGAGAGCAGATTCAACTTTAAGGAGGACTCAAGATAGCTTGAGATGAGCTATGTGACCTGACCCCCTTTGCTTCTCTTCATGTCACGTCTCTCTTGCTCAATGCTCTCTGACCAGGCTGGCATTTTCATTCCTAGGGCTGGGATTACTCCAATCTTCTTTTTACTCTAGATACTTTGCACTGGCTGATCCTTCTGCCTGGAAGCTCTTCCCCTAGATCCTTCCAAGGCTGGCTCTTCTGGTCATCAAATCTCTCAGATGTTACTTCTTCAGGGGGGCTTCACTGAAGGACAAATTAAAGCAGCCCCCCTCCAGCTACCCTAGCACATCACCTTATCTTATTCCTCATAGCATTTGTGCTTCCTGAAATTATCTTGTTCATTTATCAGGTGCTTGTCTATTATCTGTCTCTTCTAGCTCTCCTTCTAGAATATAAATTACATGGAATGAGACCAACATTTGTATTATTCACTGGTGTGTATTCCCAGCACCCAAACCATGGCTGGCAAATAAACAACAAAAAAATACCTGCAGAAATAAAGAAATAAGGGAGGGAGGCAGGAAGAGAGACAGAAAATATGAGCATGCCCCATTAGGTGGTGTTTTATTTTCTCCTGTTCTGTGACTGAATAGACTATAACCTTCATTAGAATGGCCCATCCTTCAGTGCCCGTGACATCATTTCAATTCAGAAAGCATTCTCATCCTGGCTGGGCACAGTGGCTCACCCCTGTAATCCCAGCACTTTGGGAGGCCGAGGCAGGCAGATCATGAGGTCAGGAGTTTGAGACCAGCCTGGCCAACATGGCAAAACCCCGATCCTACTAAAAATACACAAAAATTAGCCAGGCATGGTGGCGGGCATCTGTAGTCCCATCTACTAGGGAGGCAGGAAAATCTCTTGAACCCAGGAGGCAGGGGTTGCAGTGAGCTAAGATCGTGCCACTGCACTCCAGTCTTGGTGACAGAGCGAGACGCCACCTCAAAAAAAAAAGGTATTGAAATAATTCTTTCAATATGTTCAAGAGCAGCCTGGCCAACATGGCAAAATCCTCTCTCTACTAGCAATACAAAAAGTAGCTGGGCGTGGTGGCACAGGCCTATAATTCTAGCTACTCAAGAAGCTGAGGCAAGAGAATGGCTTGAACCTGGGAGGTGGAGGTTGCAGTGAGCTAAGATCACGCCACTGCACTCCAGCGCAAGCAACAGAGCAAGACCCTGTCAAAAAAAAACAAAAAAAAAAAAACCATCCCTACATCCCTATCCTGTAATTAGAGGATGTTAGCACTTGATTATGGCCATTTCTTAGTCAAGGGCAGGTCTTCCAGTTTTCTGAATGATAACATGTTGTTTCAGTTATAGACGGGCTACCACTGAAATAGACAATGCACACTAATCCTCATTTTGTTTCATCAAAAATTAAGATCTCTGTTGGAGTGCTAATGCTTAAACATAATAATTAAAAAACAATTAATCCTTTTTTCTCATCCATAACTACTATAAAATCTAACCTGTATTAGTTTGCTTTTATTATTATTTGTTTATGTTTGTTGAGTCCAACCACCTCCTAAGCTGGTGCACACAAGCAGGTCATCCCACCAGCCTGAAATCAATGAGGACCTGCACTCTTTGTCTCTGCTCCAGCTTTCCTTCTACCAAGACTTCCAGCTCCTGAAACTGCCACCACAGTAATAACGCAGGCTTTTCTGAGACAGCTGCAAGATTATCTTTTTCTTTGGATTTTCCTAAATCTTTTCTCTCTGTGCAGCTGAAATGGAAAGACACAGCAACCTCTGCCCAGCTCACAATAGCAGCTGCAGCCATGTAATTCTCCCTTTCTTTCCAATCAAAAGGCAGTAACATTTCACTCTTTGGGCCTTGTATGCTTACCACTTTATATGCTTTCTTCTAAAACTATCTACCTAAGCAATGCCTCCCTTTTGCTTTAGGGTTTAAGAAACAAATAAAAACTGACTCGATTATATCGATGTTAATGGCCCTTACAGTTCAGCAATTGTGTTTTTCTTCTCCAAGGTCTCGATTTTCTGTCTTTACACTTTCCCTAGAACTGATTACTGTATTATTTTATGTGTAATCTTGTTGTATGCTACCTTTAGGTATATAAATAATGTATTACTATTCAAATTCCACTCCAATGGAAGTCACTTCCACATAACTTCTTAGCTGCTATCATTTGAAAAGTAAGATTAATTGAAAGATACACAGGTTAAATACTTCTCAGCTGGTTCCCTAAACAACAGTTACAGACTGTTTCTAGTATGAGCCCAAATTTCTACCATAAACTAACTTTGAAAAAAATATCTGAACAAAATTTGCCATGTTTTGTTGCATAAGCCATATGAGCTAATCAGTTTGTCATTAGTGTCTGACATACTCCAGAGAGCAATGCTTATGAACTTCACATCAGGATTGAGAAATAGCAAGTGTGGGGTGCATCATCTATGACCCTCAGCTGTACCAAGTTAATTTTTAAACTGTAATTGCTAAATCTATAATGAGGCTCTGAAGATGATCATGTCTATGCAGTGAGTCACCTGCCAATGCAAGGAAAACAAGACTGTTCTCAGCATTTATAATTTCCTGAGAAATCTTTGTTGCTGTGGTGATTTTGATGCTTTTACCTACAAAAGTAAAAACATTACATTGTTACTAGCATAATTAATAAATGACAAGTGTATCAAATGTGATGAGCACAAAGGTATCCGGGACTATAATTGCTCAGTTCTGCAGGTGCCACAAAGCACAGCCTAGAAAGACAAGGAGCATTAAACAGTGGTCAACATATGGCCCTAGGAACTGCCTCATTGAAACTCAGCCCCTTCTTAGCTGTAACTCTGAGTGAGTTACATAACTTTAGTGTCCTCATTTGTAAAATGGGAATAATAATAATACCACCCCTCCGCTGTGTGGATCAAATGAGCTGACATTTGAAAAGCACTTAGAACAGTGCCTGCACGCAGGAGCACAATATAAGAATTTATTAAATAAAATGAACATGCTGCAGGGTGATGCTTCATCTTGGTTAGTACTTTTCAGAATTAGAACCTACAAACCACTGTTTTCAAGACCATGAATAGTAGCATCTCTTCAATCTGAAGTTCTTAGATCTAAACTTTCAAGTTATACAGGTGAATTAACAATTAAAAAGGAAAGAATTATGCTCTTTTAGTAGAACATCTATTCTCACTTCCTTAGAACCTATAATATTTAGAAATCTGTGTCTGATATGTGTGTGTGCTATTGTAGACAATTTTCTTAACACTTTAGGTTTCAAAGTGATATAAATCATAAAATTTTGATTAATATAATTTTGATCTTAGGAGTTAAACACCTCGAACCCTAGTGCTGCCGTTTTAGCTGTGTGTCCTTTGGCAAGTTACTCACCTTCTCTGAGCTCCTGCTTCTCACCTGAGAAAAACAGAAAAATATGCACAGGTTGTTGTACTGATGAAATGAGATCTTATAGGCAAATTTTTTTTAGCACAGTTAAATGTTAATAATGAAGTACCATGTTATTTTAATGGATAAGCAGTAAATAGTTAACATCAAAATATTAAAAGCCTTTTTATTTTCTCATTGCAAACCTGGCCAATTCCAGGGAGCCTTTCCTGGATCCTCCTTTCCCATCACCATTACTGCTAACTCTCGTTTCTCTTCTCGTCTCTGTTATAAATACGTTGAGGGCAAGAACCAGCCTCCCCCTTTTTTGGTCTCTTTTACTTAAGCCTTGTGCAGTGCTCTGTCCACTGTAGTATGTTTGCTATGTTACTTCTTAATGAATAAAAAGAGTGGCTATTATGCATTTTTTTTCACTTCATGAAAAATGAAGAAGGAATGAGATCTAGGTTGAGTTCATGTTGAAGTGGAAAATCTAAGAGGAACTGAAGAGAAAGTCATGAAGATGGCTTCTAAAACGTAGTGCAGTGCTCTGCTGAACTCAGAAAAAATGACTGTGGGAAGAAAAAAGAAGAGCAGTGCACTGACAATATGATTTTGTTGTGGTATCCACAGTTAGGGACTTAGAGTAGGATCCAGCAAAGCAAAAGGAAAGGAACAATTCAGACAAGTAGTAGCTACACCAGGTAAGTCAAGCAATCAGAAGGCCAAAAGGGGAGAAACTTGCAAAGAGGTGTTATTTGTATGTATGTGTGTACAGGTGTGCAGAGGCCAACAAAAAATAAAAGCAAGAAAATGCCATTATCTTCCATTAGGAGATCATTGGAAACCTTTAGAGAGTGCTTTAAGCAGATCTAAGGAAGCTGAATCCAAATTAAGAAAGATTCAGAAAGAATAAGTGACTGGGGAGTAAATGCAGCTGGTAGAGACCACTGGTTTAGGAAGAAGACAGACTGGATATGAGATGGTAAAGTCGAAAGGTTCAAGGAAGGCATAGATCAATCAGTAAACATTCCCGAATCTTAAATGGCAATTGAAAACAAATCACTGAAAAGCTCAAATAAAATTGCTCTCCTTTCAAATGGCATTCTTATGCCTGACTCAACTATTATCAGCATGAGAAAACTGAGATGTACAAATGATTCAAAGCCAATGGTTTTAATTTTTCCTACTACATGAGTCATGTTAAAGACTGAGAGATGTGGATTTGTACATATTCAAAATATTTATGAGCCTATTACAATAAAATATTGTTATTGAAAGGTTAATGTCTAAAGTTTCAGATAATTATATTACCGATATCCAGCACCATACCAAAAAAAGAAAATACTTGGTCTTATTTATACATTTTTAAATAACTAAGACGATAATTGGAATGTTTATAACACAAAGAAATGACAAATGCTTGAGGTGATGGATACCCCATTTACCCTGATGTGATTATTACACATCGTATGCTTGTATCAAAATAGCTCATGTACTCTATAAATATATACACTTACTACGTACTCATAAAGATTAGAAATGTTAGCCTGTAATCCCAGCACTTTGGGAGGCTGAGGCGGGCAGATCACGAGGTCAGGAGATTAAGACCATCCTGGCTAACACGGTGAAACCCCGTCTCTACTGAAAATACAAATAATTAGCCAGGCGTGGTGGCAGGTGCCTGTAGTCCCAGCTACTCAGGAGGCTGAGGCAGGAGAACGGCATGAACCCGGGAAGCAGAGCTTGCTGTGAGCCAAGATTGCACCACTGCACTCCAGCCTGGGCGACAAAGCAAGACCCCATCTCAAAAAAAAAAAAAAAAAAAAAAAAAAAAGAAATGTTAAATCTAAAAAAAAAGAAAAAGAAAAGAAAAAGGTAGGATTTTATAAAAAGTGATTTATCTGTTTTCTATCTGAATAGGTTCCACAAGATGAATGGACAGGGTACACCCCTCGAGGTAAAGATGATGAAATTCCATGCCGAAGAATGCGGAGTGGCAGTTATATCAAGGCCATGGGGGATGAAGACAGTGGAGACTCAGACACGAGTCCCAAGCCTTCTCCAAAAGTTGCTGCGCGGAGAGAAAGCTATCTCAAGGCTACTCAGCCATCCCTTACAGAACTCACCACACTCAAGTGAGTAGTCCTAACCCTGCACTTGCGATAGTCCAGGTGCTTGTATTATCACCGAGGCTCAGATGGTGTGTCTCCTAGAGTAAGTGGGGCAGAAACATCCTACAGGTGGAGCAGTGCAATACATTAATTGTGACTTTAGATCTGACGTCTGTACCCCAGTGCCTTTGTAGAGAGAGGCAACAGATGTGTTCTGCATTGATCATAAGCTGAACCCCTCATCTCTAAGAAGCAGAAGCAATCCCATCTTTTCAGAAGCCATTCTGGATTTAAAAGAATCCAGAATGGCTTCTGAAAAGAATTAAAATTTCTGGTCAATGAGAATATACATGTATCCCAATTCTTGAACGTTTGCTCAGGCACGAAGTACACACAAGAACTTTTTCTTAAGACTCTTGAATTTTTCAGATAATTGAGTAACATAATAGAAGAGATTGTCTTGGAGAAGCTTATAGAGTGTGGCCGTGCTTTAAAATTGGATATGTGAAGGTTCTTGACATACATTTTTAAATTTGGGCACTCGATATGTATTACAATTGAAGGCCTTAAAAAGGTTTGGTTTTGCAAATATAAATATAGTCATACATCATTTAAGGGTGGAGTTACCTTCTGAGAAATGCATCATTAAGCGATTTCACTGTGCACACATCATAGAGTACACTTACAAAAACTTAGATGGTCTAGCCTATTACACACTCAGGCTATATGGAGTGGCCTATTGCTCCTAAGTTGCAAACCTATACAGCAAATTACTGTACTGAATGCTGTGGGCGACTCTCACACAATGGTAAGTATTTGTTTATGTAAATATATCCAAACATAGAAAAATACAGTAAAAACACAGTATTATAATCTTATGGGACAACCATATTATATGCATCATTAACTGAAATGTTGTTGTGCAGCATATGACTGTAGTCCTTAACTGTATTTGTGCTGTTTGTAAACAAAGAATAGCGCTACGCAGGAAACCACTGAGATTGATTATTTTAAGCAAGACCTGATTTAATTCTAAATGCTGTTTATAGAGAGTAAATTCTTTAGAGTCTTGGAATGTAGAAATAGATAGAATTCCATTTGGACCTGAAAAATATATTACGGATAATTCGTATTTTTAAGTGCCTTTGATTCCATATTTTGATGAAATGAACATTACTATTCATGCATTTATATTATGTTACTAAATAAAATATTAAAAGGCAAAATAAAACAAAAAATCAAAGCAGTCGAGTTAAGGAAAACAAACCCAATTGTTAATCAAGAGCACTGAAAAACAGCTGACTATTGTGCGATGGGAATTTATTTAAATAGCAGAGTATGTTGTATTTTAAAGATCCGGACAGAGACAGCCTCCCATGAATTATTTTTCAAGGGTTCATGTGGAACAATTCTGGATCATTTTAATCAAAAATTAATACCAATGCATCAGTAAATTAAGCCAAGAAAAAAACCTCTTCCTTCTTTCTTTGGCTTCCAGTTGCCCTTCCTCTTTGCCTTTATTACTACATGTGTTACTTTTCAAGAATCATCAGAACAAACTACCACAAACTTGGTGGCTTGATTAGATCTACAAAGACTCTATTTCCAAATAAGGTCACATTCACCGATAGTAGGAGTTAGGACTTCAATATATCTATTTGGAGAACAGAATTGGACCCAAAACATTGCCACACAAGGTAAAAAAAAAAAAAAAATTCGTGGAAATAAAAAACAGAAACAAGTCTTCATTGCACTTTGGCGCACCTAGGAGAAGCTCAGAAAATTAAATTGAAAGAACTGGATTTGTAAGAAAGGCAGTGGACCAAGGTGACATGAAATGACGGAGGCCAAGGACCCTTCTGAAAAAAAATATTCTTCTATGGACCTTAAAATATCTCTCCACTAGACACAATGTTAGGTAGTCATGGCCATAGGGTTAACATCTTCCAGAAGATGCAAGAAAAGGATTGCAATGGGCAAGAAAGTCACTTAAACCGGCAACCTCCAGAGTCCTTTCCACCTCCTGAGTATCCCGTTAGGTTGTCATCAAGATGCATTGGTCACATTCGCTGAGTGACACTTTGGGTCTTGGGTGATAAGATAGAGGAATTGCTCTTGTCCACAGCAATACCCAGGTAAGAGGAGAACAGAAAGATGCAGAGCCATGAGGAAGATGAGAAGAGTGCTCTGAGGAGACTGAGGACAGGTCTAGAGGGTAGGGGCTGAAATCAATGTCACAATCGTGCCCTGGGCTACTCTCATATCTTCAGGATGTGGAGGATCACTCTGAAGTCATTGAAACTCTTTCTTTCTCATTTGCCTTCTTCACAATATGACCCTCCTCTAACGTCCTGGACCGTATTTTTGTGACCACCATATATTTCTTTT
The DNA here is from genome assembly GCF_029289425.2 of Pan paniscus. NCBI lineage: Eukaryota > Metazoa > Chordata > Mammalia > Primates > Hominidae > Pan > Pan paniscus. Next base: position 34,629,459 of record NC_073266.2, read on the forward strand.
ACTGCTCAGAAGTTTTCAGAGCAGAAAGAGGCAAACATGAAGATGACAGCTAGGCTGATGGTAGAGGGTCAGCTCCTTCAGACGATGAAGTTGTTGAACTGGGTATGAGTTAGTGACTGCTATTTCATCCCTCCCCACTTACAGAAATTCAAAGTGGTGATAAATGGACAGGAGAACACCTACTAAATTGAAAACATTTTACTTAGGATGGAGTTTCCCCAAATCATTTCTGTTGTCCCCTGTTCTTTGGCAGGAAAGAGAACTTTTTTTCCTACGTTTATGTAAGACAGATAGTGTGCCAACATCCTAACAAGGTTTGAAGGAAGCACATCTCATATATTACTGTGAAAACTCAATCATTATGATTATGATCCACAAAAGGATCACAAGAGAACCTTAGACAACCATCCAAACATATCTTCCTTCCCTGTGCTACCATCACATCCCCTAGAATCATTTCTCATAGTTCCACTTACCTCCACTCATTTCACACTCACCTATTTTATGAGTTCCGTTTGTCATTACAGTCTACACATTAAACCTCCATCATCTTCAACTGCATACAATTGTTAGTGACCTCTAGTTTAACCAGATTGGCCTGGCACGGTGGCTTACACCTGTAATCCCAGCACTTTGGGAGGCCAAGGTGGGCAGATTGCTTGGGCCCAGGAGTTCGAGACCAGCCTGGGCAACATGGCAAAACCTTGTCTCTACAAAAACTACAAAAATTAGCTGGGTGTGGCGGCATGCACCTGTAGTCCCAGCTACTCGGGAGGCTGAGGTGGGAGGATCATTTGAACCCAGGAAGTTGAGGCTGCAGTGAGCCATGATTGAGCCACTGCACCCCAGCCTGGGCAACAGAGAGAGACCCTGTCTCAAAATTAATTAATTAATTAATTAATAGTTTAACCAGATTGAAAGAGATACAAAAGAAAAAAAGGAAAATACACTATAGAGGCAAAAATTCAGACATGACATGACTCATAATCAATTCTGTCTTTCATTCCTTGATGATGTTTTGACTGCAGATCATTATTTTTCTAGAAGTTTGAAGGATTCAGTCCCTTATGAGAAAAAAGATCCCTATATCCTGGAATTCTAGTTCCTCAAAAAAGAAAACTATATTTATGTTCCTACTTCTTTGACATTTAAGTCGATTTTTTTTCCCTCCTTCCTCCTCAGTAATTCACAGCTTTAGGGATGAATCATAGCCCTGAACCAAGATAACTAAAATTAGGCAAGTGAGATTGGGGCAACATTTTGTTTAAGGTTTTCAACTCCCATCTTCTCTCAGAAATGTTGAAGAGAAGGCACTCCTACACTTTCTTACATTGTTTTTCTCTTTTCTTTTCTATTTTCCGAAGGCATCTTGAGGGTTTATTTATGTGGGTGGTTTTTCATCAGCTGCTTAGTGTTAGTTATTGGGTCCTCAGACATATAAGGCCTAAGGTCAGTTAAACATTCTGGTGTTAGTAGTTTTGAGACAACGAAGTCCATCTTTGGGCCAGCAAAACCCCTCCTGTAGCTACTCTTGGAAAACTATTATTTCGGTCACTCTCTTCTCTTATCCCACAGCTATTAACAAATCGCTCCACCTCATCACTAGCTTTTCCTTCTTCCTTACTTATTAGCTAACAATAAATTTGAAATGGCATATCACCCAAGAATATTAGCACTTTCAAAAAAATTCTGAATGTTTAATAGTAAATTTCCAGGCAAGTAGAGGAGACATTTAGGGGCCAGAGTTCCCTCAAAGCATGTTGTTGCAGCCTGGCACTGATGAAGAACTTAAGTCTCTTATTTGGAGTGCCATTTATTCTAGAACTGAGACTACTGCCTGCTACCATGATTAGTTAAAACCAAGTCCAAATCCCATCTGGGACTTTTATTTGATACACTGCAGAAAGAACTTTTTAAAAATTATATTAAGTGGGGTGTCATTTAAAAGATTCTGAAGTTAAATTCAAATATCTATTAATCCTACATGAATAATAGTTTAAAGTGTCTTAATACTTCATCTCTTTATCCAAGCACTAAGAAAAATTCTCCCCCTGGAAGAAATAGTCAGTCTATAATATTACAGATTTTGAAACTCCTCTGAAATTGGGGAGAAGGATTCCAGGCTGTTGCAAGAGAGCCAGTCAGAGCTCCTAGCAATTTTGATAAAGTGTCTAACAAAAGGCTTCAGGAAGATTTATTTTCAGTTCTAAATGCCTTGAAGGCAAATCATTTTTCATTTTCAGGATGGTTAATCCTCTTAATCTTCATTTTTCCCCCTGGCCCTGAACCTTTGTTTGTTTGTTTGTTTTAGATAAATTGGAAAAATTTAAATTTAAATTTGGAAAAATACTAAGTAGCTGTGTGCCTTTTGGCAAATTGATTAATATCTCTGAACCTCCTCGTAAATGAGAGTCTCAGTCTCTTAGCATGGATGGCACCACTTAGGCGGCTCTCCCTACAACTCCTCCCACCCCAAACCTGTGGCAGACAGCATTAGCCAATCCCAGCATTGATGGATTCCATCACCCTACCCATTGAGAACAGACTGAGCCCCTGAACCAGTCTCAATGCAGTGCTCCAGCCACCATGATTCATCGATCCGAGATGCCCACAGGTGCTATCCTTAGTCTACAGGAAATGTCTCCCAGGAACCTTTCAGCACTGACGTGTATAATTGTAAGAACAAGGCACAGTAGAGTAGTGGTTCACAGTTTAAAGACAAAAGGAAGTAGTATTGGTAAAGAAAATAATTTGAGAAGAGGTAGATGGAGTGTTCTTCTTCAACTTTAATTCTGGATATTTTAAATGCATCGATTTCTACGTGAGGAACCCAAAACCATAGCCTCTTGCTGGAGTCTCTTTTGTTGTTGTTGTTGTTTATCTTGTATACGTTTTTTGCTCCCCTTTTCTCCTCCTGGACATGCTGTGTCCTTGACTGTCCCTCACGTCATACGCTCCCCTCCTACCTACCTACTGCTCCTCGTTTTCCTTTTCTTGTTAGAGAAAGAGGGGGATGGGATGAAGATTGGAGCATCGCTATTTTTTCCCCAAAGATATGAACTGTATTGGGAACATAGCAATTTGTATCATCCCATCTCTGTTCTAAGTAGTATGAAATGTCTCTGTTTTGCCTAAATGCTTTTTTGTTCCTCTCCTACCTGTTCCTCCGTATCATTGTAACGTATAATAGCAAATGCTCCTCACAAAGTAGGGAGAACAAGAAAATACAACCTGCCACACGAAATTGTGAATTTACGTCCTCAGTGATCAGTGATATAAACCCAGGGTAGTGTCCCATTCTTCCCTGACTATAATACTTTCTTCTATTATCCTCTATACTTCTAACTCCCCACTCCCACTTTCCAATATAATAAGAAACGCGACACGTTTAAAACAGGGAAAGTCATTCTTGCTCACAGAAAAATTATCACTTGCTCATCTACAAATTATCTAAATACCTTTCAAATGTTTGTTAGAAATCAGCTTTATTTAAAAAAGAAAAAACAGCTAATACAAGCAATCGCCTATTACATTGAGTCCCAGATCACCACTCCTAGTTTTTGAAAAAATGTTCCTTCATTGGGATATGAATGCCCTCCTCCAAATGATGTGGGCATGTGTGAGTATTGTAGTCTGTACCAAATCCTGGTTTCTTGCTATATAATTACTCTTTAGAAAAGCCTGTGTTGAAAGGAAGCCTGCGTAGACTGAAAAGTCTCTACAATGATCATGACTATAGAGAGGAGAGAACTCCTTGTGTGTCTTTAAAGGAGGCAAAAGAATAAAAGAAAGTCCCGATACTTTTCTAGAGAGAAGGAATGAGACATTTTTAAAAGTTAAGAGTCAGGGATTGGGGGAGGGAGAGAGCATCAGGATAAATAGCTAATGCATGCTGGGCTTAATACCTAGGTGATAGGTTGATAGGTGCAGCAAACCACCATGCACACGTTTACCTATGTAACAAACCTGCACATCCTGCACACGTATCCCAAAACTTAAAATAATTTTTTTTTTTTAAGTAGGAGGGATATTTACATTTTAACAAGGTTCTAAGTGCCTGACTGAGTGCTACGGCCTTTACATACGTGTTTTCTTTTGATCATCAGAACTCTATGCATGCAATTTTGCCCATTTTACAAATGACAAATTTCCATCTCAGAGAGATTAAATAACTTTTTTAAGGTTACCTATCAATCAAATGTCAGAGCTAAGATTTGAGCCCAGGTGTTGAAACCAGAAAAGATAAAAAGCTGGACGGAAAGTTGAACTTACTAAGACTGCAGTGATGAGCTATTTAAAAGATGTTTAATAATGGAGGGGAAAGGAAGATCAACTGGGTGTGGACAACTGAGAAGTGGTACCCAGGAAAAACAGACATTCAAAACAGATTGTGAGAGTGAAGCATGGATTTGAAGGGGCGTCAGAAGCCTGCAGTGAAGTGAGTTCTGAGTCGCAAGTGTAAACATCAGACATGCAGCTGAAACAGGAAGGATCTTGAGAACATCTTGACTCAGGCTTAGCCTCAGGTGCAGGAAAGAAGGACCAATGACCAAAGGATCAGAGCTGCAGAAGGCGCTGGCTGACAGAGGACACAGGAAGAAGGGACGGACTCTTAGGAGCCTGGGTTCAGCTCTGTGGAGACTAATACAATAATGAATCCTGGGCCTTCTCTGTTCTGTGGCTTACCATGTGTAACCTGAACCTTCTTCAAAGGATGGCAGACCAGGTTTGCACCCTTGACAGCTGGCTTCAAGGGGCTGTGTAAACAAAGCCCTAAGACAGCAGAGGGAGGGGAGCAGGGAAGGCCCTGGCTAAGGTTTCTGGAAACAAAGACTCCTCACTTCCTTTAGGTAGTGCTGATCAGAGATGCTGCCCACTGTCCTTCCAGGACAGCTTCTCTTTGCAGAGAGCCTCAAAATTCCTTCGTCTTTTCTGTCTGCCACCTGCCATTTATTCAATTTAATATCTATGTTCCCGTTAAAGTGCAGACAACGAGGTAAAGAGAACACCCTAATTACAATCACAAATTATATTCATGCAATCACTCACTCACTCATTTATTCATGCAACAAACATTTGGTACCTTTAATAATTTAAGTACTGTGTCCGTCATTTATACCTTGGTTTCAATATTCACTAAATGCTTTACTAAAATCTGGTTTTCCAGAGTCAAGTGGAAGAGAAAAATACACACAGACACATACACACACACGAGTCTAAGAATGGCAAAAGCAGGCACTACAAAGAAGAAAGGAACTTAAAATTCAGAGGCTGGTGGTGTTAAAGTTGATAGTTTTGGTCAGAATTATTTTCTGATGAGAAAAATCTGCATTGCCTGGCATAAGAAAGGATTGTGGTTTTTTGTTTCTTTTTGTTTTTGTTTTGTTTTGTTTACAGGTTACTATTTTGTCAGCATAGTTTGTTATTAGCTTTACTTTTGCTGTATCATTTATTATTAAAGAAATTCTTCTTATGCATGCAGATGGAAGACATTTTGCAGGAATGAGAAAAGCTTCTTTAAAAGGAAGCCTAGGTGGACATATTAGGAGCTGCCTCTAATCCTTTTTAGAAGCAAGCTGGGTGTAAGTCCTAAATAAATGTATCTTTACGGAAGATGCATTTGAAATAGCAAAATCATCAACATTCCTATCTATAAACCAGGAGGAAATGAGATCAAAATTGCAGCCCAAGGAATTCAGGTTAACTGCAAGGAGGAACTTCTAAGTGCAAAGTTATTAATTATCAAATCAATTAATTTGGAAATTGTTAGAGAAAACTTCCAAGGCCTCTTTTGAAACAAGCTGAGTTATATTCCTCTGAGACCTTGGATAATTCTGCCTGAGCAAGACAGACAAAATATCTATATAAGATCTTTCCAGCCTAAAGAGTCTAAGACTTTAGCATAAGATCTGCACCATCGTCTGATCATGTGCATTGATCCTGTATTTTCAAGCTCAGCATTCAGGAAGAAGAGATTTCAAAGCACCCACATAACACAGTACTCCCTAAATATATCACTTCTCTTCCTGACACTTCCCTTTCTATCAGTGGAATGACCATTTTTTAAATACAGTCTTGAAACTTTGCAACTCACCTCTTACCTCTTCCAGCTTTACTATTTTTCACTTGAGTGATTGCAATGGACCAATTTGTCTTGACGCCCCCAGCCTCTCTCTGCTCCAACTCCTTCTCTAAGACTTTCTACCAGGTTGCTAAAAAATTATCTCTGAATCCCATGTTGTCTAGGCACAAAGTTCCAAATGTAACATTCAAAAGTGTCACAGTAAGACTCCATTCTCCTTTGAGATCTTCTTTCCTGCTATTCCCTTACAAGCACAGAACACTTGTATGGGAAGTAACATCACGCCACTTCAACAAGCCACTGGTTGTTCAAGGGTAATTATGCAGATTCGAGAAGGTGCAGTGTATGTGGCGCACTTAGCACAGTCCCTGGCACACAGTAGTTGCTCCACATATGTTAGCTATCGCCATCATTATTATCAGTTTTGGCCACCTACTATGTGCTAAGCATTGGGATATATTATAGTAGTCAGGATTCCCAGTACAACAGAACTTGCGATCTAATCGGGAGAAGATGAGAAGAAAGTCTCCATTCTTTTAAATCTTCTTCTCAAATTTAACCTCTGGCTGTCAGCCATTATTTCTTCCTCCTAAGAATTCCCGAAGCACTGTGTTAACATTTCTCAAGGTATTATAGCTTTCTTAAGCACTGGTCTATTTTCTCTGTCCCTCGTGTAGGAAGAGATTCAATGCTATCTGAAAGAATGTTTTTGAAGCACTTGGCACAGAGTCGTCATCCCAGAGGGGATGTTGAACAAATGCTAACGCATCATTACACAATCCCTCTATGCCTAAAGTGCCCTGAACAGTACCCTCCATGAGTAACTTTAATGCGCAGTGGTTGAGTTGAGCTGCCATCTAACATCTGCCCAGCATCCTTTCACTGCGTCTGTGTTCTCTTCAATTCTTCCCCCTCCCTCTGCTTCTGAATCTGTGGTTCTCTGAAAAGCTCCCTGTTCCTTCTCAACCCTACTTTGCGTTGCCAGCCCACCTGGAGGCTGGGAGCTCAGTCTGGCAGGTACACATTAGCATGTTAAAAATATCCACGCAGCCATCCCTAGTATTGTTATCCACTTTGAATATTAGCATATTTCCTTCAGTTCATCTGGGGAATCCCAGTTCCTTCTAATTCTATGAGGGGGCAGGGAGCACCAGCATTAACTAGTCCTTTTGAAGTTGGGAAGGGTGTTCTTCAATGATCACATTAACTACTGCAACATTCTTTAAAAATTATCTGTGGCTGGGCTTGGTGGCCCACGCCTGTAATCCCAGCACTTTGGGAGGCCAGGGCAGGCAGATCACTTGAGGCCAGGAGTTCAAGACCAGCCTGACCAATATGGCAAAACCCCATTTCTACTAAAAATACAAAAATTAGCTGGGTGTGGTGGTGTGCGCCTGTGATCCCAGCTACTCAGGAGGCTGAGTCACTTGAACTCGGGAGGCAGAGGTTGCAGTGAACCAAGATCTTGCCACTGTACCCTAGCCTGGCCGACAGAGCCAGACTGTCTCAAAAAAAATTATATATATATATATATATATATATATATATAAACCTACATAAACCAATGAAGAGAAAATATCATCTATCCTGATAGCTAGTAATGTTTTAATTTTCTTCCTATTGTTTAACATAAATAAGTATAAATAACAGTCATCAAATGTTTTTAGTACATATGATAAGATCCTCCCAACGGTGTCAGAAGGAATTTCGAGTTGACTTTTAACCAACACTGTACTGATACACCAAGCCTTTCTCATGGTTGTGAGCCTCACGAGGCAGAGCCTGGGTCTTCAGCTCCAGCCCTCTACTTTCTCTCCAACTTCTTTCCTCCCACTGACTCATGAAACTCTGAGGACTTTTCCCTGAACAGTCTGGAGACTGTTTCCACCATCTGTACATTGTTCTTGACTTACAGCTCAGAACCTTCTTTTAGTTCTTTGGACCACACCTCTTTCCCAGAAAAGGCAGAGCTGAGAGCTCTCGGAACAGATCCAAATTACCAACTGCATATAAAATTGCCACCACCTCGGTAGCATCATTCCTGTGCCAGATTCCAAAAGAGATGGACACTGCTGTGGGTACAAGTGCCTGAGAAGACTGGCCTCCTCCTGGGGTTTGTGCCTTCAGAGCCTGGGTTTGAAAAGCCAAGCTGGGAGCACTTTCCATTGTCGTCGCCTTCTCCACTCCGTGAAGAAAGATTGTGTTGGAGTTTTAGAGTGAGAGAAGCTGGAGATGAAGCTAGCTGGCTGTGCTCATCTAGCCTGAGGCTGCATTTCTTCATTGAAAGGAGCCACTCCACAATGCTAGGGGGGGTCCAGTCGTCCAATGAGAGCCAATGGTGGACATCTCTTCCCAACTCCATATTCAGTTTTGTCATCCTGGGAGCCTGATATTGGCCATGATGGAAATATTTACACCATGGAAATCGACACACTCTACAAGGCAGAGCTTCTTCCTCCCAAAAAGTCAGTTTCTAAACATTTACCACTTTACCAATGGCATTATTTTCAGGTAGCCTTTCTTCAGAGAGAGAATGAATAAAAAATCTTAGAAGCAAAACTAAAAGGAACCTCAAAGATGATTCCAACCCTTTTATATTGCAAATGAGGATATGGAGGCCCCAAGTAAAGAGGTGCCTCGCTTAAGCTCCTCAGCAAGGTTTAGGACCCAAGTCATCTCACTCTCAACCAAGACTTCTTTCCAGAGGAATCAAACTTTTCAAGCTGCTAAATGCCCTGAGGGAGACAAGAGAGCTATAAGGCTCTGTCTCCACTGCACATATACGATTCAGTGCCGCCAAGAGCAATGAAAACAATTTTGTATCATTATTTGTAAGTTTTGAAATTACATTATGTATGTTACCGCTAACTAAAAGTGCTATATTTGTTCAAAAAAAAGAAAAATTAATAGGAATTGAAAATAGGAAGGGATGACTTCATGAAAGAGAAAGGATTCGATTTGGAATCTGAATAATCACTGAGAGGCAACAGACTATGGAGGAGGAATTTTGTCTGAGTATAAAGAAATTAAGCTGACTGATGTATTAGAAGAGTATTTAAAAATGGGAAGCCATCTTTGGATAGAAAGTGAGGACTTTTCTAAGTAAGATCCTTAAATATCCAGAGAATTCATTTTGTTTTAATAAAGTGAGCAATAGGAAACCACTGATAGCGGAGCCAGATAATGAAGTGATGTAAGTGTTGTTTTAGAAAGATGGCCTGCGTGGCGGGGTCGGTGGCTCATGCCTGTAATCCCAACACTTTGGGAGGCCGAGGCGGGCAGATCACAAAGTCAGGAGTTCAAGACCAGCCTGGCCAATATGGTGAAACCCCATCTCTACTAAAAATACAAAAATTAGCCAGGCATGGTGGCACACACCTGTAGTCCCAGCTACTTGGGAGGCTGAGGCAGAATAATCACTTGAACCTGGGAGGCAGAGGTTACAGTGAGCCAAGATCACACCACTGCACTCCAGCCTGGGTGACAGAGCAAGACTCCGTCTCAAAAAAACAAACAGACAAACAAACAAACAAAACACAGATGGCCTGCGTGGCGTGGAGTCAAAAAGCCAATTACAGGAGAGATTTTTTTTCTTATTTAGATGAAAGTATATTCTATATTATTTACATGAGTATATATGTACGGAAGGATATCTTCTAACATCTCAGCAGTCATTCTTCTCGTGAAGAGGCTTTCTGGGTGGTTTTTGCTGCATTTCTTGTGCTTTTCTCTTACTTTTTTCTTTTGGCTTCTTTATTTGTTTTTCTTGTTGGAATATATCTAATTTTAACCCCCCAAAAAATCACCTTGAAGAATAGTAATGACTAACACTTAGAAGCACTTCCTCTGTGCCAGACACAATTCACATAATAACTAATAGTACCTATAAGACAAGAATTATTATTAACTAAGTTATACAAGGAGGAAACTGGGACACATAAATTTAATTGACTTTCCAAGGTCACAGAGCTAGAAGTGTCACAGTCGGGATTTGAATTCAGAGCCCATGTTATCAACCACTATACTAGCCTGCCTCTAGATGAGATAGAGAGAGACAAATTGGAGACAGTTTGAAATCAAGTAAGAGACAAGAGAAAGTTGTACTGCTGCAGGGAAAGAATGGTAGAAGCAGAGATTAGGATGGTACCAGAAAGGGCTGATATACAAAGTTACACAGATAAATAAGGACACCAAAAATCAAAAGCCAACCAAGGACAGGTGGTATAGTTTGGGTGTTTGTCCCCTCCAAATCCCATGTTGAAATGTAATCCCCAGTGTTGGAGGTGGGGCCTGGTGGAAGGTGTTTGGGTCTTGGGGGCAGATCCCTAATGAATGGCTTGGTGCCGTCCTCATCAACACAACTGGGTTCTTACTTTGAGTTCACGCAAGATCTGGTTGTTCAAGAGTGTGGCACCTCCCCACCCTCTTGCTCCCTTGCTCTCACCGTGTGACATGCTGACACCCTGTCACCTTCAGCCATGATTGTAAGCTTCCTGAAGACTCACCAGAAGCAGCTACCAGCACCGTGCTTCCTATAAACCCTGCAGAATCATGAGCTGATTAAAACCCTTTTCTTTATAAATTACCCAGCTTCAAGTATTTCTTTCTAGTGACCCAAAAACAGCCTAATACAACAGGTCAGATCTCCTTGTTGCTGCTGCTATTATTTTGTCTTGCTTGCCGTAGTGATACGCCATTCTCCAATATACACCATACTCACATGTCTCTTTTTTATTTAGAAATAATGGGAAGATTTCCTTTTTTATTATTACAAAATATAATACTCAAAAAAATTTTAACACCACCACGAAATATTTTAATAATGTGTTAAAGTCCCCCTCCCCTCTTCATTCCCTTTTTAGCCCTCCATAGAGGTAAGAATTCTGTTTCTTATGAATCTTTTCAGAAATGTTCTAAGCATATATTATATATACCCATGTCTAAATTTTCTTTATACATACTGTTCTACAATTTGCTCTTTTCACTTGAAATTAGGTCTTAAACATTGTTTTATATAAATGCTTGTGGGTTAACCACACTCTTTTTAACAATGGCAAAGTATTCCATTATATTCCTGTACTATAATTTATACAACCACTTCCCTAGTTGAATGGGTAATATTCTTTATGCAAAGGAATGGAAGACAAAAAGGCCTAGTTATAACAAAAAGAGATATTCATAACATATCAGCATGGTCATGGGAGTACAGGCCTTGGACAAGAGTGCAGGAATTAGCTAAAAGTGTAAAAGTAACTTCAATAAACATGAAGGCTTGGCATCTCAAAGCACTTAATCACTTAAAGAAAATGAAAATGAAGCAAAAAGCAAGATATAAAGTAAAATATGTTCCCACCCACCAAAATAGGAAGTATAATCATAAAACCTGCTGTTCCAATTCCCTGCTGGGAAGACTGGGTTCTGAGACTATGCCACTCGGGGTTGAGTATAAGCAGTCTACCATGGGAAGAACAATCTAGGGGCCATTTTAAAATTAGGTGGATTTTTTTTTTAACTTACAGCAGTGGTAATATTTGATCAACAGTTAGAATTTTCCAGCTTCTCTTCCTTTTTGAATATTTTGAGATGGACTTCACTATTCAGATAACAGGTTAAGATCCTCATTGTCATTTCTCTTTCCTTGGCTGTCTTAAAGAAAACAATCATCTCAGGTAGAGGAGTATTAGCGGGAGGGAGGAATGATCCTTGGGGAAAAATTTATAGGTGTTTTGTTTTGTTTTGAATTAGGTAAATCCATTAACTGCCTGCACTCCGCAGCCCTCACTCCCCACACTTTCCCTGAGTTTATTTAAGTGGTTGCCCATAGCAACCACCTACACTTTAAGTAGCTGAGCTGAGTATTGCAGGGAGACAGCTTGGCAAGCCTCTGTCTAGCTTCCATGATCATTCACTGTGCCCTGGAGGTAACAATGTAAAATTCAAATGATAATTTTAAAATATTAACAATGGTTTTGTGTTTCCTGTATTTAAAAAAAAAAAAGGCACTACGTTTTTTAAGTGACATGGTACAACAGGGTCTGCTGGTCACCCTCAATACCACTGGAAATGGAATAATTTCAGGAATGAGAGGAACGCTGTGAAGAAACCCCCGCAGAAGGAACAGCACGCCTTAGCCACCCTCCTCTTCTTCCCTCTCCCTTTCTGGCAGCACCCATGCCTGTAGGGTCCCAGTCCTGCTGACTTAGAGGCAGCCTGAAATAATAAGAGAAGGCAGAACTGTGTACAAATCTGGACTTTACAAATTTGCAGCCTTATGTGAGTGACTTCTCTGGTTGTGGCTTTTTGTTTTTCATTTTTAAAATGGGTCTATTGCCGGACGCAGTGGCTCACGCCTGTAATCTCTTTAGGAAGCCAAGGCTGGTGGATCACGAGGTCAGGAGTTCAAGACCAGCCTGGCCAAGTTGGTGAAAACCCCCCCGTCTGTACTAAAAATACAAAAATTAGCCAGGTGTGGTAGCAGGTGCCTGTAATCCCAACTACTGGGGAGGCTGAGGCAGGAGAATCGCTTGAACCTGGGAGGTGGAGTTTGCAGTGAGCCGAGATTGCACCACTGCACTCCAGCCTGGGCAACAAAGCAAGACTCCATCTCAAAAGAGAAAGAAAGAAAGAAAAAAGTCTATTGAGGCCATTAAGTGAGATCAGAATGTTAAAATTTTTAAATTAAAAATGGTTCTAATTATCTATTATTAAATAAATATTGTGAGAATTAACTGAGCAACTTATGTTAAGCACCTCACCTGGAATGCCCTATACAGTAAGCATATACTTAGCATCTCCTGTGTGCAAGCTACAAATGTTACTCAAAAATACATAAGTAAATAAATAAACAACCTTAGAGGGAATAGACAACGATAAAACCATAGAAACAGATACGCTCAGAGACCAGGGTACTCAACCACCCTCCATGTGCCAAGTCCCATGAGGCTCTTCCTCAGGGAACTGGAATCTTACTTTCCTCTCCAAGTCAATCCCCCAGGGTCGGCCCTGGACTGTGTTTTTTTCCTACATTGTAGCTGCCTGTAGCCTTTGATCCCTGTAGGTCCATCTCTGTCCCTGTCCCTGTCCCTAAAAGGAAGGTACTTCCTTCCCTCATTGACCCCAAAGGGCTCACTGGCTGACCATGAAGCAACCTGCTCCACCAAGCTGCCCCCAGCTTGTGACCCCAAAGGGCTCACTGGCTGACCATGAAGCAACCTGCTCCACCAAGCTGCCCCCAGCTTTGTCCTCTGACTATGGATCTGTGTGGCTGCTTTTGTGTCTCTGTCCTTTATTCGTCTCTCACTGACTCCTCTCCTCTGTTGGAAGCGTTTCACTGGCAAGTTGAATGATTAACCTCGGGTTTGGTTACGCTAAGTGTTTTACCTATTCTAAACTAATGTGTTTGCCTGTGTTTACAGGAATTCAATGACTGGGGATATTAGTCCATTTTCATGCTGCTAATAAAGACACACCCAAGACTGGGTAATTTATAAAGAAAAAGAGGTTTAATGGACTAACAGTTCCATGTGGCTGGGGAGGCCTCATAATCATGGCAGAAGGCAAGAGCGGCAATGAGAGCCAAGCGATAGGGGTTTCCCCTTATAAAACCATCAGATCTCTTGAGACTTATTCACAATGACAAGAACAGTATGGGGGAACCTGCCCTCATGATTCAATTATCTTCTACCAGGTCTCTCCCTCAACGCGTGGAAATTATGGGAGCTACTATTCAAGATGAGATTTGGGTGGGGACACAGCAAAACCATATCACTGGGGAAGCAGGGCTTACAGTATCCCAGATTGTTTTTCCTAGTACATTATGATACACTGAGTCCTTGTCTCATTTGATCAATTTGGGCAAAACACACTCTTCCAACACTATGTGTAGTGACCCACCTGACCCCTCCCTCCCGCTTTAAAACTGTTCAGAAGCTTCTGTTTTCATGCTCACCAGCCTTTAACAGTACAAAGCTTTCTTTCTTCTGTTATTATTCATATTTTTCATCCTTTGACCTACATCTGGTAGTATTCTCAGACTGCTATAACAAAATACCATAGACTGGGTGACTTAACAAAAGTTTATTTTCTAGAGGCTGGAAGTTTGAGATGAGGGTGCCGATATGGTCAGGTTCTGCTAAGGTCCCTTTTCCTGGCTAGCAGATAGGGCCACCTCCTCACTGTCTTGACATGGCAGACAGAGAGAGAGCTCTTGAGTGTTCTTTTTTTTTTTTTTTTTTTTCTCCTGAGACGGAGTCTTGCTGTGTTGCCAGGCTGGAGTGCAGTGGCACGATCCCGGCTCACTGCAACCTCTGCCTCCCAGGTTAAAGCAATTCCCCTGCCTCCTGAGTAGCTGGGATGACAGGTGTGCACCACCACGCCCAGCTAATTTTTTGTATTTTAGTAGAGTCAGGGTTTCACCATGTTAGCCAGGATGGTCTCGATCTCCTGACCTCGTGATCCACCTGCCTCAGCCTCCCAATGTGCTGGGATTACAGGCAGGAGCCACCGTGCCTGGCCTCCAGTGTCTCTTCTTATAAGGACACTATTCCCATCATGAAGTTCTCACCCTTGTGATCACATCTAAACCTAATTGCCTCCCAAAGGCCCCATCTCCAGATACCATCACACTGGGCATTAGGGCCTCAACATATGAATCAGGAGGAAAACAATTCAGTCCATAGCATCTGATACTATTTTCTATCTTTGAGTATAATAGCTCATGGAAGGGTCGTGATGCACCTCAGCCATGAAGAAGAAACTATGAGTAAATGCATTTTAAGTGATTAAAATATGAATTCTGAGCATTATTTTTACCAGCAATGTGCCTGCTGCTGGAATTTGCTTTGATAGCATGGTGAGGATCCGACAGTTTCCATCTCGTGCTGTCTTCAGCTCTTAGCTCAGTGGCTAAGCGGCTGTTACTGACAGGTCTAGAGCATATTCATGGCTCGAGCTCACCTTACGTGTCTGCTTCCTCCCAGGAGCTCTTTGATGGGCTGTCACTCAGCACATGTTCCCTCTCTTTAGGGCCTCTTAAGAGAACACACTACCTGAATCCTACCAATGGAGTGTTACAATTATTAGAAACATTTTTCATACACAGTACTCATGAAATCATTAAGTTTTCATGTAGTTTTTACAATTGTAAAAGTTTGTCATTTGTGTCTTATTTGATTATTAAACAGCCCGTTTGTATACAGGAGAATCTGTTGCATTAATGACAGGTCATGGGCAGAACCAAAGTGTAGCCCAGGACTTCTCACTCCACAACCAGAATGTTTTCCATAGTATTAAATGCCAGTGAGAAATGAGAAGAGAAGAGTTTTTCCCTCCAAATCTTCACTATGGAAGATTTCCCAGGACAATCTTGAGTCTACAGTTCTGAGTGCTTTGCCTGTCTTAATCACAAATTAATTTCTCTCTCTCTATGTCTGCATTAGAACCCAGAACAGAGATACAGAAGGGCGATATCAGTAATCAATGCCGGTGATAATGTTTGCTTGGGGCTGCTGGGGAAACCTGGCTGCTAATTGGCAATAACTCAGTGGGCGATGTTGGTCCTTAACTCCTTAATCGTATTAGCCCTTTGACCATCAGATAGCATCCCTTTAAGAGTGGCCCAATCCTGCGGCTGTGCTCATTCCACCTGCTCATTCCTCCCAGCACTTCCAGATGTCCAACGAGATCATACAATACATGGATAACAAATTTTTTTGTGGGTTTTGGTTGGTATATATGAGGAGAACCTTTGTGTTTTATTTGGATAATTTGTATTCAACAAGCCCTGGAACCCTAAGAAAATAGGTGATGTGCCTATCTATCTATCTCCCGGTCTAGCTACCTGTGAGGCTGAGGTGGGAGGATCGCATGAGCCCAGGAGTTGGGAGTCCAGCCTGGACAACATAGTGAGACCCTCATCTCTAAAAATAAACAAACAAATAAATAATACAAGTAAATTTAAAAATAGAAAACAGGCCAGGCACGGTGACTCATGCCTGTAATCCCAGCACTTTGGGAGGCCAAGGTGGGCAGATCACGAGGTCAAGAGCTCGAGACCATCCTGGCCAACATGGTGAAACCCCGTCTCTACTAAAAATACAAAAATTAGCTGGGCGTGGTGGTGGGCGCCTGTAGTCCCAGCTACTCAGGAGGCTGAGGCAGGAGAATCGCTTGAACCCAGGGGGCGGAGGTTGCAGTGAGCCAAGATCATGCCACTGCACTCCAGCCTGGCAACAGAGAGAGACCCCGTCTCAAAAAAAAAAAAAGAAAAGAAAAAAGAAAACAGATGAGGACAAGAGAGAAAATATATTTAAGTGTTTAGCTTAGTTTCCAATAAGAAAATCTCTGTGTCTGTTTCAAGGAATTTGGGGGTTTCTTCCTGGCTTTTCATGACATCCATCTCCCCTGTCACTTAGGACACTCAGTGGGTGTCTGTGATCCTCTGGATCCTGGCTAGAATGAGTTATATATGTCCACGGAGTCTTACACTCATGCCAATTTGGAAGTAAGTGAGTAACTCACAAGGGAAATTGGCTTCAGTTACGTTCTCCCTGACCAATAAATAAGTATTCATTGGATCGTTTGCATCTCCAAGATATTCCATATTCTTCAGGATGCTGACTCCATCACACAGGAATGAATGCCTAAGGCTTCGCAGTGGGAGATAAGTGGGAGAGAAGCTGCTTTGCAGAAGTCAGGCGTGGTGCGAGAGGAAACCAGTGACGCACTTTTTCTCCTCCATATGTTATCAGATTAGCCAGATCCTATGTGCTGAGAATTGGCAGAGCTTCCTCCGCTGCTGAATAGATTGGGCAGTAACTCACAGCCACACAGCCACCTTGATAATTAGGTGACATTTCTGCCAACTTCTGCAATCTGCCCTCTAGGGGGGCAGTGGGCCAAGTCACACCTTTGTGGCTACGTATGGTCCCACATGAATGACTCAATCCCATTGTTTTATGTCAGCCTTTCCTGTCCCACACAAAAGCCCCAAGTGTGAGAAGCTCTCTTTACACATAGAGGAACCTTCCACCTTCAGCCCCATGGTCAGTGCTGACTGACAGCATCCTGGGTGGGTTCTCCACAGGACCCTTTCCAGGTGCCATTCCCCATTGCTATAGTCAAGTTCAACAAGGTAGTAAGAGCAAGATTTTTGACACGGAGAGTTTTGAAGTCAGAAAAAAATGAATCCATGCCTATAATTGAGATGGGCTTTGAACATGTATCACAATAATGCACACTGTCAGCTGCACTGAGTCTTCTGTATATGTTCTGTCCTAGCTAACAAGTTTCCTGCCTCGTCACTGACCTCCAAGCTGTCACCTTCCATGCTGCCACAGTTAGAGAAGGGTTAAAGGAAGTTGTGCAGCCAAACAGGAGAGTCTGAGGGCAGGTGGAACTAAGAGACAACTGGGACCTAGCCAGCCAGGCCCTTCTTGACAAAGGAGAAGGGAGGAGACGTGCAGAGTTAGGAATGAAGCATTTAAGTATATGTGGTGTCCTCGTTCATTCATGGGTTCATTTGTTCAGCTGGTACTTAACCTTGCTGTGTACCAGGCACTGTGCTGGACACTGGGGATACCACAGTGAACAAAACAGGCAGTAGCCCCTGCCCTTACAGAGCTTGCATCCTAGTAGGGAAGACAAAAACCAGCAAGACAGATAAGTGACATAAAGAGCAAGGAAGACTAGGATAACGGCTAAGAAGGAAAAAGTTAAGCAGGAGGAGGTGCTGTTCAGAGAAAGTGATTACGAAAGGCCACACTCACAAGGGGATAGTGTCAGGGGGTCGCAGAGTGGGGCATGCAGCTGTGCAAGGGGAAAGTGAGTCAGACAGAAAGCAGCAAGTCCTGGAGGTGTGCCTGGTGCAGGAGGCCATGCAGGAGAGCAGGGGTGGCCACAGCAGAGAGCGCAAAGAGAGAGCTAGGCTCAAGGAGGCAGGAGGGAAGGGAGCCAGACAGCATGGGCCACGGGGAGCACTTCGAGTTGTACTCTAAGTGACATGGGACTCTAACAGCCTTGGGTGGAGGACCAGCACTTTAAGGGAATAAATCTGGCTGCTCTATCAAGAAGAAATTGGAAGGGGGAAGAATGGAAGTCAATACTTTGGGTTGTACTCTGAGTGACACGGGGACTCTGACAGCCTTGGGTGGAGAAGCAGCACTTCAAAGGAATAAATCTGGCTGCTCTATCGAGAAGAAATTGGAGGGAGGCAAGGATGGAAGTCAGGAAAAGCCACACAGCCCTCCAGGACAGTGAGAGTGAGAACAGGGTGGGGCAGTGGACAGGTATGTGCCCATCCTGAGGGCAGGGCTGGCAGGGTGCATTCACGGATCAGACATGGGCTGTGGAAGAAAACAGAGCTGGCCATTGGATCACATGAATGACTCTGGAGAGGCCATATGGAACCATGGTGTGCTGAAACAGTCCTTCTTAGAGACAGAGGGCAAGCAATTCATCTGCTAATTCCTCCTGGTCTCCTGCCTTTCATTGGTCGAGTCGTAGTCCATGGGATATTAACAGCGCCGCACTTGTGAGCTGTGATACTTACTGAGGGCCTTGAGACTCCTAGTGAAAAAGCCTCCACAGGCCCAGCGGCTCAATGGGGTTGGGCAAACCCGTCCCTGAGGGAGGTCGAGACACCAGCAGTGCCGCAGGTGGAGAAAGAAGCACAGTGGCCAGGCTTCACAGATGGCAGCAGCATGAGCCATCCTGAGGCTGCTCTGTCCAGGAAGCAGGGCCAGAGTCCAAGGCTGAGGGGTCAGGCAGGACCAACAGGATCTGGAAGGTACATGCACAAGCCCCAGTACATTATTCCAGCAGTTCAGCCAACACAGGCTCAATCTGGGCTGACACAGGTGCCCAAAGAAGCTGGTCTGTATGGTGAGGTGTGGCCGCAGATGGTGGTGCCACACATTGTCAGGTTAGTGGGACCATCCCATTCCTTCTGGTCTGCAGTGGAGGCCAAGACAGCAAATGGAATTGCAGAGCTCAAGGTCCAAACTCCATGCAGAAGGGGTTGAGAGAAGGGAAGTGAGAGGTCAAAGTCTCCATCAAAGAGATCAGTATGACGCCAAGGCAGATGTCCCATCATAATGTCTTTTTTTTTTGAGATGGAGTCTCGCTGGAGTGCAGTGGTATGATCTTGGCTCACTGCTGCAATCTCTACCTCCTGGGTTCAAGCAGTTCTCCTGCCCCAGCCTCCCAAGTAGGTGGGATTACAGGCCATGCGCCACCATGCCTGGCTAATTTTTGTGTTTTTAGTAGAGACAGGGTTTCACCATGTTGGCCAGGCTGGTCTTGAACTCCAGACCTCAAGTGATCCATCTACCTCAGCCTCCCAAAGTGATGGGATTACAGGTGTGAGCCATCGCGCCCAGCCCCATCATAATATCTTAAGTACCCACAGCTGGAGTTAGGGAAGAGGGCTGCTGCCCTGCAGGCCCGTGAGTACACAGGGCCAGCTGTTTACAGGGCTGGGGCATGGGGCTTCTGCAGTGCGATGATACCAGGTTAGAAGTGGCCTGGGGTAGGGCTCTAGCCAGCCAGCTATAGTGGGGTGGGGGGTGGTCCTCAGTGTGGACGTGGGAGCAGACAGGGATTAACACATTACTTTGCTGTTAAAAAATGGTAAATTGCCCATTTGCCTTTTTTTAATTTTATTTTTTAAATGCAGAATCTCGCTCTGTTGCTTAGGCTGGAGTGCAGAGGCACAATCATAGCTCACTGCAGCCTCAACCTCCTGAGCTCAGGCAATCCTCCTGCCTCAGCCTCCCG
Source organism: Pan paniscus (assembly GCF_029289425.2). NCBI lineage: Eukaryota > Metazoa > Chordata > Mammalia > Primates > Hominidae > Pan > Pan paniscus. The sequence goes on from NC_073266.2 coordinate 34,649,314, forward strand.
AGTAGGTGAGACCACAGTCGTGTACCACCACACCCAGCTTCATTTGCTTATTTCAATTGTGCTTCATTTCAGTAGATTACATTCAGAATTACTGAAATTGTTATACTCTCTAGGAAAATACATTTTAATTCACATAAAATACATCACTGTGTATAATGCCATGTATTGCATAATGATTATCATTGACTCCTAAGTAAATATTGTGTTTTTGTCTGAATAAGATTTCTATCAATCCATCTCTTTCCCTGTCTTACACACACACACACACACGTGCGCGCGCACACACACACGCACATGTGCACATCACCTTCCTTCAATAAATGGCATCATACAGTGCAGACTAAGCTTTGACAGCTCTGGACTCAAGCCAACTTTTGGATCCATTGTTCTTATAAGCCACTTTGAGCTTTCTGACACCATTGTAGTAACAACTGTATATGAAATTACAAGAGAAAAAAATGCTGGTTTTCACAGCCTTCCCATCTGCGCTGATTTCTAGTGAGTACTGCTACACTATATTAAGCCAATTTTGATTAGTAATTATCATCATGCCTTGCAAAGTTCCTAGAAGATAAGGTGCTTGTCAAGTGTATTATTACAATGCCTGTGCCTACTTTTCTGAGGGATATCATTTTTCATATCCTGAGGAGCTGCCACATATTCCCCCACCGTTCCCCAGAAACATCATCATAGTTGACAGGTCTTTATTGCCGCAGCCCAAAAGCCATGTCCATGGTGTACCATCTAGGTGAACCTGCACTAATTGATTCTGTCATTTCTGAGAGGCAGAAACCACATCTGCAGGAGCCTGGTTGGTTCTTTTGTTTTAATGAAGCGAAAGTAGCCTCCATGTTTGTCTGTGCCTGTCTGCAAAGTGACAGTGATTTATCTCATGCTGAAAGCAAGTTCAGGGGCCTCCTAGAGAAGCACATAAATCTACCAACCCCCTTGTGACAGGTGCTGAAGCCCTGCCAAACCCCTCACAATGACTCCTGCAAAGGAAACCTTCCCCACTGCCTGCCGCCACAAATACACTATCCACTTCCCTACAAGCCATGAGTCCTTTCCTTTTCCCCAACTTCTTTCGTGGATATATCCAATTTAAAAGGAAATGCAGGCAAATACTCTTCCTTGAGTTAAATCTGATGTCTGTTTCCTGCTTTCCTCTAATCAACTAGATAATGAAAATCATGACCTAATCCAACTTATTCATTTTAAAGATTAAAGAAACAAAGACTGGCCAGGCACAATGCCTGATGCTTGTAATCCTAGCACTTGGGAGGCCAAGGCAGGAGGATCACTTGAGCCTGGGATTTTGAGACGAGCCTGGGCAACATAGCGAGACCCCATCTCTACACAAAATTTTAAAAATTAGCTGGTCATGGTGATGCACACCTGTGGACCCAGCTACTCAGGAGGCTAAGGCAGGAGGATTGCTTGAGCCCAGGAGTTCGAGGCTACAGTGAGCTATCATCATGCCACTGTACTCCAACCTGGGTGACACAGTAAGATCCTGTCTCAAAAAAAAAAAAGAAAAAAAAAGTAAAAGAAGCAAAGACTTAGGAAGATTTTGAAACTGTCCAAACAAAGAAGAGCCAAGTTCCACCATTCACTGGGCATCTGCTTGTCTACCAACTGAACAAAGAGAAAGAAGGTCATTCTAAAATTTTTTTTGGAGACTGAGAATTTTACAATTTTCCACTGATTCTAACATACCATCTGGGGGCTAATAGGCATCTCCTCAAACTAAAAGTCAGCTACTGCACCTAGTTGATATTTGAAAGCCATGAAGAACTTACCAACATTTGCCCACAGTTAGGCTAAAAGAATTTTCTTTGACTCTGAAATAATCTATGTATCAGAGCTACTGCTTATGATATTTCCTAAAACATAGCTTCTGACCATTAAAAATATCATTGCTAGTTATCTTAGCATGGTGCCTAAATTCAGATATTTCCTTCTTATTGTTGTTTCATATCTGTTACCTCCTTGATATTTCTCATTAACTCTTGGGTCCTCATCACTCTTAACCTCACTCATGTCCTCCCAAATGCCACAGCCGAGGGATATTTCTGCAAGCTCATCTTTTTTGACATTTCCTTAATATTTTACACTGTTGACCACTATCTTCTAGGAACTTTTCCTGTTGACTTAAGTGATGCCCCTCTCTCTTTGCTCTCTTCCTAAAAATCAGACATTTTCTCAGTGTCTTTTGGGGGTCCCCTTCCTTCATTGTCCCTTTAAATATTGATACACCCTATGGTCCTGCCTTGATCACTGCCTCTTCTTGTCCAATATAGTCTCTTTAGACAATCTCATCCACCCTTGCAGATTCATCTATTATCTGCTTGAATTTAACCCCCAAACTTACCTCTTCGGCCCGGCCTTCCGTCTGAGCTCCACATCTCTGAGAAGTTTCCAGCTTTTTCTGGATGGCTCCCTGGCACCTCTGTGTTGAAACTTATCACAAGGGGGCTTTTCATGCTCAGACTCTTACTTGTTCTTTCCTCTCTGTTTGTTGCCATTCTTCCCACAGCCTCTATTGCAGTAGGTTATTAAAGTCTGTTAATTATATCTTCTAAACATTTCTCTAGTAAATTATCCGAAAGGCCCTCATTACGAGACATATTGCACTGTGTCAGAACTGTTCATCTACATGTGTCTCTCCCCTGCTAGACTCACAGCGAGGGCTCAATCAAGGACTAGCACCATAATATCCATCTGTTTCTTCTGTGATATACTAGCACTGTAGGTGCTGGCAGAGAGTACGTGCTAAATTAATTGTGCGAATGAATCGATAAATGTATAAATGATCTGTCACATTAGAAGAATGTTTGAAAATGAAACAATTAGCTGTAATATCACCACAGAACAGGAATGGTTTTGTTGTGGCTGTTGTTTGTTTTCAGCATGTGTTTTCACTGTTTTGTTCATAGCACACATATTTTTAGGTGGCTGTAACAATAATGGACATGTAGTTTTGTGTTCTACCCTTTTTTCACTTAAACATTGATTCATAACTATTTCTCTGTGTATTTACAGGTGCTTTGTAGCTCTCCTTTATAATGGCTACATTATATGGCAAAAGTAGCTCTAGAATGATAGTGATAGGATTGCCAAGCCCGACCCTGTAAGGATTACATCTGATTCACAAAGCTGAGTGCCAGAGGAGCCTGCCAACATGTAATGACCTTGAAAAGCTACTTAACCCAGAGCAAATTTTCCCATTTGCCAAATGAACCTAATCATAGTTGTTTGTAATCCTCAGAAAAAAAGGTGTTGTAGAAGTAGAAATTATTTTTAGTATCTCACAGGTTTGAAATGTTTGTGGGATAGAAACAACTCACTCTCCATGGTCTCTTCCTTTGAAGGCAGGGCAGGTTAGTGAAAATTGACCTTTCCCAAGCAGTGAGGATTGAAAGGATTAAGCAGGGGGGAATGAGGCAAAAACATCTAGCTTATTCTGTTGTTTTGGAGTCATCTATCTTCATCTTTTAAAAGTTTCCTCCCTATCTTTCTGCCATATTATCATCTTTTCCCGATACGATCAAATTTTAGCACTGGAAGGAAACTGAGGAATTATAACTAGTCCAACTCTCATGTTTCAGATGAAGAAAGACTTTGGAAAAAGCACAGATGCTTGTATACCCCTCTTCTTAGGGAAAAGAGGATGGAGAAGTGTGGATGCTTTTACAGGGGTAGTAAATTCTTCTTAGGGGAATCCAATGAGCTTGAAGAACATGCAGTCGCCTGAGACAGTCTATTGGACCCACAGAGCAGGCAATGGTTTGTGACAGAAGTCAGTCCAGGCGTGTTGACAGATTTAAGTCTTTCTTCCTGTGATATAAGTCCAGTTAATAAAGACTTGGGAAAGAACCAAAGGGAATTGTTTTTTTGACAAGTCCAGACTTTAGGCAGGTGAGGGCACTTCAGAGAACTTCATCCTGTGTTTTGCAAGAGACAGAGGATAAGAGCTTGGGGCGGGGGGTCAGAGAGACCTTGAGAGCCTTCTTCAGTTCGACATATCAAAGTGCCATATTTTGGGGTATCGGTTTCTGAGCACCAACAGAGTCAAAAGGAAGCCCACATTTTGCATAGTTTTCTGGTAATATTTTAGAAGGAATGAATACCGGTAAGAACGAGGTAAAACTGCCAAGAGGATCATGCAGCCTCCATTGTACTCATGGTAATACTACTTTCGTATGACTCATCTTAGTTAAATAATACAAACCACAGTGAAGTCACGAGGAAATTCATATTAATAGAAGTTCATTTTCCTCTAGTTTACCTTTTTTTTTTTTTTTTTTTTTTTTTGAGATGGAGTTTCGCTTTGTCACCCAGGCCAGAGTGCAGTGGTGCAATCTTGGCTCACTGCAACTTCCGCCTCCCAGATTCAAGCGATTCTCCTGCTTCAGCCTTCCAAGTAGCTGGGACTACAGGTGCCCACCACCACGCCTAGCTAAGTTTTGTATTTTAGTAGAGACGGGGTTTCACCATATCGGCCAGGCTGGTTTTGAACTCCTGATCTTGTGATCCGCCCGCCTCGGCCTCCCAAAGTGCTGGGATTACAGGTGTAAGCCACCACGCCTGGCCCCTCTCATTTACTTTAATGTGACCATATATCTATGCCCAAAAAATCTAAAGCCATTTCATGATGTTCCTATTTTGATTATCATGAGCATTTTTCCTAAACTTGTTTTTAGAAACCTAAGTTCTCTTGTAATACTCATTACTTCTGCTTGTTGCACAAATAACCACTGCTAATTCTCCCATGATGGGTTTCAAGATTCACCATTTGGTACTTATTCACTGCTTTCATCTAAGACAATGTAAAAATGCGAACAACACACTCCATGAAATCTCTATTAGGTTGTGGTTCCTCATTGAAGCACATTCATTTTCCACTGTTCTTTGACTTTGAGCTAGAAGCCAGAGTTCGTCATTAATACCAAGCTTCTGATAACTAGAGGAGACATCGTCCAAAAATTTATTGAGCTGAAATGTCTTGTTTTATACAACAGATGCACCACTTGAAAGCAATTTAAAAATAAACACTGCAGTCATTCACTCCTATTTTCCATTAACTTAGCTTATTTTTGAGGTACACTTAAAAGGCTTGGTCTTTGCTGTGAGGGCCCCATGTTCTCACTTGTGACTGCAGGTGATTGGTCAAATGCTGAGAGTTCCTTGTCAGAACCAAGGACTGCTTAAGTTGGAGAGTTCCATGCTGGCATGCAGCATACTAGTCCAAACCCAAGACCACACATACCACTGATAGCCTTTTCCATGGATGACATCTTCTCTGCATTAGAAAGATATTATTCACTAAGCCCACATGTGCCTCTGTAATTTTTACTGGTTATTCTCATTAAGTATTTTAACAGGTTTATTTCTATTTTCTGTAACTATTTTTGGTTTCCTAGTACTACATAGGGGCCTATCTAGTCATCATCATCGTCATCATAAAAACCAAATGGGAGCATTTGGTGCAAAATAATGCATTTGAATTATCTCAGCCTTTGACCTCTGTGGATGGGAGAATAATGCCCCCCAAAGATGTCTAAATCCCAATCCCTAGAACCTGTGAATTTGTTACCTTACATGACAAAAGGGACTTTGCAGATGTGATTAAGTTCAGGACCTTGAGATGAAGAGATTATCCCAGTGAGATCAATGTCATCTGAGGGATCTTATAAAAGGGAGGCAGGAGGGTCTGGGTCAGGGGAGGAGACGACAGCAGAAGCAGAGTTGGAGAGAGAAGGAAGCATTGGAGGATGCTGCACCACTGGCTTTGAAGATGTAAGAAAGGGCCACAGTCAAGAAATATAGACTGCCTCTAGGAGGGAAAAAAGGCTGAAGGAAGCCAGCACACTTTACCCCAAAATATGACTGAACTACAGAAGTAGCCTCAAAGTCCTCGAGGTCTCTCTGACCTGCTCCCCTGCTCCCTTTGAATCCTCTGTTTCTCCTAAGGCATAGGACGAAGCTTTTCTTCGGTATTCTCTTATCCACCTGGGAACCAGACCCCAAAGAGAACCACAGTTGCCTTCCACCTCCCATCCCTGTAAATCTCATTCGCTATCTCAGAAAAGAACACTGAGGATGCAAACCCACCTGGACAGACCTTTTCACAAGACAATACCTCCCGGGTTCATTCAAAATCCAAATTCCATTTACAAGTTAATTTCTGTCTTCTAGGCCCATTCATTCTCCCTAATGATCATTTACTGCCCCTCAAAAGAATGGTCTACATTCCCCCATGTCCCCCTCCCCTAGGCAGAAGGCTTTATAAGATCTGTACTCCACTGAGTTATTGAGTACTCATTCTCCTGCAATTCTCCCGTGCTATGCACATTAGAATAAATGTTGCATGCCTTTTTTTCTATTAATCTGCTTTTTGTCAGCCAGTTTTTCAGTGAACCTTCAGAGGGCGAAGGGGATGTTTTCCTTGGGCCCCTACAAAGCAAAGGAACAGGCTGTCCCCTCCAGCATCCGTAAGCAACTCAGCCCTGCTGAGACCTTGACTGCAGCCCTTAAGACCCATTCCAGCCTTCCAGCCTCCAGAACTGTAAGATAATAACTCTGTGGGTTTTCTAAGCCTCTAAGCTTGTGGTAATTTGTTACAGCAGCAACAGGAAACTAATACAGCCTGTTCTTCAAAACTACTTCCATCAGTGGGAGCACAATTGAAGTGAATGAATGCACAACTGCTGCATAGATTATTTAAAAACATATGAGAAGGGAAGCAGTCATTATTTTTCAGTCTGTAAAGTAAGGTGGATTTTTTTTAAAGGGAGAAGTACCTGGGTTTTCATTTTACAAACCCAGAAAAGGCCTTGCAGCAGGAGCGTGGTTGTCTGATACAGGGAGCAGCAAGAAGGCCAGTGGCTGGCAGCAGGAGGACAAGGGACAAGGGGTAGAAGACGAGGCCAGGGAGGCAGCCAGAGCCCTGTCACCTGCATGTTTACAGGTTTCGCTTGAATTTTAGAACCAATTCTAGAGATTATCTTTGTTCTCTCAATACAGTTTTTAACAAAATAAAATTCTGGCAGCGCCTTTTCCCCAAGGCTCTCGCTCATTGCACTGGATCCAGACTGGGCCTGGAACGTCCCCCTTTTTTCCTCGTCAGGAGCAGTTCTGTGTGGGCACCCCAGGAGCATCGCGGGCGCAGAGCCGGGCAGGGATCCGGCCGTCATCAAGAGGCCTAATCAGAGAACACACTGACATTGTGGGTGGGTTGCCGTTGATTGGGAGAAAATGTCTTCAGCATTTGGACACCTGAACAGAGGAGTAAAAATAGATTCTCCAGGATTCTTAAAAAATAACATATACACGGCAGACCCAAATCATTCCAGAGACTATAACAGCTTAAGAAAAAGAAGAAGAAAACGGAAAACAAACCTTGATAGAAAAGAAGGCTAGGATAGAGGTTGGTGAGTACCCGGCCCCCAGGTTGTTGCTACACATCGAGACCCAACAACTAGGGGGGTCCAAGAAAGAAGCAGCCGAGATGAGGTGCCTTGTACGCCTAAACAGGCCAACTCGGGGGAGCCCAGGACGCAGCACACAGGAACAAACAATGGCTTGGGGGCTGACACTTCTCCCTTCATCGGCCTCCCACTTACACATGGATTTGCAAACATACACACAAACACAATTTGTTTCTTTACACTCTAGTCTGTGCAATGACTTCCATTGTAGACAAAAGACCTCATGCTCAAATTTGGAAATTATGCTTTTGTTGGACACACAAGATCAGCATACAGAGAGAAAAATGAGCCCACCAGCCAGGGGCCAGGAGCAAAAAGCAGACAAAAAGCAGATTAATTTAAGCACTTTACCTCAGTGCTTAAACATCAATTTCACTTATGAGGACACATAGATTCTCACCACCACCAGTACTAACCCTCTCGAAATCGCTGTGGCATCCACAGAAAGGGAAAAGCCTTATATTCACATGTAAGCAACTTCCAAAGGATATTGCTTTTTGTAGTAACCACTTTATTTAGATATAATGCACACACTATATAACACACCCATTTTTTAAGTGTACGATGCAATGGTTTTTTGTATCTTCACAGCTGTGCACCACCACTATCAATTTTAGAACATTTTCAGCACCCACAAATCCCCATGCCTATTGGTAGTCATGCCCCATTTCCCTCCAGCACTCCCCACAGCCCCAGATAGCTCCATTCTACTTTGTCTCTATGGATTTGCCCATTCTGGACATTTTGCACATGTGACCCTTTCTTTCATTTAGCATAATGTTTTCAAGGTTAATCCATGTTGTAGCATGCATTAGTAGTTCATTTCTTTTTAGAGCTGCATAGTATTTTACTGTATGGAAAACCCACATTTTATTTATTCATCCATCAGTTGATGAACTTTGGATTGTTTCACTTTTGGCTATCATGAGTAATGCTCCTATGAACATATGTGTACAGGTTTTTATGTGGGCATATGTTTTCATTCCTCCCAAGTATATAGCTAGGAGCAGAATTGCTGGTTCATATACTAACTTCATTTATAACCTTCTGAGGCACTGCCAGACTGTTTTCCAAAGTGGCTATACCCTTTTTCTTCCCACTAGATGTGTATAAGCGCTCCAATTTCTCCACATTCTGGACAACATATTCTTATCTATCCGTTTTTATTGTAGTTGTCTTAGAAGGTGTGAAGTAGTAATTCACTGTGGTTTTGATTTGCATTGCTCAAATGACTAACCATTTGAGAATCTTTGTATATGCTTGTCGGTCACTTGTATATTTTCTTTGGAGAAATATCTATTCAAATTTTTTACCCATTTTGATTGAGGTATTTGTCTTTGAATAATTGAGTTGTAGGAGTTGTTTATATATTCTAGATATAAGTTCTTTATCAGAGATATGGTTTGCAAAAATTTTCTCCCATTCTTTGGATTGTCTTTTCAATTTCTTGAGGTGTCCTTTGACTCACAAAAATTTTTAATTTTGATGAAGTCCAACATTTAAAAAACAAGAAAAGTCATAATAATTGAGGTCAAAGGCATTTTAAAAGACATTCAAATATAAGTTTGAAAAGATGGGAAGTCACGTTCTTATTTAAAAGAACAAAGAGGAATTGTGCATTGAAGGTCTGTAAAGATGTTTGATAGCTCATCAGTACAGTGAAAACATTTTGGTGGACTTTGGTGAGTCATTGCCATTGCATTTTCTTCCCCCTACCCAGAAAAACTTGGGCCATTCTAAAGGGATTTGGGGTCTCCCTTGAGCTCTTCTGATTTATACATCATCAACACCTGCAAAGTCTCTCTTCGCCTGATTAGTCTTTGTTTTGTGCCGAATGCTTCATACTTTAAATCTTGGACCAAGGCCGGGCTCAGTGGCTCACGCCTGTAATCCCAACACTTTGGGAGGCCAAGACAGGCGGATCACTTGAGGTCAGGAGTTCGAGACCAGCCTGACCAACATGGTGAAACCCCGTCTCTACTAAAAATACAAAAATTAGCCAGGCGTGGTGGCACGTACCTGTAATCCCAGCTACTCTAGAAGCTGAGGCAGGAGAATTGCTTGAACCCAGGAGGCGGAGGTCACAGTGAGCCGAGATTGCACCACTGCACTCCAGCCTGGACAACAGAACAAGGCTCTGTCCAAAAAAAAAAAAAAAATCTTAGAGCAAAAGTGAACTTTAATGATCATTGAGGCATTCTTTATGTCTCCACACCAAGATGGTCATTGGGAACAGCTTGGAATACTGTTCCAAGCTTGGAATAGAATCTCCCGTAGAGTTTTTAAACAACAAAAAAAAACAATAACAACAACAAGGATAGCTGTATTTTAATCAAATCAAGCATGTTTAATCAAATGTAGCGGTGTGTACCTTGTACCTAGATGAGAAGTAGTTGAATCCATCAAGAAAAGATCTGAACTTGTTGAATTTATAAGAATTTGAACAGCAATATGTTTTTAAATTTTCTACTTTATTTAATGGTATATAATATGTAAATATAGGTCAAAATTTGTAAATGCCCTTTGAAAATATAAATTATCCTTTGCTCCCAGCAGGTCCACTTACGGGTATCTCTGCTGTAGACAATCTTATCTAAGGACACAAACATATACACACAAGGTACAAAATTGAAAGCTGCTGGCTCACGCCTATAATCCCAGCACTTTGGGAGGCTGAGACGGGCAGATCACAAAGTCAGGAGCTTGAGACCAGCCTGGCCAACATGGTGAAACCCCATCTCTATTAAAAATACAAAAAAAATTAGCCGGCCTGGTGGCAGGTGCCTGCAGTCCCAGCTACTCGGGAGGCTGAGGCAGGAGAATAGCTTGAACCCAGGAAGGTGGAAGTTGCAGTGAGCCAAGATTGCACCACTGCACTCCAGCCTGGGCAACAGGAGCAAGACTGTATCTCAAAAAAAAAAAAAAAAATTGAAAGCTGCTACAATTTCTGTCCATTAGTAGGAAAATATTAAGTAAATCATGAAATATTCATGCTATGGGATACTGTGCAACTGCTAAAAATAATGAGGGCCTCAGAATGAACTGACATAAAAAATGTACAAGATAAATTATCTATTAAAAAACAAGATACATAATATCATATGTCTGGTATCTCACACCTTTAACAATCACATATTTAAAAATAAACATTGGGCCAGGCAGAGTGGCTCATGCCTGCAACCCCAGCACTTTGAAAGGCCAAGGCAGGAGGGTCACTTAAGCCCAGGGGTTCAAGACCAGCCTGGGAAACATAACAAGACCGATCACATCTCTACAAAACATGTTTTTTAAAATTTTTTTTAATTAGCTGGGCATGGAGGTGCATGTCTGTAGTCCTAGCTACTTGGGAGACTGAAGTGAGAGGACCACTTGAGCCCAGGAATTCAAGGTTGCAGTGAGCTAAGATTGCACCACTGCACTCCTGGTGGGCAACATATAGCATGACCCTGTCTCTAAAAAATATATAAATAAATCCTTTTCCATATTGATATTGATATTATAAAGTAGGAGAAATACATGAAAGGATCTTGTGGCAGACAGAATAATAGCCTGCAAAGATATCCACATCTTAATGCCGGAACCTGTGAATATGTTACATGGCAAGGAAGAATTAAGATTCCAGTTGGAATTAAGGTTACTAAACAACTGACTTTAAAATAGGGAGATTATCTTGAATGATCCAGTTGGATAATCACAAGCAGCCTTACAAGTGAAAAGGGAGGCAGAAAAGTTAGTGTTGGAGGGGGGAACCTGGACAGACCCAGCCAACCACTGCCGGCTTTGCATATGGAGGAAGAGGCCACACATCCAGGAATACAGGAGGCCTCTAAAAGCTGGAAAAGGCAAGGAAAGAGCTTCTCCCCTAGAACCTGCAGAAAGGGACACCGCACTGTTGACACCTTGATTTCAGCCAATGAGACCCATTTCATATTTCTGACCTCCAGGAATGTAACATAATAAGGTAATGTTGTTTTAATCCACTAAGCTTGTGGTGATTTATTACAGTAGCAATAAGGAATAAATACAGATACATGATAATAACTTATCTTTAAATAACTAAACTGTGGAGAAAGGATACCTTTATTTTTTACCCATGCCAGTTATTACATTTTCCATATGAGCATGTCTATATTTTGTAATTTAAAATTATTTTAAGCCTGTGGGGTGGTCTATGAAAGAGTAACAGGCCGGGAGCGGTGGCTCATGCCTGTAATCCCAGCACTTTGGGAGGCCTAGGCAGGTAGATCACTTGAGGTCAAGAGTTTGAGACCAGCCTGGCCAACATATAGTGAAACCCCGTATCTACTAAAAAATACAAAAATTAGCTGGACGTGGTGGTGTGCGCCTCCCAGCTACTTGGAAAGCTGAGGCAGGAGAATCGCTTGAACCCGGGAGGCGGAGGTTGCAGTAAGCCGAGATCACACCACTGCACTCCAGCCTGAGTGACAGAGCAACACTCCGTCTCTCAAAAAAAAAAAAGAAAAGAAAGAAAGAGTAAAAAAAAAAAAGGGTGCACTGACCACTCTATATAATAGCCCATTAAAGATGTGGAAAAGATGAAGAGGCAGCTTCCTTCTCTTTGCATCAGAGCAAGCAAGCTTCCTGGAGGAGATGGGATTTAAACTGGATCTTAAACAATAGATAGAATATTGCCATGCAGAGATGGAGGAGATCAAAACAATGGGGCAGCATGAACAAAGCAATGAGGCAGGCCCACTGGAGGACAATCAAGTGTCGTCTTTCTTCTCCACAGCAGTGCAGTATTACCTGTATCCTCAGAGAGTGTTCAGGCATGATCCGAGAGGGCTTGGATGGATTACTATGGGTTTGGGCTTAATTTGGTAGGCAATGGAAACCACTGAAAGTTTTGGAGTTTTGGGGAAAAAACTGATTGCTGGGCCAGACATGGTGGCTCACACCTGTAATCCCAGCACTTTGGGAGGCCAAGGTGGGAGGATCACTTGAGCTCAGGAGTTCGAGACCAGCCTGGGCAACATGGCAGACCATGTCTCTAAAACAACAACAACAACAACAACAACAGCAAAACTGGTGGCATTGCCTTTTAAGGATTAAACCTTCCATGCAGAGAGATAAAGGGAGACAGGACAGGAGAACTCTACCAGGATCTAGGCTCTGAGATCAGGACAGAAGGAGGGAGGACAACACAGACAGAAATTTGGGAGCTAGATTTGGAAAACTTGCTCACTCACCACCTGCGGGTGGTCAAGAAAAGGAACGGTGGTCTTTGGGCCTGGGTCGTGGGGGGATGACCTAGTCAGAGTAATATGATATGGAGGGTGAGCTCAGGTTGGGATAGACTGGGTTTTGCATGCCTCTGCAGTTCCCTGTATAAATGCCACGTGACTTACAAGGCTGCAGGACTGGCTGGGGCCAAGGAGAGAGGACCCTGAGCCACGCTATGTCTCCAGGGCAGGATCTCCCTTTCTGTCAGGTCCTCATCCCCTCTGCTTATCCATTTGCTTCCTGGCCAGCTCTCCCAGGGAATATTTATCCTTAGAACATAATGATCATTTCTTCCTCTTTCCCGTATCCATGCCTAGCCTTTCTGGTTCACAAATGGAGTTGTCTGGCTCCAAAGTCATCCACTCTGGTGCTTCTTAAGGGGTTTGAATCTCTCCCCACTTGCCGCTGCTGTGCGCAGGTCTCCCTGCCTGGGCCTTCTAGTGAGAGATCCCCAGCAGCCCTGAAAAACCTGCCTATACAGCCCACACTATTGAGAAACCTGTTTTTATTGCTAACCTAGATCCTTTGGTCAAAAGTCTTATCTTCCTTATATCAGCTAAAATAAGAGGCATGACCTGCTTTTTTTTTTTAAGATGGAGTCTTGCTCTTGTCGCCCAGGCTGGAGTGCAATGGTACAATTTCAGCTCACTGCAACCTCCGCCTCCTGGGTTCAAGCGATTCTCCTGCCTCAGCCTCCCAAGTACCTGGGATTACAGGTGCCTGCCACCACGCCCAGCTAACTTTTGTATTTTTAGTAGAAACGGTGTTTCACCATGTTGGCCAGGCTGGTCTTGAACTCCTGACCTCTGGTGATCCACCCTCCTCTGCCTCCCAAAGTGCTGGGATTACAGGCATGAGCCATCGTGCCCGGCCTTGACCTGCTTTTTACCTGTACCCAAAAATATAATTAGTTCAAGGCTATGATGCATGCAATTAAATTTTTCTCCTAAAGATATATCTTTAATCAGAAATTCTACAGTAAGTCTCATTGATAAGAACAAAGTAAAGGGCTGGTAAAAAGCAAAAACAGAAGAACAGATGTGAGAGTCTGCTTACTTACGAAGGATTCATTCCATTTGAGTTCTACAAACACACACACACTACACATCCCCCCAGCTCAGAAAAGGACCGCCTACCCAGGACTCTGACTTTAGATCTAAAGAATTTGTTTCTGGTCAGCCTTTTCTCTTAATATCTGAGGGGTCAGGGGGCCAATTCCTATTAGTCCAATTATGTCATTGTACTGAAAGAAACAGTATTGAATATCAAAATGCAAAACATTTTTCTTGTCTTGCTGACCCAAATTTATCACTGATTTGGAACCCCTTTCAGAATTGAAACATACTCTCTACCCCAAATGCCCTTGGAATGACATTTACATCTCTTTTGTTTTTTCAAGAGGAGATGATCATAATAATATTGTATGAAAAATTCCAAATAAAATGGCTTAGAATTGCTTTGCTTCCTTTATTCTCAATATGAAATAATAACAAACAGAGCTCTAAGAAATTTATTTTAAGATATAAACTTATATAACCCATCGCTCCCTTCTCTCCAGCCACATCTACGTATTCTTCCACCACCTCCACTTTTATAAAATTATCTACACTTTGTTTTTGTCTCTAACATATTCAGTTTCTTCCCTGAAATGGTCACTTGATTCACATGGGCTGGTATTGAAATGCCTCTCCCTGTGGAGGATGCATTTTATCATGAAGTTTCTGGTCCCTGGGGGTATTTCTGAATTTCCTTCCGAATATTCATCTAAACCCTTTCCCCACTCTCTGCCAAAACACCCCAGCCATACCTATGAATGGGTGTTTAAAAAGAAACTGAACTATTGTTTAAATGTAAGTTTTTTTAATGTATGGGGCCTTGAAAATTTGCTTTTATAAGCATATATAAAATAATTTTCCCAAAAAGCACATAAAAAATAATTTTCTGACCAGGTGCAAAAGCTCACGCCTATAATCCCAACACTTTGTCAGGCTGAGGCAGGAGGATTGCTTGAGCCCAGGAGTTTGAGACTGACCTGGGCAACATAGTGAGACCCTGTCTCTACAAAACAAATTTTAAAAATTAACCAGGCATGGTGGCCACACTTGTGATCCCAGCTGCTCATGAGGCTGAGGTGGAAGGATAGCTTGAGCCTGGGAGGTTGAGGCTGCAGTGAGCCATGATTGTGCCACTGCACTCAGCCTGGGTGACAGAGTGAGAACTTGTCTCAAAATTAATTAATTAATTAAATGAAATAATTTTCCCAGTGATCTCTTTGAATTGTTTTTGTTTTTTGTTTTTGTTTTTGTTTTTTAAATAGCAATTGAGCAAATGTTACATAATTTCCTCTTTATCACTTTCAGGCTTAGAGAAATAGCATAATGTCCCTAAAGAAATGTGCTGGCACTGGCGTGGGGAAGGCAGGGGGTGAGGAGAAAAAGCATCTTCACTTTCTGGTTATAACGGAGAGTCGGCACAGCCCCAAGAGTGGTCACGCTCCCTAAGCAAGGAAGCCAAGAACTGGTCCCATGTTAAAGGTTAAGCGTGCATTTGTTCATCCAAGAGGCCGGTCTCTTGGATCTAGACTGAGGCCCATGCAACCTGGAAAATGAAAAAACAGAAGAGACTGACTACTTTCAGAGGATTCATTTCATTGGGGCTGTACAAACACAGAAGAATACACTCCTCCTGACTTGCTAGCACTACTTTCCCTGGAGACAGAGAGCTCCAGATGATGGTTATGAGACTGGTAACCTTTAAAAGCCAAAGTTAATGTTTCCTCTAAAATTAGCCACATATCCTCTTCTAGATTTCTGAGGATCTATAGTCCCTTTCTGAATGCTGTTTTCCATTCAGTGCACACGATCTGTTACTCAGAGGCTGGTGATCCCGTATACGGAATGCACAAACTTACCATCTTCCCCGTCTTTTCCCTCACTCAGGCTGCTCACTGGTCATTTCTCTGCTCATCAATCCTGTGCCAGATGGGGGTGGGAAACTCACAGAAGCTGACAGCTCTTGAGGGCTGAGTGTCTTGGCAGAATGTACAGTGACATGGGCATTCGTTCTGAATTCCAAGGACGTGAGTTCAAGCTGCACCTTTACCATTTACTAAATCTAGACATCATTTATCTCAAGTTCAAAAACAGACCAAACAAATCTATGGTATCAGAAGCCAGGGTTGTTTATCTCTGGGAAGGGGAAAGAAAGTAGTGTTTGGCAGCAAGCCTCTGGGATATAACTAATGTTCACTTTCTGGACTGAAAGTTGATTCCATGGGCATGTTCACTTTGTGACAATTTTTCGAGCTGTTGTAGGGGCCAAGGGGAAACTTCCCCTTCACCCTCTGAAGGTTTGCTGAAAATCAACTTTTAAAAGGCAGATTAATAGAAGAAATGGCACACAAATTTATTTTAATGTATTAGTTTGTTCTCACATTACTATAAAGAACTACCTGACACAGGGTAATTTATAAAGAAAAGAGGCTTAATTGGCTTAGGATTTCACAGGCTGTACAGGAAGCATGCTTGGTGAGGCCTCGGGAAACTTACAATCATGGTGGAAGGGGAAAGGGAAGCAGGCACGTCCTACATGGCTGGAGCAGTAGGAAGAAAGAATGAAGGGGGAAGTGCTATACGCATTCAAACAACCAGATCTCTTGAGAACTCTATCAAGAGAACAGCAAGAGGGAAGTCTGCCCCCATGATTCAGTCACCTCCCACCAGGCCTTTCCTCCAACATGTGAGGATGACAATTTGACATGAGATTTGTGTGGGGACACAAAGCCAAACCATATCGATGTGCATAACACAGGGGAATGGAAGGAGAATTATTGCAAAATAACCCAGTGGGATCCAGATGCTTACATACCCTTCTTAAGGAAAAAGAAAGATGGGGAAGTGTGTATTATTTTAGGGAGGTACTAAATGATTTTTAGGAGAGTTCAGTGGGCTTGAAGAACACACAGTGACCTGGGACAAAGCCTGTGGGGCCTGCAGAGCGGACAGTGGTTTGTGAAAAAAGTCTGTCCAGATGAGACTTTCTTTACCTGGACAGACTTCAGTCTTTCTTCCTGCGATATGAGTTCAGTTAGTGAAAACGCAGGAAAGGGACAGTAGGCAGGGAGTGCAGGAGGTGGTGGGAGGAGGGGGGTAGTTGTTTTCTTTGGCAGGTCCAGACTTTAGGCAGATGAGGGAACTTTAGAGAACAACTTCATTCTATGTCTTCAGAGAGACCCAGGATGAGAGACTGGGACTGGGAGCTCAGAGGGACTTGAGAGGCTTATTCAGTTCAGCATGTCCGAGCTCCATATTTTGGGGTACAGGTTTCTGAGCCCCAACACTGTAAACTTATGACCTGACCGTGTACTCTTGCATTTATGTTATATTTCAGTAAAACTGTATTTTTAAGAAGTTAGGCCAAATAACCAGAATGGAACGACTGGGCCCACAACCACTATCCCCCACTAGCCCCTTTCATAAGAGACATCATCTCCAGGAGCAAGAGGCAAAGCAGTGGTGAGCAAGCCAGCCCTTCCAGCAGGATGAATATGTCACCTTTCCATGACACAGCTCCTGCCATCTGAAACAGAACCCCTCAAACATCCCAGACACAGACTCTCCTAAATGGGCTAAGAAAAGGCATCACTAATATTCCATCCATCTATCATGTCCTATATGATACTCACACCATAACGACTTCTCAGCACCCCTGCCTCTAAGACTCCACAGTTACCAGAAGTCCTGCCGTCACTGACCATTACACATTCTTCCTCTTGAATTACCTTGTCACTAACGAGAAAAGGCTTTGGGTACCTGGCAGACCCAGGTTGAACTTGACCAGGCTTTTGCTAAGTCCTTAACAGGAAATCTCAGCTTTTTTGTATCCTGGCACTCACCAAGAGGAACTTTTTGGCACTGAGTTATTGGAACAGCTTAAGGATGCCGCCTAAACCCAGAAGTTGGCGACTGCTGCAGACCTTCCCTCAGAGAGCAGCTGAAAATTATTCCTATTAAGTAGGAGGAAGGAGGTGAGGTGGCAGCTGCTGGGAGATGTTGGGGAAGGTGAGCACCCCAATTTGAGAGTAGAAGACAAGGCAAAGAAGTCTCATTTCCCAGCTTGGATTCCCAATCACAGAAAAATATTTTTTGATTCTTCCTGTTACTTTTTAACTTGGCAATTGAATACTTCTAACATCTGACTGTCAGGCTACCTGGAAATATTAGCAGAAAGTTTATATCCATTTCCCTCTAATATATGCTTGAATTAATGTAGCACCAGTCTTTCGTGCTCCCAGAACACAGTGAAATAGATTTACAAATATGTGGCATGGAAAATCAGTTAAAAAGAAATAGCACTTACTATCAGTTAAAAATGAATTTAGCTAGATGTTTTTATCAGTGTGGCAGGAAGTTATTTATGAACACTATTGTTAGGTACACCAGAACTTGCTCTGCCAGTTCTTGTTTTCAGCACTAGGGGATCAAAAGTCATCTTATCCAAAAACAAACCAGATAACTGAAATCATCAATCCCGATTGCTCAATTCTTGCATGAATAACAACAAAATATTAACTATTCTAACTAATTAGGAAAACATTTTGTTCCTAGAGGGTACTGTTTGCACAGCGTTCCTTCCATAAATATTTATCTACTGTTCTTGCTGCCAACAATAGTCACCTGGTATGTACAAAACACTGTGTTATGCTTGGTAGTATAATAAAACAAAACAAAAAAGAAGATAAATTATCTGCTAATATTAGTTTATTACCAAATGTTCTTATATCCTGAGAGCCCAACAGAGTTTATGTGTGTGTCAGTTTATGAGTGTGTTATCGGTGAGTGAGTCAAATACAGGCAACAGAGCCCACCTAGAAACTGGTTTCCTTTTTTCAGTTCCCACAAGTTCCTTGTGTATCAATAGTGCCCTTTCACATTAAAAAAATAAAAAAAATTTTTAAGTCCCATCTAAGAATACACAAGGAGCTCATTAAGAACTCCTTCATTCCAGTATTCTTTCAGCCTGATCTTAAAGCACAAGTAAAAATGTTCTCTTCTTTTAAATGGGCTCTGCCAAGTTAATTATGGACAGGAACACTAAGGTAAGGACCAGGGGCCCCGTTCAATACCATGCTGAAGAGGTGAGGCCCTCTGCCAAATGTTCACTGGAGTTATCGGGGGCTTAGAGTTGGTCTTTTCAAACTTTAGTGCAGTTAAGAATCACCTGGAAGTCCTGTTACAATGCAGCTGCTAACTTAGCGGGTCTGAAGTGGGGCCTGTGATTCTGCATGCCTAACAAGCTCCCAGGGGGCGCCAATGCCACTGGTCCAAGAACCACATTTTGAATAGCCTGTTTTTAAAAACACCCTTAGAGCCTAAATTAATTGTTCTGGGGTGGGGCTCAGAAATTGAGGATATAATAATATTATTAATAAAATTCCCAAAATGATCACATGAATGTAAAATTCACAAAGCCTCCTTATTCCTAAATATATTAAAAGACGACAGGCAGCTACACTAGACCAGAAAGAAAAGAAAGAAAGAATACACAAGGAGCTCATTAAGATCTCCGGGACAGAAGAAAGAAAGAAAGAAAGAGAGAGAGAGAGAGGGAAGGAGGGAGGGAGGGAGGAAGGGAGGAAGGAAGGAAAGAAAGAAAGAGAAAGAAAGAAAGACAGAGAGAGAAAGAGAGGAGAGAAAGGAAGGAAGGAGAGAAAGAAAAGGAGAAAAGGAGAGAAAGGAAGGAAGGAGAGAAAGAAAGGAAGGAAAGAAGGAAGGAGAGAAAGAAAAGAAAGAAAGAAAAGGAGAGAAGAAGAGAAAGGAAGGAAGGAGAGAAAGAAAGGAAGGGAAGGAAGGAAGGAGAGAAAAGAAAAGAAAGAAAGGAAAGAAAAGAAAAGAAAGAAAGGCTTAGGTTTTAACTGTTTTTACCATCAGAGTCTATGGTTGTTATAAAATAGTCAAATATTGCAATCTATTCATAATTCTATTGTATTTTAAATTTGCGCTTCTGTTCCCGAAATAAGCTTCACCACTTGCAGCTTAAGCCACAGAAATGCGAACTCAGAAGGGACCGGGAGAGGAGAGAATGTTCTTTCAGCGTTAGAAATTTATCTTGTAAATAGAAGCTGGCAGTGGCCACATGGATTTTTTTTTTTTTTAAGAGCTAGGGCAGGCTGTTAGTAGACCTCAGTTACAGCGTCAGCTCTGCCACTAACTAGCTAGTTAGACCCAGAGCTGCTCTGAGCCTTAATTTTTTATCCGTTGAAGGAGAGCTTTGAAAGAAGATAACAGCAATCCAGGCCCCTGACATCCTTTGATTCTTTTATTAAGTCACCAACGGCAAACACTTAAAAACTTGAATGAGCAAATCGCTCAGGATTTCCTAGAAGGCACCCTGACTTGGAGAGTTGTATTATGCAAGTCCTGCAGTACACACGGCACGTCCTGCCCGGGCGGTCCTGCGCAGTCCTCAGCCTCGACCACCCCCTGCCGGTCCTCCCCAGGACTGACGCCGCCACCCGCCACCCGCCCCCGGGCCGAGCGCGTCTCCGTGGAAACACAGACGCACTCTCAGCTCCCTTGGACCCACGCCGTTGTCCCCCCACCATCCTTCCATGGGGGCGCAGGAAGGAGTGGGACGGAGCATAAGTGCCTTTTTCATTAGAATAGACACAAAGCCCAATTAATAAAGACCCAGAGAAGAGGAAGGGAAGAACAAGACCCAGGGGTTAGAAGAGAGAAGAACAAGAGCGGATTCTCAGCCATGGGACCGCAGCTTGTGAAAGGGGAGCTTTGTTTATTTATTGTCTAATCTCCTTGCTGCCCTGAGCTCGTGCAGCACGTTCCTTATCGGAATCTTGGGAGCTTGGGAATTTCCACAACAGAATATGTCGAATAGCTTATATTGCTAGCATAATAGAGTACATTTTGACCAGAAAGCTTTTATCCCTTTTTATGTGGTAGTGATTGTTCGGTGCTTCTCTATAGAAAAGTTAAACCATCCTCAATACGGTGAATATTATCTTTCCATTCTTTCACCCAAGGCATAAGAAATTACTATAATTTACCATGGCATAAAGGTAATAAAAGTGGGTAGAAGTCATCTTTCCAACACCTAAACACCTATCTGGAAAAGCTTTTGACCACCAACAGTACTCATTATTTCTGTCTTTGTACCTAATTGATTTAGTCAGAGTATCTGTGGCCATTTAAATACTATGTGATTCTGGTGATAATGGATTGATGGGGCATGTTTCCATTTCACTCACAAATGCTTTCAAATATACTTCTGCCTTATAGCGTATGCAATTATACTTTCTCTTCAGAATCTGTGAAGTTAATGATTCTTCACATTTCCTGGAAAACTTTTATGTTTTTGTTCAGATGAATGAGTAGTTATTTTCTCTAAGTATAAATTTCAGAGCTGTTGCATTTCTACAGCTAAAGCCCATGTAAAACATAGCCAATGAATGGGATCAAAATGTATTTTAAATGCCTTTTCCTATGGCCACCTCCAGTCTTTTTTGCCTTAATTATGGCATCAAGGTGACTATTAGGAGTTTGCAGTAGCCAGTGATGTGGGGGTAAGGCAGGAGCAATATTCAGGACATGTGTCTGGTCATTAAGAAGTACCCGAATTTCTAGAGACTCAGAGAAGAATAAGAGGAAAATTCCACCACCTCCCTTCTCCTGCCTGCCTTCTCTCTCCCACAGTGACAGCACTGACC
Source organism: Pan paniscus (assembly GCF_029289425.2). NCBI lineage: Eukaryota > Metazoa > Chordata > Mammalia > Primates > Hominidae > Pan > Pan paniscus. Next base: position 34,670,770 of record NC_073266.2, read on the forward strand.
TATCAGACAGGGAAAATGGAAGATGCAGGCCTTATGCATAGTAGTGCCTGTCTCCAACCAGGTCCCAAGTCCACCCATGAGTACATTCTTCAAGGGTGCTCTTCTCACTGCCACACACACAGACCCTGGTTCATCATGGCAGACGTTTAAAAATTTGGAGACTAACTTGGTTCTACTTCTTAGGCACAAACTCAGTTCCAATGTCCAGCTTTGAACTAGATGGTGAACCACACTATTAGTTTTTCCTGCATCCTGACTCATTCATTGTCTGAAGGTGGGATTTTTTTAATTAAAATTTTATTTTGAGATTAAAATTATTTTGAGATAATTGTAGATTAACATGTAGTTGTAAAAATAGTACAGAGAGATCTCATGCACCTTATACCCAGTTTCCCCCCCACCCACCATGGTAAGATTTCAAAAAACTGTAGAACAATATCACAAAGAGGATATTGACATTGGTAGTCAAGATACAAACATTTCCATCATTGCATGGGTCCCTCATGTTGCCCTTTTATAACCACACTCACTTCCCTCCCAACCCCACCACTTTCTTTACCCCTCGCAATCACCAATCTGTTCTCCATTTCTGTAACTCTGTCATTTTACATGAATGGAATCACACAGTATGTAACCTTTTGGGACTGGCTTTCTTCATTCAGCATAGTTCTCTGGAAATTCATCCAGGCTGTTGCTGAGAAGTATTCCATGGATGTACTACAGTTTAACCATTCATTCCTTGAAGGATATCCTGGTTGTATGCAATTTGGGGCGATTATAATCAAAGCTGCTGTAACCATTCCTATAAAGGTTTCTGAGTGAACATACGCTTCATTTCTCTAAGACAAATTCCCAGGAGTACAATTCTTGGGTCATATAGTAGTTGCATATTCAGGTTTTAGACAAACCATCAAACTGTTTTACAGAGTGGTTGTACCATTTTACATTCCTACCAGCAGTGTATGAATGATCCCTTTTCGTTGAATCCTCACCAACATTTGTTGCTGTCATTAATTTTTTGTTTTAGTCATCATGATAGGAGTGGAGTACTATCTTATTGTGAATTTAATTTTCATTTCCTTAATGACTAGTGATGTTGAACTCTTCTCCTGGGTTTATCTGTGAAGTGTTTCTTCATGAGTTTTGCCCATTATCTAATTGGATTGCTTGTTTTTTACTGTTGGGTTTTGAAAGTACTGTATTTATATTAGATACTAATCCTTTGTCAGATATGTGATTTTCAATTATCTTCTGTTTCTAGCTTATCTTTTCATCTTCTTAATCAGGTATTTCACAGAGCTAAAGTTTTTAATTCTGATTAAATCCAATTTATCAGGTTTTCACTTTATGGATCATTCTTTTAGTGTTGATTCTAAGAACTCTGCCTAGCTTAGAATCCCAAAGCTTTTCTTCAATGTTTTTTCTAAAAGTTTTATAGTTTCATATTTTACATTTAAGCCCTTGATCAATTTTGAGTTTGCGTAAGGTGGGAGACTTACGTCTTTTTGCCTGTGGATGTCCAATTGCTCCAGCACCATTTATTAGAAAGGCCATCTTTCCTCTTTTGAATTGCTTTTGCACTTTTGTCAGTAATCAGTTAGGGAGGTTTTGGGCTTTCTTGATTCTCCATTCTGTTGCATTGGTCTGTGTTCCTACCCTTTCACCAATACTACACAGTCTAGATTACTGTAGCCATAGAGTATGTCTTTGAATAGAGTGAATCCTCCCCCTTCATTCTCCTTTTTCAAAATTGTTTTAGCTATTCTTGTTCCTTTGACTTTCCATACAAATTTTTAAAAAATCTTGTCTATATCTATAAAAATCTTTATGAGATTTTGATAAGAGTTGCATTAAACCTGCATATCAATTTGGGGAGAATTGACATTTCTACTATTTTTGAGTATTTCAACACATAAACATGCTATGTGTCTCCATTTATTAAAATCATCTTTGATTTATTTCATCAGTGCCATGTACTTTTCAGCTCACCAGACCTGAACATATTTTGTTAGATTTACACCTAAGTATTTTATTTTCTAAGCAGTTGTAAATGGTATTGGATTTTTAATTTCTGCGTCCAGGTGTTCATTACTACATAGAGAAATACAACTGATTTTTGTATGTTAGCCTTATATCCTGTGACTTTGCTGAATTCACTTAGTTCCAGAAGTTTTTTTGTTAAGTTCTTCAGATTTCCTTTGTAGGCAATCATGTCATCTGCAAACAGATGACAAGACAAAACAGGGACAGTTTTGAACTAGGTGGTGGTTTTGAGCCTAGGTGAACTAGGTTCCTTTCCAACCCTATGCCTTTTATTTCCTTGCCATACTAGCTAGAATTTCCAGAACTTTTGAATAAGCATGATAAGAGTGAAAATCTTTGTCTTGTTCATGATCTTAGGGGGAAAACATTCTGTCTTTCACCATTAAGTATATCATTAGCTGTAGATCTTTTTAGATGTTCCTTATCAAATTGAAGATATTTGCTCTTATTTCTATTTTTCTTAGACTTTTTATCATGAATGAGAGTTGAATTTTGTTACATGCATTTTCTGCATCAGTTGATAGGGTCATATGATTTTTTTCCTTAGCCTCTTAATATGGTATCAATAGATTACATTAATGTTCAGATATGGAACGGGCCTTGCATTTCTGAAAGTGGAATATCCCATCCAAGTGGAGTAAATTCCACTTGGTCATGGTGTATAATTCTTTATATATATTACTGAATTCTATTTGCCAATGTTTTGATAAGAACATTTGTGTCTTTATTCATGAGGTCTATAGTTTTATTTTTTTGTACTGTCTTTTTCTGCTTTTGATATTAGGGTAATGCTAGCTTTATAAAAATTCATTTTATAATGGGAATGTTTACTTCTCTTCTATTTTCTGGAAAAGATTGTGTATAATTGGTTTTGGTTTTTCTTTAGAAGTTGGTGACATCCTCCTGTGAAACCATCTGGACCTGGATATTTCTTTTTGAGGAACTTTTAAATTACAAAGTCAATTTCCTTAAGAATTACAGGTCTAATATCTGTTGAAAAGTAGGTGAATTGTGGTAATTTTTGTTTCTCAAGCAATTGGTTCATTCCATCTAAATTGCCAAGTTTACAAGTATACAGTTGTTCATAGTATCCCTTTATACCTGCAGAATCTCTAGTGATATTCCATTTCATTCCAGATATTGGTCATTAGTGTCTTTTCTCTTTTATTCTTTGTCAGGCTTGTGCAAAAATTATCCATTTTATTGACCTTTTCAAAGAAGAACTTTGATTCTTTTCAAATATTTGATCTTTTATATTGTTTTTCTGCTTGTTTTGAGTTTATTCTGATCTTTTTTTAGGTTCATGAGGAAAAGCTTAATTATTGATTTGAGACTTCTTTTCTAACATATACATTTAGTGCTATACGTTTCCCTCTCAACACTGATTTAGCTGTGTCTCAAAACTTCTAATATGCTTGTTTTAATTTTCCTCCAGTTCAGTGTATTTGTTTATTTTCCTTAAGATTTCCTCTTTTATCTATGGCTTATTAAGCTTTGCATTGTTTAATTTCCACGTTTAAAGGTGATCTTGTTATCTTTCTGTTACTGATTTTTCATTTGATGTCATTGTGGTTGTAGAATACACTATGTATATTTCAGTTCTTTCAAGTTTGTTGAGTTTTTTTTTATGGCCCCAAATATGGACTATTTTGGTATATGTTCCATGGGCACTTGGAAACAATGAGTATTCCGCTGTTCTTGGGTAGAGTGTTCTCTAATGTCTGTTTGAGTCTATTGGTTTATGGAGTTGTTGAGTTCTTGTCTATCCTTGCTGATTTTCTGTCTAGTTCTGTCAATTGTTGGGAGGTAGTAACTGAGGTCTCCAACTACAATCGTGAATTTTTCTATTTCTCCTTTCAGTTCTATCAGCTTTTTCATTCAATATTTTTTAGCATAAACATGCTGTTGTTTGCTGCATAAACATCTAAGATTGCTATGTCTTCCTGATGAATTAACCCATGATATATCATTATATAATGTACTTCCCTATCTCTGACTTTTTTTACTTTGTAGTGTACTTTATCTGATACTAATAGAGCAACTCCTATTTTCCTTTAATTAATGTTTGCATGATATAAATTTTCCATCCTTTTGCTTTCAACTTGCCTACATTGTTATATTTGCAGTGAGGTTCTTATAGATGTGTTTTTTAATCACTCTGAAAATCTCTGCCTTTTAATTGATGTATGTAGGCTATTTACATTTAATGCAATTATTGACATGTTAGGGCTTAAGTCTGCCATTTTTTATTTTGTTTTCTGTTTATTTTGTCTGTTGTTTCCCTATTTTATTTTTCCCACCTTCCAATGTGATACTTAATTTTTTCAGGATTCTATTTTTATTTATAGTGTTTTTGAGTGTATCTCTTTGTTTTTTTTCCTTTTGAGACAGAGTTTTGCTCTTGTTGCCCAGGCTGGAGTGCAAAGTTGTGATCTCAGCTCACTGCAACCTCTGCCTCCCAGGTTCAAGCAGTTCTCCTGTCTCAGCCTCCTGAGTAGCTGGAATCACAGGTGCCTGCCACCACGCCTGGCTAATTTTTTGTATTTTTAATAGAGACGGGGTTCACCATGTTGGCCAGGCTGGTTTCAAACTCCTGACCTCAGGTGATCCACCTGCCTTGGCTTTCCAAAGTGCTGGGATTACAGGCGTGAGCCACCGTGCCCGAGTATATCTCTTTGTACAAATTTTTAAGGATAGCTTTAGGTATTATAATTTATCAGAATCTAATGACATCATCATTTTTACCAGTTTAAATGAAGTGTAAAAATCTTAAAAGTGTGCAAGTGTGGAGCCAGGTGCAGTGGCTCACACCTGTAATCCCAGCACTTTGGGAGGCCAAGGCGGGCAGATCATGAGGTCAGGAGATCGAGACCATCCTGGCTAACATGGTGAAACCCCATCTCTACTAAAAATACAAAAAATTAGCCAGGCGTGGTGGTGGGCGCCTGTAGTCCCAGCTACTCAGGAGGCTGAAGCAGAAGAATGGTGTGAACCCGGGAGGCAAAGCTTGCAATGAGCCGAGATTGTGCCACTGCACTCCAGCCTGGGCAATAGAGTGAGACTCTGTCTCAAAAAATAAATAAATAAATAAAAGTTTGCAAGTGTGCATGGAGATTCTGAGCCTTCCAAAGCAGCCAGGGAATGCCCATCCACCACCTACATAAACAGATACAACAAACACAGCCATGCACACAAACAAAATTGAGGCTGTGCCCAGACTCAACTACACCTCTGGCACCTACTAAGGTTGCTTTTCTCACCCCTCTTCTTCCCTGTGGCCCCTGATTCTCATTTCCTGCCCAATTCCAAGCTGACAAAGTTGACACCACTTACATAAGCTCAACCTAGAACAAAAACCAGATAACTACCACAAATAAGAAGTCATATAAAGCCATGAAAATTTTGTTTCCATCTGAAGGAACCCAGATATGATTGCAGAATTACTATTGGTGATATTTTAGGAACCATGAGGAATGTACCAGGAAAAGAGTAAATGTCATCTCACTTTCCCGAAGAGAAGATTTTTTTAGACTGCAAATATTTACCTTCATATGAGTCTTGCAAAATTCTAAAATAAACTTTAAAATTGATGGTTTGGGATGATTTCAAAAATGGGAAAACAGCATAGATGTATTAACAAGCGGTATATGGAACTACCCATATTTCCCTCTTTGTCTTAGTTGAGAGAGGTACATCACAGGAATGTAACTGTACTTAGGATAGCATTGGAAACAGTAGATCACAATTACCTTGCAGGAAAAACAAACAAACAAACGAGGCCTGGGTAATAGGAACATATGTAGTTGGTTAAACAGCTTTTTGGTTAATGGACTGAGCCAACTCACTGATCACTGATCACTGGTGTTACCAAAGGAGATTACTGATTTGCCCAATCTTAGTGAATAATTTGCTAGCGTTTGAGTAAGGATATAGATGACATGCTTATGGGAGGGTACAGGATGGTTAAGACTACAGAAGTTAGAACCAGCTTTCAATTTTGAGTTTACAAACTTGTCGGCTTCAGCTTCCTCATTGAAAATAGGTATAATAATACTTCATAATTGTTATAATAATCCTTAATACTGGTGTGATAAATAAGATACTGTAGGTAAAGCACTTAAATGCATAGGGCCATGTAACGCGCTCAGTAAATTGTGGTTTTGTTATTTTTGCTTTTCTCATCACATTAGCTGCTACACATAACTGGCAAGAATAGGTAATATATGCATGTATTGCATAAGAATGACAGAATAGGCCAGGCACAGTGCTGCACGCCTGTAATCCCAGCACTTTGGGAGGCTGAGATGGATGGATCACCTGAGGTCAGTAGTTCGCGACCAGCCTGACTAACGTGGTGAAACCCCATCTGTACTAAATACAAAAAAATTAGCCAGGCATGGTGGTGCATCCCTGTAATCCAAGCTACTTGGGAGACTGAGACAGGATAATCGCTTGTACCTGGGAGATGGAGGTTGCAGTGAGACGAGATCACGCCATTGCACTCCAGCCTGGGCAACAAGAGTGAAACTCCGTCTCAAAAAAAAAAGAAAAAAAAAAAGATAGGCCTTTCATTTCCCATTAACTGAAGCAAAGGATCGAAATTTGGGATGATTTAACATCATTTGATATAAAGAAGATCTAAAAGTCACCCAAAAAGAGCTTACCAGAAGTCAAAAATGAGATTATAGGCCATGTGTGTTAGTCAGGGTTCTCTAGAGGGACAGAACTAATAGGATAGATGTATATATACGGGGGAGTTTATTAAAGAGTATTGACTCATGTGATCACAAGGTAGAGTCCCACAATAAACTATCTGCAAGCTGAGGAGCAAGGAAGATAATCCAAGCCCCAAAATCTTAAAAGTAGGGAAGCCGACAGTGCAGCCTTCAGTCTGTAGTTGAAGGTCCAAGAGTCCTAGGATGAAGAATTTGGAGTCCGATGTTCAAGGGTAGGAAGCATCCAGCACAGGAGAAAGATGTAGTCTGGAAGACTTAGCCAGTCTAGTCTTTCCACGTTCTTCTGCCTGCTTTTATTCTGGCTGGGCTGGCAGCTGACTAGATGGTGCCCACCCAGATTAAGGGTGGGTCTGCCTTTCCCAGTTCACTGACTCAAATGTTAATCTCCTTTGGCAACACCCTCACAGACACACCCAGGAACAATACTTTGCATCCTTCAATCCAATCAAGTTGACACTCAATATTAACCATCACACAATGCAATCCAAAGCTTTCCCAGGCTGCATCCTAGCAGGATTTCCTACAGAATGTGGATGATAATGGCCATTCTGTATTCCTCACTTGTCAGCCACATTTGAAAGGTGAAGTATCATTCGGGGTGCCTTGTTGTCAAAGAGAAATTAACAATTTGTCTGACTTTAGAAAAGAGTCATCAAGATTATGGAGAGCCTGGAAATGTTGACATAAGAGGAATAGAGTGTCATGTCACCTAAAGAAAGGAAGGCTTGGAAGATACATGATTGCTGTGTTCAGAACCATTGAAGGCAATTACATAGAAGAGATACCTTTTTTGTGACCTTTCAGCATGCCGATAGTGAGTTCAGATAGACATAGAGCATTTAACAATAGGGATTAGAAGAAAACCAACATTAAAAGAATTATTTAAGGGTCTCTCTTTAGTTGCTCTTAGAATTCTTAAAGTGAAGTCAGAATATGAAGCAATTTGTGAAAAAAAAAATCTATCAAAATACTTTTACACTAGCTTTAACTGCTCCAATTTGTCAGTGTCAGCTTACATCTGTGTAAGTACATCTGCTCTCAAAATTGAAAGAAACACATTGTATTCAGCTCAAAGCAGCATGTAGGTCACTACTTACATCCCTTCCTAGGAATTACTATTGTGGGCTGCCTGGTACAATTTAAATTGTCACTACATCTTTCTTAGCAATAAAGTTATTTCTTTTCTTACTGGTTCATAAGCAGATACTGTTGTCAACAGTCTTTCAGCAATCTCTAACTGCTTATGAAATTGTTTTTCTGGATGTCTTAATCTTGGCAATACAATGAATTCTCAACAATATTATATTGAGTTTTAATTCTATTACTGTTTTTCACCAACTAATAGAAGTATCATTTTTCTATTTTCAGCCATGGCCATAATAGTCCCTGAAGTACTACTATATTATTTAGCATCCTTAAAACTGGCACTGAATTAGCAACAAAGTGCCTCCTCAGGGTGGGGGAAATGATGGTTTGTTTTTATTATGTTGGTCCCCAAATGTTGGTAGCAAAATTACTGAGAAATGAAATAGAAAAGATGAAGTTCTTCTGTTAAAGAGAGATTCCTACTTCTGGGTATATACCTGAAAGAATTGAAAGCAGGGACTGAGACCAGGCACTGTGGCTCACGCCTGTAATCCTAGCACTTTGGGAGGCTGAGGCTGGCAGATCACAGGGTCGGGAGTTTGGGACCAGCCTAGCCAACATGGTGAAACCCCGTCTCTACTAAAAATACAAAAATTAGCCCGACGTGGTGGCACATGCCTATATTCCCAGCTACTCAGGAGGCTGAAGCAGGAGAATAGCTTGAACCTGGGAGGCAGAGGTTGCAGTGAGCCTAGATCGCGCCACTGCACTCCAGCCTGGGCAACAGAGTGAGACTCTGTCTTAAAAAAAAAAAAAAAAGAAAGAAAGAAGGGACTGAAACAGATACACTCATACTCATCACAGCATTATTCACAATAACCAAAAGGTGGAAGCAACCCAAGTGTTCATCTATGGCTGAATGAATAAACCAAATCACATTCAATAGAGTATGATTCAGCCTTGAAGGAAGGAAATCCTGTCACACTCGACATTGTGGATGGACCTTGAAGCCATTATGCCAGGAGAAATATAAGACAGTCACAAAAGGACAAATTTTGTATGATTCCACTTATATGAGATGCCTAGAGTGACCAAATTCATAGATACAGAAAGTAGAATGTTGGTTGCCAGAGGCTGGGGGAGGGAGAGAAACGGGGAGTTAGTGTCTAATGGGTACAGAGTTTCAGTTTGGGATAAGAAAAAACTTTTGGAGCTGGACAGTGGCAGTGATTGCACAAAAATGTGACTATCCTTAATGCCACCGAACTGTACCCTTAAAATGGTGAATTCAGTGGATTTTATATTATGTGTATTTTGCCACAATGAAGGGGGAGCACGAGAAAGACAGAGAGACAGACAGATGTTTATTATGCAGTAAATTCACACAATTCCATAAGGTGGATATTGTTAGCTCTGTTTTAAAGAGGAAGCTGTGGCTTGCACAGTGTCACGGACCCAACCAAAACTCAGACTGATGAACCAATGTTCAACGAATTGAAGAGCCAAATCCACCAGAACAAACTTCCCGCTGTGAAACTATTTATGCTACAGGGAACCACCCCCCACAGAAAATCACATTTTTATCTGGATTGTTGTAATTGATTTGGTGATCAATTTGGTCCTACGCAAATGGAAATTAAGTGAAGGTAATTGCAGGAGTTATTTTGAGGCAATGCAAAGGATTGTTTTTATAAAACTGGCAGCCCTGCCCCACTTAGCTTTAGTTGCTGTTCAGTTCTGGACAGTGATTTCCCCACATGTGTATGACCGCGTTCTCACACAGACCTCCTGCGATCATGAAAGCAGCCTGTAGCCCAAAACTCCTGCCTGGCATACTTCGGAAACAATTCTTTCTGTACTGCCTGCTGTATCCCCAGCCAGCTGGCAATAAAACTCTGCTAGGCACATTGAAGTATTAAGATAGATTATTTCCTTACTGCTCCCAAAAAAAGAAACTAATTCCCCTGGGCCTGACTGTACTCTAGATATCAGGTAAAAGGTGTCGCCACTTGCCTCCTGTCACCCAGGAGCAGAGCTCGGCAGGTCTGACCTCTCAACTGCTTCCTCTTGGATTGGCCCTGTGTCGCCCCTCCTGTCTTCCTTCCGCAGTTCCCTGATTTTCTCCAGGCCCTCATCACAGTCCCACTGGGCCTCTTGTCACAATGTCTTGGCCAGGCTTCACACCCTACCACCCCTGCCCCCCACACACTTACATAACAAACATATAAGGAGGCCTAATACATGTCGGACCCTGTGCTGACATTGGGGATTACAATGATGTATTCCCATGATGCCAGCTGTGGTCACTGCCCTCGGGAAGCCCACGTTTTGATGAAGAAACTGACCAGCAGAGCATTACACCTCACTTCAATAGGCCTCTGACCAGAACAGGCTCAGCTTTGGATACACCGGCATCCTGAGTGTCTGGCACCCCGGCCGCTGCCTGTACCTCTGCCTCCAGGTTTTTGCTCTTGCAGCTCCCTGGATCTGGAATGACTATGTCTGGCTCACTTTTACCTGGTGACAGTCTTACCACTCAAGGTGTAACTTAAAGCCACTTTCTGTCTGAAGCTTTTCCTAATGCCTGCACTCCAAATGAGTCTCTTCTTTTTCTACCCTCTTATGGTTGCTTGCTTGCACATCTGTTATAAGCTTAACATGAATTACACTGAAGTCAGTTCTGCATGTTCATCTTAACCTGGAGATGTGAAATTCCCAGGGGCAGGAATCACGTGTCCTCCATAACATCCAGCATAAGCGTCATGCATAGTCGGCATTCATTTTGTATTGCTTTAAATCTAATGTTGCATAGCCTTGATAACTGAGGAAAGAACATTTAAGTTCCAAGTGCCACAAGAGTCTAAATATGATGGATAAACATATTTGGCACGCTGAAAGAATTGCATTTTATGTTGATAATTTCTACGTCTGATGAATTATTATGGAAAGGACAACACCTTCATTTTGGATAAAGCCAACTTGATAACTAAAATGGGTTATCCCAGCTTCTAGCATGTGGCTTTGCACATAGTGAGCCTGTGGTTTTTGAACAGTTTCTTCAGTTGAGCATTCAGAAATCCCCAACCACATCAGGTTGGGTTTTTTTTTTTGTTTGTTTTTTGTTTTTTTTTTGGCAGAGCAATATAGATGGAGCAAATAATAAGTTGCAGCATCAACTGAATCCCCAAGATTATTCTCTCAACTCCCTTTCACCCTACCCTGAACCCTGAGCTTCTAGGAGATACCAAAGTCTACAGCTCTTCACAATAGCAATGTCTCCCAGAAATAATGATGACATTTATGCCCCGTGTCAAACCTTTACGGAGGAAGAACAAGAATATAGAAGGGGTCTATAGGAGTTTGTTCCTCTAATTTGTATCTTAAACTTGAGAAGTTGTCCCTGTGTATAAACTGAGATCTTCGGATGGGGCACATTGGTTGGTGAAATAGATCCCTTTATGAAGTCACACTCCTAAGAAACAGAAGGAAAATTAATGTTTAAGGAAAACTGTGTTGTTGCAAAAAACGTAAAATTTGTAAAGGGACTCTGGCCGGCAATGCAAATATCTGGAACAAAGGAAGAAAGTTGGGCATCTGCAATCCTACTATGCGTGATGCTTATGCTGGAGGAGTCATATGCATGAGTCATATGCATGACTAATCCAACTATGCATGACGCTTATGCTGGATGTTATGGAGGACATGTGATTCCTGCCCTTGAGAATTTCACATCTCCAGGTTAAGAAGGACATGCAGAACTAACTTCAATATAATCCATGTTAAGCTTATAAATAGATGTGCAAGCAAGCAACCATAAGAGGGTAGAAAAAGAAGAGACTCACTTGGAGTGCAGGCATTAGGGAGAGCTTCAGACAGAAAGTGGCTTTGAGTTAGACCCTGAGTCTGTAAATAAAAATAGTCTGTGAATAATTTTGGCCAATAATGATCAATATCATCAAGAGATTCACTGTAAACTGAAGCTCCCGTTATTATAGCTTCATAGAAATTTTGAGCTCTCTCATTTTACAGATTAGAAAACTGAATCCCAAGAGTTTAAAGTCACTTTTTTCAGTCTTTCAAATAGTTAATGACAAAGCCAAGACTTATTGTGCAGTGTCCAGATTTCATTGGTCAGGTTTGAATACGTTGGGTATTATGTAAAATTTTTGTTCCTGTTTCTTAATTGTTTGTACTGGCTAGAAACTCCAATAATGATGCTGAAATGAAGTGACAAGAACAGTTATCCTCGCCTTGCTCTCAGTCTTTTTTTTTTTTTTTCTCAAGATAGAGTCTCGCTCTGTTACCCAGGCTGGAGTGCAATCTTGGCTCACTGCAACCTCCGCCTCCCCAGTTCAAGCAATTCTCTGCCTCAGCCTCCCGAGTAGCTAGGATTACAGGCACCCACCACCAAACCTGGCTAATTTTTTTGTATTTTTAGTAGAGACGAGGTTTCACCATCTTGGCCAGGCTGGTCTTGAATTTCTGACCTCATGATCCACCCGCCTTGGCCTCCCAAAGTGCTGGGATTACAGGCAACAGCCACCGCGTCCACCCTCTCTCAGTCTTATAGAAAAAGCCTTCAGTCTTCCACCATTAAGTGTGATATTCCCTGCTGGTCTTTAGTAAATGCCCTTTGTGAGATTAAAAAAGTTTTCTGCTATTTCAAGTTTATTCAGTCTTTATCATTAATAGCTGTTGGGTTTAATCAAATGCATTATCTACTTCTATGTGAGATGATCTTGTGGGTTTAGTCCTTTGTTTCCTTAATATGGTGTATTATATTAATTGATTTTCAGATACTAAACCAACTTTGCATTCCTGAAGTATGTCTGACTTGGTCATCATGTGTAATCCTTTTTGTATTTTGTGGGATTCTGTTTACTACTGTTTTGTTGGGAATTTTTGGGTGTATATTAATGAGGGCTATTAGTAGGTAGTTTCCTTTCCTTGCACTATTTATTTATTTATTTATTTAATTTGAGGTGGAGTCTCGCTCTGTCACCCAGGCTGGAGTGCAATGGCACAGTCTTGGCTCACTGCAACCTCTGCCTCCCGGGTTCAAGCGATTCTCCTGCCTCAAGCCTCCTAAGTAGCTGGGACTACAGGCGCATGCCACCACACCAGGCTAATTTTTGTATTTTTAGTAGAGATGGGGTTTCGCCATTTTGGCCAGGCTGTTCTTGAACTCCTGACCTCGTGATCTGCCTGCCTTGGCCTCCCAAAGTGCTGGGGTTACGGGCATGAGCCACTACATCTGGCCTCCTTGCAGTATCTTTGGCTTTGATCTCAGGGTGATACTACTCTCATGGATTGAGTTTGGAAATATTTATTCTTCCTCTATTTTCTGGAAGGGTTGATAGACTATTGATATTACCTCTTTAAATGTTTGACATAATCCACCAGTGAAACAATCTGAGCCTGAACTATTATTTATGGAAAGATTTTTATTTAAAAATTAAATTTATTTACCTGTTGGAGATCTATTCAGATTTTTTATTTCTTCTTGAGGCAGTTTTGGTAATTTGGGGGTTTTTTTAGAATTTTTTTCTATTTTGTCTCAGTTGCTGACTTCAGTATTCTCTTATAATCTTTTTACTTTCTGATGTCAGTCATAATGTTTCCTCTCTTTTTTCTAATTCTGATCATTTGTTTCTTCTCTTTTTTCTTGTTTAATCTTGCTAAAGTATTGATTTTTTTAAAGAGCCTACTTTTGTTCAAAAACAACTAATTCGTTTTTCTTTTGCTTTCCATTTCATTTATTTCCACTATAATAGCTATTATATGCTTCATTCTGCTTGCACTCGATTTAAATTGCTCTTTTTCAAGACTATTAAGGTGAAAGTTTAGATTATTAATTTGAGATAATTTCTTTTTTCTAACATAGATATTTAAAGTTATTAATTTTCCTGTAACTACTGTTTTAACTGCATCCTATAAGTTTTCATATGTTGGGTTTCTATTGTTATTTAGTTCAAAATACTTTGTAATTTCCCTTGCAACTTTCTCTTTGACCTACAGTTTTTAAAAATGTGTGGTGTAGGCCAGGCGTGGTGGCTCACACCTGTAATCCCAGCACTTTGGAAGGCCGAGGCGAGCAGATCACAAGGTCAGGAGATCGAGACCATCCTGGCTAACATGGTGAAACCCCGACTCTACTAAAAATACAAAAAATTAGCCGGGCATCGTGGTGGGCACCTGTAGTCCCAGCTACTCGGGAGGCTGAGGCAGGAGAATGGCGTGAACCCGGGAGGCAGAGCTTGCAGTGAGCCAAGATCGTGCCATTGCACTCCAGTCTGGGTGACAGAGCGAGACTCCACCTCACAAAAAAAAAAATAATGTTTAGTGTAATTTCTAAATTATTGTGCGGTTCCAAAATTTCCTTTTGTTACTAATTTCCAGTTTACTTCTATTATAATTACTGAACATACTTTGTCTACTTTCAATCTTCTAAAATTTATTCAGGCTTGTTTTATGACCTATTATGTGGTCTACCCTAGAGATAGTTCAGTGCACTTGAAAATAGTATGTATTCTGGTTTTGTTTAGTGGAGTGTTCTATAGGTATCCGTTAGTTCTGTTTGGTTGATAGTGTCTTCGAGGTCTTCGGTTTCCTTGTTGATTTTGTCCAATTGTGTTATCCATTGCTGAGAGTCAAGTATTGAAGTGTCTAACTACTATTGTTGAATTATTCATTTATACCTTCAATTCTGTCAGTTTGTGCTTCATGTATTTTGGGACTCTATTGTTAGGTGCATATGTTTATAATTGTAAGATTTTTCCTGATGTACTAAGACTTTTGTTGTTATAAGACGCCCCTTGTGTCTTTATTAACTTTGTTTTTTGTCCTAAAGTATATTTGGTCTGAAATTAGTATAGCCTCTCCAGTTCTTTTTTGGGTTTTGTTTTTGTTTTTTGTTTTTTTGTTGTTTTTTGTTTTTTGCATGCTATATTTTTGCAAGCCTTTTGCTTTCAACCTATTTGTGTCTTTGAATTGAAAGTCTCTGACAGACTGCATAGAATTGGATTCTGTTTTTTATCCAGTCTGACAATCTCAGCCTTTTGATAGGGAAGTTTAATCCATTTGCATGTAATATAATTATTTCTATGGTAGGATTTAGATTTGCCATTTTGCTATTTGTTTTCTATATGTCTGTGTCTCTTTGTTGCCTCTGTTCCTCCATTATTGCTTTCTTTTGTGTTATATATATTTTTTCTAGTGAAAAAATCCTTTGGTTTTCTTTACTAAATATTTTAAAATTATTTTCATAATGGTTACTCCAGAGATTACAATATGTATCTTATCTTAATCTAGTTCAAATCAATATTATTATAGTAGTATGATATGAACTACAATTAATTATAGCAGTTATAATTTAATACTGCATCTTTACATTTGCCTACATTTCTCTCCACTGCAAATGGTGCCATGCATGGTCTATAAATTTTTATGTGCATATGTTTTAATAAACTTTAATTTTTTATAATACATATTTTTTTTTTAGATGGAGTCTTGCTCTGTCGCCACGCTGGAATGTAGTGGCACGATCTCTGCTTACTGCAACCTCCAACCCCCAGGTTCAAGCAATTCTCCTGCCTCAGCCTCCCAAGTAGCTGGGACTACAGGCACACACTGCCACACCCGGCTAATTTTTTTTTTTTTTTTTTTGTATTTTAGTAGAGACGGGTTTCACCATGTTGCCCAGGCTGGTCTCAAACTCCTGAGCTCATGCAATCCACCCGCCTCGGCCTCCCAGAGTGCTAGGATTACAGGTGTGAGCCACCCCCGACCCCTCTTTTATAATATAGTTGTACATATTTTATGGTAGTAAGTTATAAAATAAACTACCGTCTACATATATTTTATGCATTCGTGATATACCTAATTCTTTTTTAATTTTTAAAATATTTCTAGGCAACAGTTTGTCTGCAGCTTTTTTCAAATTGTTGCAAATCTTCCAAAAAAAAATTTCAATACATTTATTGAAGAAAATCAGTGCTCAAGTGGACCCATACAGTTCAAACCTGTGTTGTTCAAGGGTCAACTGTATTCAGTATTATAAGTAATCTAGAGATTATTTAAAGTAGGAGGCTGAGTACAGTGGCTCATGCCTGTAATTTCAGCACTTTGGGAGCAGAGGCAGGCAGATTGCTTGGACCCAAGAGTTCAAGACCAGCCTGGACAACATGGTGAAACCTCATCTCTACTAAAAATACAAAAAAATTAGCAGGGTACGGTGGCATGTGCCTGTAGTTCCAACTACTCAGGAGGCTGAGATGAGAGAATCGCCTGAGCCTGAGAAGTTAAGGCTGCAGTGAGCCGTGATCATGCCACTGCACTCTAGCCTAGATGATGGGAGTGAGACCCTGTCTCAAAAATAAATAAATAAAATAGATGGGAGGATGTGCATAGGTTATTTGCAAATACTATGCCATTTACACAAGGGACTTGAGCGTCTCCAGGTTTTGGTATTTGCAGGGAGTCCTGGAACCAATCCCCCACAGATTCCCAAGGACAACAGTATTTTTAAGCCTGGCTTCCTTGGGTTCACTGTGAAATCAGCGTAGTTTAGTGATCAGCCAATGATTGGTCAGAATATGTCTTTAAATACCTTAAGCCAACAAGTCTTCCACCTTTGCTAAGGGAAACTGTATGTGAAGGCATACTTCCAAATTTCAGGCAGCTTACAAATCAGCCTTAGCATTTACTTCCTGCTTGTACAGGATCTCAAGGTCAGCCACAGGTGAGCGATGGAGCGCCGTTCCTTTCCCAGGTCTTTCCTCAGCATGCACACATCCCTGTAACATGCATAAAGTCTTCTAGATTCTCAGCAATATATCAGAATTTTTCAAGTTCCCTAGGTCTTTCTTTGAAATTTTGGGCCAAGTTCTTTGTTGTTTTCAGTAACAGCCTGGGGATAGGGCTTTTCCACAGAGCAGAGCTTCCAATCAGATCAAATAGTTCTGATGCCCTGGGATCCAGGCTTTCGAGGGGAGATGTGAGACCAGTAAATATATTAACTGTTCACTGGAGATGGTGGTTTCAACAGAGCTCCAAAAGGGTGCATCCACTCTGTTGGCTGCAAGGCTGCCATCTGTTCACAGCTAGCATGCCAGCACCGGGGAGCAGGGCAATGGGCATATCCCCAAGTTAAATCTCCAAAGACCCCATTGTTTTTATCTAAAATCAGCAGTTTTTCTTGGATAAATGAGTTTGTTCGTTCCCTGCCTTTGGTTACTTAGTTCAGGAATGGTTGATTTTAATCGTTTTGCCAATATGTTAACCTAATTCCTCTCTGTCATTCCAGAAGTCCCACCCCCTTATGTAAAGTTTCTTGCTCATTTATCTCAAATGTTTTCCTATAAAATTTTTATGCGCTGACACAAAAACTTTTACATGATTGTTTATTACAGCATTATTCATAATAGCCAAAAAAATTAAAACAAGCCAACTGTCCATCAACTGATGAATGGACAGATTTTGGTGTATATTCATACGGTGCAATATTATTCAGCTATACAAAGGAATGAAGTACTGATACATGCTACAACACGGATGAACCTTGAAAACATCATGCTAGGGCTGGGTGCAGTGGCTTGCACCTACATGTAGTCCCAACTACATGGGAGCTGAGGCAGGAGGATTGTTTAGGCCCAGGAGTTGGAAGCTGCAGTGAGCTGTGATCATGCCACTGCACTCCAGCCTGGGCAGCAGAGTGAGAACCCATTGTAAAAAGGAAGGGGGGGGGTGGGGAGGGGGAGAGGGAGAAAGAGAGAGAGTGGAGAGAGAGAAAGAGAGAGAAGAAAGAAAGAGAGAGAGAAGGAAGGAAGGAAGGGAGGGAGGGAGGGAGGAACGGAGGGAGGGAGGGAGAGAGGGAGGGAGGAAAGAAAATATCATGCTAAGTTAAAGAAGACAGATACCAAAGGCCATGGATTATATGATTCCATGTACATGAAGTGTCTGGAACAGGCAAAGGCATAGAGACAAGGGGTAGATGTGGGATTTGGGCTAGGGAAGAATGGAGAGTGACTATAATGGGCATAAGATTGGATCAGGGGATGATGAAAAGGTTCTAAAATTCAGTAGTAATTATGATTACATAATTCTATGAATATACTAAAAATCACTGAAGTACACACTTTAAAAGGGTGACTTTTATGGTACTGTGTATAAATTATATCACAATAAAACTTTATGAGCCGGCCGTGGTGGCTCACACCTGTAACCTCAACCCTTTGGGAGGCCAAGGCAGGCAGATTACTTGAAGTCAGGAGTTCGAGACCAGCCTGGCCAACATGATGAAACCCTGTCTCCACTAAAAATACAAAAATTAGCTGGGTGTGGTGGCACATGCTTGTAATCCCAGCTACCTGGGAGGCTGAGGTAGGAGAATCACTTGAACCTGGGCAGCAGAGGTTGCAGTGAGCCAAGATCGCGCCACTGCATTTCAGCCTGGGTGACAGAGTAAGACTGCATCTCATTAAAAAAGAAGAAGAAGAAGAAGAAGAAGTCCAGGCACAGTGGCTCACACCTGTAATCCCAGCACTTTGGGAGGCCAAGGCAGGCAGATCACGAGGTCAGGAGTTTGAGACCAGCCTGGCCAATATGGTGAAACCCTGTCTCTACTAAAAATACAAAAATTATCCAGGCGTGGTGGCGCACACGCACACCTCTAGTCCCAGCTACTCGGGAGGCTGAGGCAGAAGAATCACTCGAACCCGGGAGGCAGAGGTTGCAGTGACACAAGATCGTGCCACTGCACTCCAGCCTGGGTGACAGAGTGAGACTCCATCTCAAAAAAATAAAATAAAAATTTTGTCGGGTCACAGGAGGATCACTTGGGACCAGGAGTTCAAGACCAGCCAGGGCAACATAACAATACCCTGTCTCTACAAAAAAAAATTTTAATTAGCCAGGTGTAGTGACACACACCTGTGGTCCCAGCTACTCGGGAGACTGAAATGGGAGGATTGCTTGAGCCCAGGAGTTCGAGGCCTCAGTGAGCTGTGATAGCACCATTGCACTCCAGCCTGGGCAACAGAGTGAGACCCTGACTCAAAAAGAAAAAAGAAAGAAAATGAAAAATGTTTTACAGCAAAGTATTTTAGGTCTAGAATAATGATCAACTGAGTTACCCTCTTCATTTATTTATTTACTCATCCATTTCATGAGATGATTTAAAGACAGTGCCTGGCATAAAGGAAGCACTCAAGTGTTAGGGGTTATTAGTGGTAATTAAAGTAAGACATTTAAGTGCCAGTGTACCACTGTGTAACAAAATGAATGAAATATTGATTCTGCTTCTAAGAGCTCAGAAATCTGAAGAGTACACAAACGTATAACCAAATATTAATAATTACAACAATGGGAAAAGTGTGTAACAGAGAAGTATAAAAGCCACTATAGGGGTACAGATGGAGGACGTTAGTCTGGGAAGAACAAAGGAAGCCTTCTGAAGGGAAATGACCTAAATAGAGGTTCTAACACCCAGTGACCTGCTAAAATGAGTTGAAGAGTTTGGTGGGTGGAAAGCGGAGGAAGGAGAGCATTCCAGGCCATAGAAACAGTGTGTGCAAAGATGAAACTTGCGAGGGCATGCGTGATCACGTGGGGAAACAGCAAACGAGGAGACTGGAAAATCAGGTAAAGAGTTTAGAGTTTCTCCTGTGGTTAAGAGGATTCACCCAAGGAGCCTACGTAAGAGAGTGTCGAAGTAACTAGCAGGACAAGAGAGATACATTCAAGGATACAGGACTCGTGATAGGAGCATGGTTAGGAGAATCAAGGTGAAGCCTGGACTGAGGAAGCAGTAGACCAAGAAGTGCTGAAGGAGAGAGAGGCAAGAACTGAATATGGAACTACCATTCGACCCAGCAATCCCACTACCAGGTAGATATCCAAAGGAAAATAAATCCTTCTACCAAAAGGACACATGCACGTGTATGTTTATTGCAGCACTGTTCACAATAGCAAAGACATGGAATCAATCTAGGTGCCTATCAGCAGTGGGCTGGATAAAGAAATATGGTGCATACACACCATGGAATACTACACAGCCATAACAATGAAATCATGTCCTTCACAGCAACATGGATGCAACCGGAAGCCATTATCTGAAGCAAATTAACGCAGGAAACAAAAACCAAATGCCACATGTTGTCACTTATAAATGGGAGCTAAACAGTGGGTACACTCAGACATGAAGATGGCAACAACAGACTCTGGGGACTACTAGAGAGGGGATGGAGGGAGGGGGACAAGGGTCGAAAGACTAACTGTTGGGTACTATGGTGCTCACTACCTGGGTGATGAGATCAATCATACCCCAAAACCTCAGTATCACACACAATATATTCATGTAGTAAACCTGCACATGTAACCCCAAATCCAAAAAGTTGGAAACAAGGAAAGAGAGAGAAGAAACCATATTTAAATGTATATAGGAAGTAGAAACAAGAAAATGATGATCAGCTGGATTTGGACAGTTAAGAAAAAGAGACAGGATAAATTTCTGGATTTCTAGTTTGGTTGACTGGGTAGATTTCAGTGCCATTCATCTCAATGTGGATTAAAAAAATAAGAAAATTTGAGGAGAAAGGTATGTGTTCATTTGGGGTTCATGACAATTTTTTGGTACTTGTGGAACATCTGGATAGAAATGTACAGTAGTTACTTAAAACTTCAGTTTTGAAGTTCAAGAGATCTCTAGACTACAAATAGATTTGGGAGTGATTAGCATAAGGTTGGTAATAGAAGCCATTGAGGAGATGAGATTGTCCATAAACAGAATGTACAATAAAAACAGAATATAAACAATTATAAAGTATTAGGGAATAAAAGCATGTAAGGACAAGTTAGAGGAAGAGGAACCCAAATGAGAATCCAGGCTGGATTCCCTAAGAAATAGAAGGAGATGTTGGCCGGGAGCAGTGGCTCACCCCTGTAATCCCAGCACTTTGGGAGGCCAAGGCAGGCAGATCACTTGAGGTCATGAGTTCAAGACCAGCCTGACCAAAATGGTGAAACCCCCCTCTCTACTAGAAATACAAAAAAATTAGCTGGGTGTGGTGGCACCCGCCTGTAATCCCAGCTACTTGGGAGGCTGAGGCAGGAGAATCACTTTAACCCAGGAAGCAGAGGTTGCAGTGAGCTGAGATTGCACCACTGCGCTCCAGCCTGGGCAACAGAGTGAGACTCTGTCAAAAAAAAAAAAAAAAGAAGAAGGAGGAGGAGGAGGAGAAGGAGGAGGAAGAGGAGAAGGAGGAGGAGAAGGAGAAGGAGAAGACAGAATAGGAATGTGGAAGTTAAAAGGCCAAGTTTCCATTGGAATTACCTTCAACACTATGTGATCTCTCAAAGTCATGGTTTCTTTATCTATAAGGTAGTATTAACAGTAGCCAGGCATTGGATAAATGGTAACAAATGTCAGGTATTATTATAAAGTAGAAATAACTCAAGAGGCAACTACAAAAGTAAACAACTTTAATGAAAGTTACATTTCTATACGGATTATAAAGCCATTATAGGTAAGGTTACTGAAAAGAAAGACTTCATTTTACCAAAGCAGATTGACTACTAAAATGCCCTGTGTTTGATTCCCTGAAACTAGTTCAACAGAGAACTGTCACCTTCTAAGTACCATTGTCCACACCAAAGCCCAAGGGATCAAAGCCTCTCAGTTTAAGCCATTAATGTTTATGAGTATGATTTGATAAAAGTGTCATGACCAAGGCCAAATACATTCATTTTTGAAATACAATGAAGTTAGATTAACCTCCTGAGGCCGTAAAATGTTTCCTCTGGGTCCCATGGAAGAGCCTTACATTCCAATACTTTTGTAAGTCAGAGAGAAGACAATGTGAAAATGAACAAAACTTAAGGTGCAGATGGCTCCATAAGATGGTCCATCACCTCCAAAGATTCTCCCATTAGACTCCATAACCTGGAAGCATTTCCTTCTTTGGGGGAAAAAGCAGCCCAGCCATCTGAAGTTATTTTCAGTAATATGTTGCAAAGTTAGTCATTTTGTCTTTTGAGACACTGGCTTAAAACTTTGTGGTCTGATGATTACTGTACATGCTCTTCTTCACAATGGCAGCCTTCCAGATACAAAGGGTCAAGCTTGTTTGTGTGGTTGGCTCACTGTCACCTAAGAACTTCCCATTATTGGTTGTACTTTAAAGTCATGATAATGAATGGGACCTACCAGCCCAAAAAATCAAAATCTCCCTTTAGTTCTGATAAGCTAGGAAAAGTTAACTTAGCATAAGTAATTTAGGGAGAAGGGTGGAAAAAGAAGAGTGCCATTTCGTTAGACCAACATTGAAAATAATTAATGTAACATGAGAGAGTTAATGTTTCTGAATATGCACACTGTCTTTCTTCTGAGCAGATCAACTTTCTTTTGAGGTAAAGACAAAGTCATCGATGCACTATTTTGGTGTTTATTTAATGAGCGTTTCTGCATCCGGAGCACATGGGCATATAGTAACCTTTATATTGATAGCGGAGGGCTCTGTTCTATAAGTGGGCAAGATAAAACAGTTCATTTCCTTATATTTTGTGTGTTATTAATGTATGCATTGTTTTATCAGGAATGACTCACCAGAGAAGAACTATTCAATTCCTTCTGAATGATGTTTCACTTTGAAATTTGGGAATTGTGCCTTATTTCATAACGAGTGGCCAGAGTGAATGATTGTTGCAATGATGCCTCATTTCCCCATTCAGCCAGCAGACGCTCATTTTTCAAAACGCCGGACTTTCACTTCTTCTTTGAATATACACCATTTATGAAACAGCCACTCCCGTCACTGCCCTGATAACATTTGGAATGGCATCATCATTTATGTTGGCAATATCATTGCTCTGGGTCAGGTTGCAAAATAGTCAAAGAAACACATTTGTCATCTAATGCGCAAGTTCTAAAGAGAAGTGAACTTTAGGTTATAAATGCTTCCAGCTACGATTCTCTTTTTCTAAAAAAGATCTTAAAAGGAAAACGAATTTTTCAGTTTGTTTGTTGGTTGAAATTTTTGGCATTGGTATTATAAAGCGATGCAGCTGGAATCACCATAATAGCACATAACACATGGAAAATATTACCTTGACCTGGCAAACTATTTTCATGTTTGACCACTACTTGAAGGATCCATAGGGCACATTTCTAGAACAATTTTTTTCTTTTACTTTTTAATATTAAAAAATACAGACAGGGCCTCACTATGTAGCCCAGGCTGGTCTGAGCTCAAGAGTTCCTTCCACGTAGGCCTCCCGAAGTGCTAGGATTACAGGTGTGAGCCACACTGCACCCAGCCTAGTTTATCTTTTGTAACAGTAAAATGCAATAAGAGATTTACTTTCGATGTTATATTCTAGATCTGTCTTAATTTGGTTTCTCCCTCAGTGCAGCTGCAAAAAGTGGTTGCTTATCACATTCTCAGGGTTTAGTATTATTAAGAATAGTTTTTGGCTGTTATATATTAAGTAATTCCATACAAGCTTTAAGAATAGATGCAATCGTACACATTGCTACTAAGAGGACACTTAGAATATAGGGAATATCTTTACAATTTGAGGACATCAAGATGGATGTACATGAATGTAATGTGTAAATGTATGTTTTTTAAAATCCACATTTCTCTAATTACTAGTGAGATCGAGCGTTTTGTCATATGCTTGGTGATATATAAAGTTACTTTCCTGTGAATTTATATATTTATTTTCTTATGATTCCCTCTTTATAGGCTTTGACCATTTTTTATTGTGTTGGTTTCATTATTTTTATTCATAATTTAAATATTATGCATGTGAACCCTTTTTGCTGCTTAGTGTTGCAAATATGTTCTTATACACAATGACTATTTTTCTTAACAT
Organism: Pan paniscus; assembly: GCF_029289425.2. Classification (NCBI taxonomy): domain Eukaryota; kingdom Metazoa; phylum Chordata; class Mammalia; order Primates; family Hominidae; genus Pan; species Pan paniscus. The sequence continues at coordinate 34,694,508 of NC_073266.2, forward strand.
TGTTGACAGGATCTTTGGCTGAACAAAAGTTTTAAATTTTCATGTACTTCCATTCATTAACCTTTCTCTTTATGGCATCTAAGTTTACCACGATGCTTCTAAAGTCTTTCTCTACCATATTCCTTTGCATTTCTTTAGGCCTTCTTTATTGCCTTCCATAAGGCTTTATAGGTTTTTTTATTCATAAAGCATTGATAAATTTCTCTTTAAATTGTTTAAGTATAGAAATTGAGATTATAAAATATAATCTATATTGTATTGGAGAACTTTAAGTTTTTAAAATATTATTTTTCATCTATATGCTTAGTAGGGATTCATTTTTCCCCAAGTGGAGGCAAAAAAGGTCTAACTCCATTATTAAATGCTTGATCTTTTCCTTGCCTATTCCAACTGCCACGTTTGCAATATATTATATTCAAACACATACTTAGTTCTGTTTCTGGAGTCCTTATTTCATTCTACTGCTTTGTCAGTTCCTTTACTAACATGACCCATTTTCATCATTGCAGCTATAAAGTATAGCTGAGGCCGGGCATGGTGGCACACTCCTGTAATCCCAGCACTTGGGGAGGCCAAGGTGGGCAGATCCCTTGAGGTCAGGAGTTCGAGACCAGCCTGGCCAACATGGTGTAACCCCTTCTCTACAAAAATACAAAAATTAGCTGGGCTTGATAGCATGTTCCTGTAATCCCAGATGCTCTGGAGGCTGAAGCAGGAAAATCGCTTGAACCCAGGAGGCGGAGATTGCAGTGAGCTGAGATCGCACTACTGCAACTCCAGCCTGGGCAATAAAGCAAGACTCTATCTCAAAAAAATAAATAAAAATAAAAAATAAAATATAGCTGAGATCAGATAAAGGGCATTCCTCCCCTTGTTTTTTATTTATTTTTATTTTCTGGCTGTTCTTAGAACCTTTAGACCTCCTTACTCATCAGCCACATTTAATTTTCGTGTGGATTCTCAAATCTCTCTCTTCCTCTCTACTACCACTAATACTTAACTGAGCCCTTTTCCCTTGTTTAGATTATAGCAACATTGCAACCACCTTAACTGGCCTTCTTTCTCTAGTATTGCCCAGTTTAGTCTACCCTCTAAACTCCGTAAGGAAATCTGATTATTTTGAGGACTCACATAATTTTTTACAATGGTTTTGTGGAAATATAATACACATAACATATAATTCACCATTTTCAAGTGTACAATTTAATGATTTTCATATATTCAGAGTTGTGCAACCAACACTATAACTAATTTTAGAACTGTTTTATCACTGCAAAGAGAAACTCCATACCCTTCAGATATCACTTCCTAATGCCACCATCTTCCTATGCTTTCCCCACCCAGCTCTAGTCAACCACTCACCTACTTTCTATCTTTAGCGATTTGCCTATTCTGGACATTTCATGTAAGTAGAATCATGTAATATGTGGTCTTTTGTAATATGAGGCTTCTTTCAGTTAGCATGATGTTCTCAAAGTTCATCTATATTATAGCATGTATCAATACTTCATTCCTTTTTTTAGTCAAATAGTTCATTTACCACATTTCATCTACTCAGCGTTAGATAGACATTTGGGTTGCTTCCACCTTTTGTCTGTTATGAATAATGCTGCTCTGAATCTTATATAAACTTTAAAATGAGTTTGTTACATTTGAATAAAATTTCTATGGAGATTTATGGGGCAGTGGCTTATGCCTGTAATCCCAACACTTTGGGAGGCCAAGGTGGGCAGATCACTTGAGGTCAGGAGTTTGAGACCAGCCGGGCCAACATGGTGAAACCCCATCTCTACTAAAAATACAAAAATTAGCCAGCCACGTTGGTGTGCGTGTGTCATTCCGGCTACTCGGGAGGCTGAGGCAGGAGAATCACTTGAACCCAGGAGGTGAAGGTTGCAGTGAGCTGAGATCACACCACTGCACTCCAGCCTGGGCGACAGAGTGAGACTCCATCTCAAAAATAGAAAAAAGGTAAAATTTATATGGAGATTTTTGTTGCAATTACATTAAATTTATAGATAAATTTAGGGAAAATTTAAGTTTTTTTACAGGAAAATTGTTGTGGGGGTTTTTTGCATTAATTTAGCACTTACTTAGTGCCTTCCATAAATTTTATCATTTTCTTCATAAAATTTGATGCGTTTCTTTTTTGTAATTTCTGTGTATTTTATGTTTTGCTATTTTAAAGGGAATTTTTTTCATTAAAATTTTATTTGATGATACATGGAAAAGCCGTTAATTTATGTATTGTTACCTTGTATCTAGCTACCTTGAGGATTTCCCTTAAAAGTTCTCATGGTTTTTCAGTTGATTTTCTCTTAATTTACAGATAATTGATTACATAATCTATAAATACTCAAAACTTATCTCTTTACAATGTTTATATTACTTATTTTTCAAAATTTTCTGATTTCACTGGCTAGGATGATAAATAATAGCGGCTATGGGGGCATACATCTTTTTCCCTATCAACTTTAATTTATTTAATTAGGAACAATGTTACAGCCAAAATTAAAGAAATCTAATAAAGAAAGAAAAATCACACTAATACCATGTGAAAAGAAACTTTAAAAATAACTAACATTGGCCGGGCACAGTGGCTCATGCCTTTAATCCCAACACTTTGGGAGGCCGAGGCAGGCAGGTCACTTGAGGCCAGGAGTTCAAGACCAGCCTGGCCAACACAGCAAAACCCCATCTCTACAAAAAGTACAAAAATTAGCCAGGCATGGTGGTGTGTACCTGTTGTCTCAGCTATTCAGGGGCTGAGGCATGAGAATTGCTTGAACCCAGGAGGCGGAGGCTGCAGTGAGCCAAGATCACACCACTGCACTCCAGCCTGGACGACAGAGCAAGACTCTGTCTCAAAAATTAAAATAAAGGCCGGGCGCGGTGGCTCACGCCTGTAATCCCAGCACTTTGGGAGGCCGAGGTGGGCGGATCACGAGGTCAGGAGATCGAGACCATCCTGGATAACACGGTGAAACCCGTCTCTACTAAAAATACAAAAAAATAGCCGGGCGTGGTGGCAGGTGCCTGTAGTCCCAGCTACTCAGGAGGCTGAGGCAGGAGAATGGCATGAACCCGGGAGGTGGAGTTTGCAGTGAGCCAAGGTCGCGCCACTGCACTCCAGCCTGGGTGACACAGCAAGACTCCGTCTCAAAAAAAAAAAAAAAAAATTAAAATAAAATAAAATAGCTAACATTAAATTGATTATATATGAATAGAAAGACTGAGGAAGAATATACCCCAAACTGCTGTGAGTAGTTCTTTTAAGGGTATGGAATTCTACAGACAGGAACAAGGGGAGACAGAGGGACCCACTTTCTACTTTGTGCACATCTGTATAGCTTGGCTATTTGCAATTAGCATTTTCTACTTTTATAATTTTACAATGCATCCTAGAATAAATCCAAAGAATAAAAAGTGTGTAGTGACTTGTCTTTACATATAAAGATTGAGAGGTATGCCTTTTTAATGGCTAAGGTGTAAGTTCTGTTCATGAAGTTCAATTTCAACTATATTAGAGAGTTAAAGATGGAAGGAAGGAAGGAAGGAAGGAGGGAAGGAAGGAAGGAAGGAAGGAAGGAAGATAAATTGATAGATAAAAATATAGATATAGATATGTACCCACTTACCGTTACCAAACAGTCCAAAAACAAAAAGATGGCCACAGGAAAGAAATAGATACAAAGAAAAGCTTTACAAATTACACAAGTCAGAATTCCTGGGCAGGACAATTGCTGCTTGTTATCTGCTTCCTAGGATGGCTAGGAAAATGTGAATGAGGCAATTAGTTCATGGTTGAAGAGAATGTTAATTGCTCTCTAATGTCATCAAATCTTGATGATTTCCTGTCAAAAGCTCTTCCTTCTGAGACACTGTGGGGGAGTTTAGTAATCACAGAAGGGCATCTATGTCATTTGTCCCAGTATTTAGGGTGCTACATAAATGACAATAGTGCCACATCTTATTGCTTCCTGCATTTTGGAATGTGACTAATGCACCTCTTCCATTGTTCCCTTCCAGAATCTCCAATGAACACTCACCCAAACTCCAGATCCGGAGTCATAGTTACCTGAGGGCAGTGAGTGAAGTCTCCATCAACCGGAGCCTGGACAGCCTGGACCCTGCAGGCTTGCTCACATCACCAAAGTTCCGCTCCAGGAATGAGAGCTACATGCGAGCCATGAGCACCATCAGCCAGGTGAGGGCCGTCAGGGCAGCGGTGGTCAGGAGCCATTAGTGGCAGGAAGGTTAGTGAGAATTGAGAGGGCATGAGATGGGGAGGCAGTCATTCATCCAGTAGACCATTGATGGATCAGACAGGAGGTCCAGTCAAGTGCTGCAAAGAGCATGCCATGGGTTCAGCCGCAGTAAGCCCCTGGTATCAATGGTCTGCCAGGAGGTGGGGCCCTCTGTAGGTGGATAAAGCACAATGAAGAGGGTCTTTGGAAATTCACTAGAGATCAGGAGTTCAAGATCAGCCTGGCCAACATGGTGAAACCCTGTATCTATCAAAAATACAAATGTAAGCCTGGCATGGTGGCACCCATCTGTGATCCCAGCTACTCTGGAGGCTGAGGCAAGAGAATCACTTGAAACTGGGAGGCAGAGGTTGCAGTGAACCGAGATCACGTCACTGCACTCCAGCCTGGGCGACATAGCAAGACTCTTTCTCTGTTAAAAAAAAAAAAAAAGAAAAAGAAAACTTCGGCTTTTAAACAAGCAAGGGATATGAATCTAACTTTGACGTAGGATAACTAATCTGGCAAAAAAACATAGGAAAGATTGGAGAGAATGAGAAGCTAGAAGCAGAGAGGCTAGTTTGGAAGACACTGTGATCATCAAGTTGAGAATTAATGTTACTGATGGTGGTGGTGACCATAGTGGTGATGTTGGTGTGTTGGTGATAATGATGGCAGTGATGGTGATGATGGTGATGGTGGTGATGGTGATGGTGGTAGCAGTGATGATAGTGATGGTGATGGTGGTGATGTTGGTGATGGTGTTGGTAGTGATGGTGGTGGTAATTATGGTGATGGCAGTGGTAGTGGTAGTGATAGTATTGGTGATGGTAATGGTGATGGTAGTGGCAGTGATGATGGTGATGGTGGTGACCGTGATGGTAATAGTAATGGCAGTGGTGATTGTGATGGTGGTGATGGTGATGGTGGTGGTGATGGTGATGTGGTGGTGGTGGTGGTGATGGTGATGGTGATGTGGTGGTGGTGGTGGTGGTGATGGTGGTGGTGGTGGTGGTGATGTGATGTGGTGGTGGTGGTGGTGGTGATGGTGATGTGGTGATGGTGGTGGTGATGGTGATGGTGATGGTGGTGGTGATGGTGGTGGTGGTGATGGTGATGTGGTGGTTGGTGGTGGTGATTTGGTGGTGGTGGTGGTGATGTGGTGACGGTGGTGGTGATGGTGATGTGGTGGTGGTGGTGGTGGTGGTGGTGATGGTGATGATGGTGGTGGTGATGGTGATGGTGGTGGTGATGGTGGTGGTGGTGAGGTGATGGTGGTAGTGGTGGTGACAGTGATGGTGGTGGTGGTGAGGTGATGGTGGTGATGGTGGTGGTGATGGTGGTGGTGGTGGTGAGGTGATGGTGGTGGTGGTGGTGATGTGATGGTGGTGGTGGTGGTGACAGTGGTGGCAGTGGTGGTGATGATCATGGTGGTGGTGGTGTTGGTAATGGGTGGCAGTGGTGGTTGTGATGGTGATGGTGGTGGCAGTGGTGGTCGTGATGGTGGTGGTGATGATTATGGTAATAGCGATGGTGACAGTGGTGGCGGTGGTGGTTATGATGGTGGTTGTGATTGTGGTGATAGTGATGGTGACAGTGGTGGTGGTGGTGGTTGTGATAGTGATTGTGATGGTGGTAGCAGTGACAGTGGTGATAGTGATGCTATGGTGTGGTGCTGGTATAGATGAAAACAAGGTATTCAGAAAAAAATTATGAAATGGTAGGCTGATCACTGAAACATCTGTCAAAATAAGACCCTGAAATAGGGACACTGCTCTCATTCTGTCCCTATCAACAAAATTAAGCTCCCTGCTCTAAATGGAGTCCTGAAGAAAAAAATCAGGAACTGCAGGGCAGGCTCCAAGGGCAGAGTAGGGAGGGAACCAGGGAAAGCTGTCATGTGGGATTTCAATGCTGACCCATCGTGTGTTTCCTTGCTTTACAGAAATCTCCAAGAACATGCAAACCTATTCGTGCTAGTTACTGCTTGTCCAATGATATACATTATCCCAATTCTCAGGGAAATAGCTGGAGCCTCATTTTGGTGCATTTTGGACTTGTTTTGTTTTTATCTTTTTCACAATAAGTAATATAACATTTAAAACTTTTTGGAGCACATATTTATTCTGCATGGCCTAAAGGTCACACAGTCATTGAGAATTATAAAATGGTCTACAAACCTAGGGGTCATACATGCAGAATACATCAGTGGATTTAAAATATTCTGTTGGAAAAATATTTATATACATTCATGGTTTTCATGACTTTATGGAGAACTTTTAATTTCCCCCAGCAGCACACTACCCTTGCAGCTCACTGTTTTTAGTCCCTGGCTGCACATTTGACCTTCTTTAGGGCAACATCACTTTCTAGTGATAGCTTAGTAAGATACCAACAAATCATTGCACAGACACATGGGAGAAGTAATGCTGTCAGGTCAAGCACTGCAATTCCATGACGTAGCCATTTGGCCTTAGGTAAAATACAGAAAGAACGGCCAGCTGAAATGGATTCCTAATGACATCATTTTTCTAGTTCTATATTCAATTTTCAAGTAACACAGTATCTTTTTTTTTCTTTTATTATTATACTTTAAGTTTTAGGGTACATGTGCACATTGTGCAGGTTAGTTACATATGTATACATGTGCCACACTGGTGCGCTGCACCCACTAACTTGTCATCTTGCATTAGGTATATCTCCCAGTGGTATCCCTCCCCCCTCCCCCGACCCCACAACAGTCCCCAGAGTGTGATGTTCCCCTTCCTGTGTCCATGTGATCTCATTGTTCAATTCCCACCTATGAGTGAGAATATGCGGTGTTTGGTTTTTTGTTCTTGTGATAGTTTACTGAGAATGATGATTTCCAATTTCATCCATGTCCCTACAAAGGACATGAACTCATCATTTTTTATGGCTGCATAGTATTCCATGGTGTATATGTGCCACATTTTCTTAATCCAGTCTATCATTGTTGGACATTTGGGTTGGTTCCAAGTCTTTGCTATTGTGAATAGTGCCACAATAAACATACGTGTGCATGTGTCTTTATAGCAGCATGATTTATAGTCCTTTGGGTATATACCCAGTAATGGGATGGCTGGGTCAAATGGTATTTCTAGTTCTAGATCCCTGAGGAATCGCCACACCGACTTCCACAATGGTTGAACTAGTTTACAGTCCCACCAACAGTGTAAAAGTGTTCCTATTTCTCCACATCCTCTCCAGCACCTGTTGTTTCCTGACTTTTTAATGATTGCCATTCTAACTGGTGTGAGATGATATCTCATAGTGGTTTTGATTTGCATTTCTCTGATGGCCAGTGATGATGAGCATTTTTTCATGTGTTTTTTGGCTGCATAAATGTCTTCTTTTGAGAAGTGTCTGTTCATGTCCCTCGCCCACTTTTTGATGGGGTTGTTTGTTTTTTTCTTGTAAATTTGTTTGAGTTCATTGTAGATTCTGGATATTAGCCCTTTGTCAGATGAGTAGGTTGCAAAAATTTTCTCCCATGTTGTAGGTTGCCTGTTCACTCTGATGGTAGTTTCTTTTGCTGTGCAGAAGCTCTTTAGTTTAATTAGATCCCATTTGTCAATTTTGTCTTTTGTTGCCATTGCTTTTGGTGTTTTGGACATGAAGTCCTTGCCCACGCCTATGTCCTGAATGGTAATGCCTAGGTTTTCTTCTAGGGTTTTTATGGTTTTAGGTCTAACGTTTAAATCTTTAATCCATCTTGAATTGATTTTCGTATAAGGTGTAAGGAAGAGATCCAGTTTCAGCTTTCTACATATGGCTAGCCAGTTTTCCCAGCACCATTTATTAAATAGGGAATACTTTCCCCATTGCTTGTTTTTCTCAGGTTTGTCAAAGATCAGATAGTTGTAGGTAAGTGGCGTTATTTCTGAGGGCTCTGTTCTGTTCCATTGATCTATATCTCTGTTTTGGTACCAGTACCATGCTGTTTTGGTTACTGTAGCCTTGTAGTATAGTTTGAAGTCAGGTAGTGTGATGCCTCCAGCTTTGTTCTTTTGGCTTAGGATTGACTTGGCGATGCAGGCTCTTTTTTGGTTCCATGTGAACTTTAAAGTAGTTTTTTCCAATTCTGTGAAGAAAGTCATTGGTAGCTTGATGGGGATGGCATTGAATCTGTAAATTACCTTGGGCAGTATGGCCATTTTCACGATATTGATTCTTCCTACCCATGAGCATGGAATGTTCTTCCATTTGTTTGTATCCTCTTTTATTTCATTGAGCAGTGGTTTGTAGTTCTCCTTGAAGAGGTCCTTCACATCCCTTGTAAGTTGGATTCGTAGGTATTTTATTCTCTTTGAAGCAATTGTGAATGGGAGTTCACTCATGATTTGGCTCTCTGTTTGTCTGTTGTTGGTGTATAACAATGCTTGTGATTTTTGTACATTGATTTTGTATCCTGAGACTTTGCTGAAGTTGCTTATCAGCTTAAGGAGATTTTGGGCTGAGACAATGGGGTTTTCTAGATATACAATCATGTCGTCTGCAAAGAGGGACAATTTGACTTCCTCTTTTCCTAATTGAATACCCTTTATTTCCTTCTCCTGCCTAATTGCCCTGGCCAGAACTTCCAACACTATGTTGAATAGGAGTGGTGAGAGAGGGCATCCCTGTCTTGTGCCAGTTTTCAAAGGGAATGCTTCCAGTTTTTGCCCATTCAGTATGATATTGGCTGTGGGTTTGTCATAGATAGCTCTTATTATTTTGAAATACATCCCATCAATACCTAATTTATTGAGAGTTTTTAGCATGAAGGCTTGTTGAATTTTGTCAAAGGCCTTTTCTGCATCTATTGAGATAATCATGTGGTTTTTGTCTTTGGCTCTGTTTATATGCTGGATTACATTTATTGATTTGCGTATATTGAACCAGCCTTGCATCCCAGGGATGAAGCCCACTTGATCATGGTGGATAAGCTTTTTGATGTGCTGCTGGATTCGTTTTGCCAGTATTTTATTGAGGATTTTTGCATCAATGTTCATCAAGGATATTGGTCTAAAATTCTCTTTTTTGGTTGTGTCTCTGCCAGGCTTTGGTATCAGAATGATGCTGGCCTCATCAAATGAGTTAGGGAGGATTCCCTCTTTTTCTATTGATTGGAATAGTTTCAGAAGGAATGGTACCAGTTCCTCCTTGTACCTCTGGTAGAATTCGGCTGTGAATCCATCTGGTCCTGGACTCTTTTTGGTTGGTAAGCTATTGATTATTGCCACAATTTCAGATCCTGTTATTGGTCTATTCAGAGATTCAACTTCTTCCTGGTTTAGTCTTGGGAGAGTGTATGTGTCGAGGAATTTATCCATTTCTTCTAGATTTTCTAGTTTATTTGCGTAGAGGTGTTTGTAGTATTCTCTGATGGTAGTTTGTATTTCTGTGGGATCGGTGGTGATATCCCCTTTATCATTTTTTATTGCATCTATTTGATTCTTCTCTCTTTTTTTCTTTATTAGTCTTGCTAGCGGTCTATCTATTTTGTTGATCCTTTCAAAAAACCAGCTCCTGGATTCATTAATTTTTTGAAGGATTTTTTGTGTCTCTATTTCCTTCAGTTCTGCTCTGATTTTAGTTATTTCTTGCCTTCTGCTAGCTTTTGAATGGTAACACAGTATCTTTAAGGATAATTTCAAATGTCCTGTTGTAGTTGCAACATTGTCATTATTCAAAGGAGAATAGTTTCCTCTTCAAAGCAATGCTACTGTATATACCCTAGACTTTTCAAAAAGAGGTTGGCTTTTAAGATGTTAGAGCTATTTTCTCAAATAGATCATTAGTAGAAGCTATAATACTATAGAATTTAAGTGCATTATATCTTATTTCCCTTTAAAACCTGACACATTATTCATCAAAGGCTCCTAGAAAGTTGAGTACACCAAGGAGTTGGTCTAGAAAAACTAAATTGCTTCTGTCATTTATTACTCACAGAAGTAAAAGAGCCCTAAAAACAGACTGTGCTTGGATGATAAGGAAAAAAATTAAGTATGTTTTTATGTTTATTATTTTATATTTTTACCATAGGTACATCTAATTTAAAATGAGGGCTTTTAAAGTAGGGCTTGAGAAGAAAGAATTATATTTATAGAAAGTCCAATGTTTTAAAAATATGTCATGTAGTCACTGTCATTTCCAAGTTAATTTATGTCTTTATTTATTTCAAGTCCAAATCCTAGGTATTTTTATCTGGAATGGCAAACTAGAAGCCCGCAGACATATTTTCTCTGGCAACATGTTGGGTTTCTACATCCTTTTCTAAAATTAATGTAACTAGGCAGCTGTTTTAATACCAGCAGCTCAGCCGTGACTTTGACTTAGGCCATCCCTTCATTATGTGTGTGTGTGCATGTGGCATGGTGTGTGCATGTGTGTGTGTGTGTGTGTGTGTGTAGAGAGAAAGAGAATGAAATGGAAACCTAGATAAATTAATTGTCTGTGGGTACCCAGCCAGTCAGTGACAGAGGCTAGGAAACCCAAGTGTCCTGACTCTTAACTGGTAAATGACTTCAATACCTGCTGGTATTGGTGGCAATAATATTGCTAGTAATAGTAGTATTAACAGTAGAAAGAATAACAATGGAATAATTAGTTACCATTTTGTGATTACCTGATACATGCTAGTAGCCTTGCTTATTATCTAATTAATTTCACATCTGTCCTGTAAGAAAGATCATTTTTTAATTTATGAATCTCAGTCTCAGAGAGTTGGACTAACATATTTGTTTCCTACTACTATTTTCCCACTACACTATCACAAAAAATAATATCCACCATTTATGGAGTGTGTACCATATACCTAGACATATAATATGAATTTTGGGCCAAGCACGGTGGCTCACGCCTGTAATCTCAGTATTTTGGGAGGCTCAGGTTGATGGATCATGAGGTCAGGAGTTCCAGATCAGCCTGGCCAATATGGTGAAACCCCTTCTCTACTAAAAATACAAAAAAAAGTTAGCCAGGCATGGTGTCACACGCCTCTAGTTCCAGCTACTCAGGAGGCTGAGGCAGAAGAATCGCTTGAATCTGGGAGTCAGAGGTTGCAGTGAGCCAAGATCGTGCCACTGCACTCCAGCCTGGGTGACAAGAGTGAGACTCCGTCTCCAAAAAAAATATGCATTTTGACATTATTTTATTTTTATCCTTAAAGTACTCCTATGAGATAAGTATTATTGTACTTATTTTACAGATGAGGAAAGTGAAGCTCAGAGAATTCAAGCAAATTGTCCACTATATAATTGAAGGAACACTAAAATTCTTCTTCATCCCATGTAAAAAATACATCTAAGTAAATTTAAAATCTAAGCAATAATACAAAGTAACAAAATGCATTAAAATAAATGTTAGGAGAATATATAGATAGTATTGTGGTCAGAATTATTACTTGTAATAAAATACGAATTCTAGAAAATATAAAGTAAAAGAAAAGATCTAAATAAAATTAAATATTTCTGTGTGGCAAAATATATGATAAAGTTAAAATACAATTGGTGGGAGGAATATTGACACACATTAACAAAAAGGGTAAATGTTATAGTTGCTTAAAGTATTTCTACAAATTAGTAAGAAAAGATAACCCAAAAGAATCTTGGTCAAAGCTTATAAATAAAAATAATCAGAGAAAAAAATACAAAAGCCAGTAAATAAGTCAAAAGCCAGTAAATAAAGTGACAGGTGCCTATTCACATTTGTAGGATATAAATCAAAACAGCACAGTATCATTCTTGACATAGAGCAGCAAAAACTGAGCTAACATTCTATTCTGGTGACCATGTTGAGAAATGAACTCTGTATTACTTGCTGTTTGGACTGTAAACTGCTATGTTTTAGAAAGTAGGTTAGTAAAATCTACCAAAAGGTAAAAATACACTAAAAAAAAGGAACTAAAAAGGAAGGAAAATTTTAAAATCAAAAAGAAATGGGGCTGAGTGCAGTAGCTCGTGCCTGTTGTTCCAGCTACTCAGGAGGCTGAGGCCAGAGGATAGCTTGAGCCCAGGAGGTTGAGGCTGCAGTGAGCTATGATGACACCACTGCACTCCAGCCTGGGCAACAGAGCTAGACCCTATCTCTTAGAGAGAGAGAGAGAGAGAAAGAGAGAGAGAGAACACAAATGAAGAGTTAAAAAGAGAAATTGACAAATATCAAAAACAGACAAAAAAGATTAGACATACAGATAATAGAAGTCCCTTCAGAAGAAAATCAAAGGAACAGAACAAGTAAGAAAAACAATGATTTTTTAAAACTCTCCTGAAATAAAAAGTTGATTTGAAGCTACATATTGGAAGAACACACCATGTAAACACACCATGTACCTGAGAAATTGACCCTGAACAATCAACATCAGGACATATTCTGGTAAAATTACAAGACTTTAAAGAATTTCTTTAAAAACACTTTGGATTTCTGGACAAAAAGAACAACTTACTTAACAAAATGAAAACTGAGTTATCATTGGACCCTTTAACAGGAATGGTTTATGCTGGAAGAAAATGATGTGTGTAGCATTTTAATACACTCAAGGAAAAACATGTGAGTCAGATTTTTATATCCAGAAAAACTGACTTTCAAGTATAAAACATACAAACTGTTATAAGCATGGATGAATGCAGGAAATATTGATTCCATGAACACATTCTGAGAAATGTACTAGACAATGAGCTCTAAACAACCAAAATGACCAGACATAAGAACTACAGATGCTCCTCTACTTACAACGGGATTACATCCCTGATAGACCCATTGTGAGTTGAAAATACCTTAAGTCAAAAATGGGCATTTTGTAAACATGGTGGGATGTGAAAACAAAACAAAAAAACCCCACAATATCCAAAAAACACTGGCAGCACAGTACACTTTGGAGTATCAGTTGTTTACCCTTGTAATTGCATGGCTGAGCACCTACCCAGAATCTCGAGAGAATACTATACCACATATCAATAGCCCAGAAAAAGATCTAAATTCAAAATTCAAAGTACAGTTTCTACTGAACGCATATCAATCTTGTATCATCATAAAGCAGAAAAATCATAAGTCATGGACCACCTGTAGCGGCAAACATTAAACACAATTATTTGTAGAACTAAGACTAAATGAGCGTTCACTGGTTGGGGAGCATAATACGTTTATTTGCTCTGACAATGTAAATATAGCACAACTATGTAAAAATGAGAAAAGAATAGAGGGACCACATGTAAAATAAAATTGTTTGCTCTTTAATCATATGTGGGCAAGGGTAGTACTGATAATGTTTTCTGTGCATATACTATGGGTTAAAGCAAATGGATAGTTATAGAATATTCCAATTCCATCATCTCCCATGTCCTTGAGAACCAAGATTCTTAGTATGGAATAAAGATCTAAGAATAAACATATATAGAAGAGGTTACATAAGAACCCTATAGTATTTATATCCTAGTTCTTCTCACTGAAAAGGCCTAAGAACAATGATTAACCCAGTAGCAATGACAATATATCTCCCTAGTACCCAGATTGTGTTCTTGTAATACCATTTCCCACTAAAAAAAGAAAGGGCTTTTTGGAAACATACTGATTCCAGGACTGGGCAGGAAAGGTTTAAGTTGAGTTTAGAATACCTTGTCATACCAGATATCAAAGAAGTTCTCAAAGATTACTACTTTCATGTCAAAAAGACCCCCAAACCAACCTAAAAGGCTCCCACTGACCAAAGATGGGACAAATTTAAGTTCATTAAGGATAATTATTTCAATTGACTTAAAACCATCAAATATTTTTAAATCTATGAGTTAATGTGATATTTTTAAAAAATCGATTACATATGGAATATAAGAGAACAAATTTATCTTGAAAATTAGTAAATAAAGAAGACAAATCAAGCATTTATCCTACCATTTCTATATGAACTAAATCATTAAGTAAACAAGTAATGTGAAAGAGAATATTCCAACTAGTAGTTATAAAAGTAATTATAGAATATTGCATTTTGCAGCTCCCAAGGATTAACAAATCTAGACATTGAGCATAGATAACTCCTAACAACATAAAAGAGAGACAAACTAGACATAATGTGCCTCCTGATGAAATAAACACATGGCCTCTAGCCTTGCCAAAAAGATTGAACCTGAAGCTGATCAAATCTCTGAATCTGGATTCCAATTTTCAGGCAATACAAAATGCAGAGGAACATGATGAACTCCACCATGAGTATGAAATCAGCAAAACCCAGACTATGGGAACCTCTATGGGGCAAACAACCTAGATGCTCAATAGATAAGTCAAAATAAGTGTATGTTAAAGGTGAATTTTAAAGTGTATCAGATTTTTAAAATGGGTAAGACTAACTAGAGCCCAGGGATGTACGCTTGGGTGAAATAAAACATAAAGAAATGCACAAAAGTGAACGCAATAAAACTCAGGGTACTAGTTAAGCACTATTAGAGGGAGAGTGGAGATTGTGAATATGGGGGCATGTGGAGGGCTTCTAGGGTGTCCAGAAAAGTTTTGCTTCTTGATCTGGGTAGTGGTTCCAAGATGTTTGCCTTATTATAATTCATTAAGTTCTATATTTATTTTGTATGGTTTTCTGTATCTGTGTATAATGAAAATAAAAGGATAAAAGGGAATGAAGAAGAATTCTGTTAAGAATATAAGTTTAGCCAGGAGCCGTAGTTCACACCTGTAATCCCAGCATTTTGGGAGGTGGAGGTGGGAGGATGGTTTGAGACTGGGAGTTTGAGAGACCAGCCTGGGAAACATGGGGAAACCCTGTCTCTCCAAAAAAAAAAAAAAAAAAAAAAAAAAAAAAAAAAAGCCAGGCATGGTGGTGCATACCTGTGGTCCCAGCTATCCAGGAAAATGAGTCAGGAGGATTGCTTGAGGCTACAGTAAGCCTTGTTCATGCCACTGCACTCCACCCTGGGTGACAGAGCAAGAACCTATCTCAAAAAAAGAAAAGAATATAAGTTTAACCTAGAGGGTTAAGTAAAAAACCAACAAGTTGCAGAATTATATTTACTATATGATTCAAGTTTTATACAAAGTAGAAGAGGGGACATATATACTATCTGGAAAGATAATCATCCGAGTTTAATGGTTGTTACCTTGACAGAAATATTTTGCTATCTCTTTGTAAAGTTTGGCATGTTGATTAAAAGGGGAAAAAATGAATAAATTATATACATATACATATATATATGTCTATATATACACCCATACATTTGCAGATGTATATAGACATACACACATATATATTTGCTTTATTTTTGGCTTTGAAATAATTGCAACCTTAAAAAAGAGTCACACATGTAATACAAAGCCTCCTGTATATCCTTGACCCAGATTGAAATGTATGGATTGTTGAGATTTTGGCTCACTTGCTCACTCTTTCTCTCTCTTGCTCCATTTGATAGTTGCAGATACATTCCTTTACCTCTAAATGTATGTCCATGTATTTCTTTAAAAACAAGGATATATAGAGATATAACTTTCTAATATGGACACATATAGTTATTAGCCTGGAAAATATGCAGGGATTTCACATAACAAATTAGATAAAGACTGTGAAAATAGCATTTTTAAACTGTAAAGAATTCTTATTAAAAAGTGTATGTCTCCTTCTATTGATATGCCTTAAGGTAACTGGTCACTTTTATCTGAAGTTTAAAGAAATTAGTCATTACTGGAGCACAACTTCAGATAATACAAAATGAGGAGACAGCCAAAAATTGTAATAGTTTTCAGTAAGTATTCAAAACCTAATTGTAGTTTAATTTGTTAAATTCTCGGTGCCTCATGAATTTGATATTAGGAAAATAGAGATAAGATGTCCTGGAAGGTAACAGAAAATTGAGAAATGCTCCCAAATCTCTAGCAAGTCAACTAAAAAGTGAGAAGTTGACTGGAACATCTAGTCAGGAATATTTTTTCTTAAGTGGGGCTCAAACCTAATGTAAGTTATATACAGGAGGAATAGAAATCAATAAAAACTTATTCGTCAAAAAAAGAGGGCCCCCATTTCAAAGATTTTTTTCCAATTACGCCAAATATTTCTATAGCAAATTTTTTAAAAATACATTAATAAACAATTTATGAATCTTATCAGGTTTTTTGTTGTTGTTGTTGTTTGTTTGTTGAGACAAGATCTCTCTCTGTTGCCCAGGCTGGAATGCAGTGGTGCAATCAGGCCTTACTGCAGCCTCGACCTCCTGGGCTGAAGTGATCCTCCTGCCACAGCCTCCCAAAGTGCTGGGTAATAGGTGCGAGCCACAACAGTCAGCCCATATGGGCTTTTTATAAAGAAGACTGAAACTTGTAAATGGTTTGAAAATCTTGATGGTGCTTTTCAAGATTTTGACATATCTGAGTTTAGTCTATTTTTGTGCAAAACGTGAGTATCTTGCCAGAAAATATAGGGCATGTTTCCATACCTTGCACTAAATTAAGCTTAACACTGAAATTATTTGACAAACTAGTCACTTCAAAAGGCACTGTAAAAATACTCGTTTCTAAAATGTTTGTGCTAAAAAGTGATACCAAAATACATGAACTCTGACAATGGACTGATAAAATTCTTCTCCAAGTTTGCCTTTATAAATAAGAATGTCATGCGTTGGAATAAGCCCCACATTTCCTTGCGTTCTACAAACGGTGCCCTTTTTTCTTTAAAATGTAATCACGGCTGGTGGTGGTAGCTCATGCCTGTAATCCCAGCACTTTGGGAGGCCCAGGCGGGTGGATCACTTGAGGTCAGGAGTTCGAGACCAGCCTGGCCAACACGGTGAAACCCTGTCTCTACTAAAAATACAAGAAAAAAAAAGTAATTTATTGTTTGGAATTATAAGCGGATGCCATTCAATTATAGCCTGTAACAGAAAGGAAATAAAATGCATTTGAGCTTAATCTAACCAGACGCTGCTTTTTCTTCTGGGGATTGAAGTTCGCAGATGCTTGGAGAGGTTGATCCTCCACCAGGTGGAGGCGAGTGTCACAACGCCTGTGTCTGCCCGCAGGTGAGCGAGATGGAAGTGAACGGGCAGTTCGAGTCCGTGTGCGAGTCCGTGTTCAGCGAGCTGGAGTCGCAGGCCGTGGAAGCGCTGGACCTGCCCATGCCCGGCTGCTTCCGCATGCGGAGCCACAGCTATGTGCGGGCCATTGAGAAAGGCTGCTCCCAGGACGACGAGTGCGTGTCCCTGAGGTCGTCCTCGCCGCCGCGCACCACCACCACCGTTAGGACCATCCAGAGCAGCACGGGTGAGTGCGCGGGCCCTCAGCCAGCCTGGCCCCTGTGCTGGCTATGGCACGACTGTCCCCAAAGACTGTGCCCTTGCTGTCAACACACATAGTTGCCAGGAACAAGATACCACCCATGTCCTACAAACCAAAGGTTTTCCTTCCCTATCTGCCTCTATCCCCCGCCTCTGGCCACTCTCCCACACCTCTTTCCCATCTCTATCTCTGGCATCCACAGGGGAAACTGCAACTACGGCACCATGAGGGAGGGACAGCACAGCCCAGAGGGGAGGGACTTCCAAGATCCCCACACAGGTCCTAGGAGCCAATCCCCGCCAGCTCCTACTCCCAATAATTAGGCTCGGCCTTTTAGGGCTGTGACCCTAAATGACCAGACACCCTGCTTATGACCCATCACAGAATTGAAATGACTGTTTTATTCCAAGATAGCCACAAAGTGACTATCCCAAAAGACCTGAAATATCACTGTGAGAAAATAAGAAGAAACGGATGACCCAGTAATATTGGTCGCACATTTTATGAGTTTTATTTTAACAGAAAGCAGATTTATTTCACTATTTTAAAACTTCGATCTATCCTGTATAAATAGCACCTCCTTTTCCCACTAAACTGTATTTAAGTGTGTGTGGTTAAACTGTATTTTTGTTAGTAGATTTTAGGCACGGAGACACAGAAAAGCTTAACGAGTTTCTGTGACACTGGAACCTGCATAATAACATAGCCGTGGGCTATATATGACAATGTGTGCATATGAAACATATATATACCGTGGGCTATATATGACAATGCGTGCATATGAAACATATATATATATATAACATTTGAGTTCCAAAAAGAAAATCCCACTGTCTAACTAGGCTTAACTTTATGATTGAACTCAGCATAACTTCAATATAGAGTATTCTACAAGAAGATTATCAAACTTAGAGTCAAGATAAATAATGATGAATACATTGGAAAGAAAAGCCTGTGTCAGAATATTGTATCACTCCATTTTAGTGCTAGGTGCATCAAATGTCAGTAATTACCATTCAGTCTAGAACTTTTGCAGGCTTAAGAGTTAAAAGGTCCTCAAATCCAAGTTAAAATCCTTCTAACTAGATATATGGAATTGAGGTGATAATTTTATTTAAAATAAATATATGGGTTAAACAAGAGGAGTTCATTCTTGACCACCGCAGACTGAAATCTCAGTGTTAGGAGAAGAGATGCTTCCAGACCTTGCGTTGGCCAAGCAGCTCAGCAGGGAGCCCAGCAGCTCAGACCCTGGCTGGCTACCTCCAGACCAGAGATGGTAGATGTCCATATATTCTTGCTCACTAGGAAATTCTCCAAGAACAACCACAGGTTAATAAATTAAGTGAGAGTTATTTATGAAGAGAAAAATATATATATTTTTGAAAAATCAATGATGAGCATGTTTGTATGTGTTTGCATTCATGCAGTAAGTGTGATTTGGAAGGTCTGCCCTGTCCCTGTAGCTTATCACTATGTCTTTTGGTGTGTCCCATTTTCACCACCCCCACCCAACACACAACCCGTTCCCAGTGTCTGGTCCATTCTTCTGTATGATGAACTCATTGCCTGCCAGCTGAAATCGCTCCTTAAATATGTAAAATGCAGATCCTGGCCCAGAAGTCACAAGGGGTGCTCTCAGGAGAACAGTCGGGAAGGAAAGGGCTGCTGGCTCACTCCTTCCGCCTCAGGAAACGGTGTTGCAGATAAAGTAGCAAGAGACTTGGAATGGTTTTTCTCTTCTCACCTGTCAGATTTGCGTGTTTTTGTCATTTTACTTACACTTCCTGCATCAACGCCTGTCCCATGCTCTTCACTCCAAACACACATGGGGTCTGCCCTCCTAAGACACTTCTCAGATACTCTGGAGGCTCCCAGACCTCAAGCAATAGAGTTGCCAAATAAAATCCAGGTCGTCCAGTTAAATTTCAATTTCAGGTAAAGAGTGAATAATTCTGCTGGATAGGTATATCCCAAATATTGCATGAGAAATACTTATACTACAGAACTATTTGTCATGTTTGTAGTATTTTTCTAAAACCCAACAAGCCTATCAGGGCAGGAGATGAATGAGCCCTGGGAAGGTGTCTCATGTTGTTCCATTTTTAATCTAAGTTGAATCTAAAGGGCTTTAACCAGAAATGCTATGTGGGAAAACACCCAAAACGGGGAGAAGGGAATCAAGCTGCACAGAGGGGATCGCATTTGCTCCTTCTTGGGCTCTATGAATCTTATCCTAAGTACGAAGCCACCTCCACCTTCAACTCTCTTGGGGAAGGCTCCAGGCTTGGCTGCCCCTGCAAGGATTTAAGGGCAGAAAGGTGTGACTTGCCCCTGGGGTTGGTGATGCATAAAATGCCGAGTGTTTGCACAGGGCAGCTGTACTTCACCCAGAATCATTAAACTAAACATAATGTATCATCTTTACAGGTGTGGAAAAATAAACAGTTTAAGTACTAAACCATTATAGTAGATTCTAACTAAGTAAGCACATAGGATATTTTTCCAATATTACCTTTCACAGTTTCTCTATGACATGGATTTGTTCTTTAAAAATTCTTTATTTTATGATATGATAAGGGTCTATGCCCTTCATTCTGCCCCTCCTACTACTCCTGTGTGCTATTTATCTCTCTCTCTCTCTCTCTCTCTCACACACACACCCCACACACGCATTTCCTTCTCTTTTTCTCACATGATCTCAATACTGTCATATTCATTTTCTTCCTGTAGTTTCCTTTTTACATTGAATCAAGTATAATTTCCTGTAGAAAAATGCAGAAAATTGATTTTCTTACAGGACCTAATAATTTTTGAAAGAATACACTCATCTATGAAAATTGAGAAATGACTTTGTTCTAATTTTATTGATTTCCCCACATGCACGGGTCAGATGCACATCTCGGTTTAGTAGGACTTGATGTAGGTTTGTCCTTTTCTCTCTTCCTTTGCTCATTATTTTCAGATACTCACAACAGATTTTGTTTTTCCTAAACTTACCCTTTGTCCTAAAAAAATTCCTCATTTTGTCAACTGCACTTATTAGGTAGAACTTCTCTCCACAGCAATCCACATTCTAAATCTTTGACATTCGGGTCAGCTCATTTTAATTGCTCACATTTTCAGCAAAATATGCTATTAAATCTTTCTCTTCCAGCCTTGTTCTTTATTCGTATTTGTAAAATGAAATCACAGACAAGAGTCTGATGCTGCAAGAGAGAATTATGAAGATAGGCTCAGCTCTAGGTGGCCGCAGGGATCCTCTAGCTATTAGTGGGTGAGCAAGGATGAATGGAGATATCTCAGCAAATCAGGAAAAATTAAGGATGAAGTTACGGAACTTAAAGTTATGCTTCCTTGGGCTTATTGACTTCTTGGCTTGTCTAACTATGGTAGAATCTTAGGTTCTTTCAGCCTGTAATCTACTTCAAGCACCCAGATTTCTCTCCATCCAATAGACTCAACAAGTTTTCATATAAACCACAGTGCCTGGGACTATTAGATTAATATTAGAGGAGGAAATATTAGAGCAGTTAATATTACAGTAGGAATATTAGGGTAGGAAAGTAGAATGCAAACATGTTTCAGTTAATATCATGACTGAAAAAACAAGAACCCTTGCCTCAATCATCTAAAATATTTTAGGTAACAGTAGAACTTGATGCTGGAAATACACCCAGACCTCCACTTCAGAGGACTGGATTAAACCTGCCTCTGAAGGAATACACCAATGCAATTCTATGTGTTTAAGGGGAAGTTTTTGTTTTACTTCCTGTGCTGAATATTTCCTAGGACCTATCAAAAGGCATTATCACATCGTAGCTAGGCAGACTTGTATCTGGTGATACCAATAGTCTAAATAGGCAGAAACATTGTCTAATAATCATATGTGGTGATCTAATTATTGTCTAATAATCACACATCCGGCCAAATACAGGCACACACTCGTAAATGTACAGAAAAAAACTTCAAAAAGGACACAAAGTAAATCATTTGCAGTGGTTTCCCAGAAAGTAGTAGGTGGGGAGAGGCAGATGGTAAAGAGATAGGGAGGTATTAAAAATAAGTATTTAAGACTTTTTGTGATTTTAATGCCAAATATAACATTTGAATAGAAATAATATTATTTCTATTCAATAGAATGATAGCTTGACAGAAGTAGGCAAGCTATCATGATATATATTCTCTGGTGGGTTTTTCTGTTTGGTTGGTTTTTTTTTTTTTTTTGAGACAGAGTTTCCCTGTGTCACCTAGGCTGGAGTGCAGTGGTATGATTATAACTTACTGCAGCCTCCAGCTCCTGGACTGCGATCCTCCACCTCAGCCTCCTGAACTCAGGTAGCTGGGAATACAGGTGCACATCGCCACGCCTGGCTAATTTTTTTTTCATTTTTTGAGATGGGATCTTGCTCTGTCACCCAGGCTGGAGTGCAATGGTGCAATCATGGCTCACTGCAACCTCCGCCTCAAGTGATCCTCCCACCTCAGCCTCCTGAGTAGCTGGGATTACAGGCACATGCCACCACACCCGGATAATTTTTTGTATTTTTGGTAGAGATGGGGTTTCACCATGTTGGCCAGGCTGGTCTCAAACTCCTGGGCTCCAGTGATCCACCCGCCTTGGCCTCCCAAAGTTCTGAGATTACAGGCATGAGCCACCACACCCAACAGATTTTCTGGTCTTTTAAGAAAATTCTTCACTTTGAAATTCCAAAGAAGCTTTGTGTAGCAATAATACAAGTTTTATAAAGAGTAAATAGGTTCATTTGCCACACTGTTACTCTTAAAGTTTGGCCTGTGTGCTATATTTTGCTCTGCTGCCCAGGCTGCAGTGCAGTGGTGTGATTATGGCTCACTGCAGCCTTAACCTCCCAGACCCAAGTGATCCTCTCACCTCAACCTCTAGAGTAGCTGGGACCACAGGCACATGCCACTGTGCCCAGCTAATTTTTAAAAAACAATTTGTAGAGACGAAGACTTGCTATGTTGCTCAGGCTGGTCTCAAACTCCAGAGTTCAAGTGATCCTCCCACCTCAACATCCCAAAGTGCTAGGATTACAGGTGTGAGCCACTACGCCCCACCAATACTCTAATTCTCTTATTAGAGGAATTTATTAAACAATGATGGAGTTGAACTGTTCTCCTCTCCTTCACATAGTTCAGGAAGGGGAGTAAGAACCTAGGGTACAGTGTCCCCCATGGGAAAGCAGTGCTTACCCTCTTGGATGTAGCTTGGGACCACAGTAACAGAAGTATTTACAGTTTGATTTTTGTAACAGGAGAAATCATATTTTCCTCTAAGTTGAGACACATTCTTCCATCTTCCTACCTTACACCCTCCCCCATTCCTGGCAGCTCTGAGACACTTGCTCAAGCCTTGCTTAATATAGCAAAAGCAGCTAATCTGTTGATCATCTGAGGTCAGAACTAACATTCAGAAAGTTCTCCTAAGGGTTTGGGTCTTCATTCCAAGTCAGTCATCCTACCCAGGAGACCACACCTCACCCACCTTCATGCACTCCACACTCCAATCCCACACACCTTGCTCCCCACTCCCCCCACACACAAACCCTAAACCCTAAGCAGAATGACATTAAGATAATAATTTGTAATTGCAATACACACAGCAGGCATTCAAAAATGGAAGAAGAAAGGAAAAGCTGCAGAAAAATCTTTAAGTACTCCACAAACTGCACAAGCCACAGACGATTGAATAATCAAGGTGACTTTCCTAGGGAAATAGCATTGCTATTAAAACAAGCTGAGTCATCAAATATTAGCAGTTAAAAAAAAACTTCTACATCATCCAGTCTAGTGGTCTGCAAACATACCCTATGGACCAAGTCCAACCTGCTGCCTGTTTTTGTAAATTAACTGTCATCAGACATAACTCACACCCATTTGTTTACCTGCTATCTGTAAACAGAAGTTTCAGCGAATAGTTCCCTCTTTTAAAAGCAGAGTTGAATAGTTCCTGCAGAGTAGTCTCTGCAGGAATGTTTTGGCCCACAAAGCCAAATACATTTATGATGTGGCCCTTTACAGAGAAAGTCTGCTGCACCTATCTAATTCATTAAACCCATTCAAAGGTAAGGAAACTAAGGCCCAAAGTGGTGAACCTCCAACAGGAGGCAAAGTCAGAATAAGAAGCTCAGGTCTCTCAGTAAACAGCCCTTTGTTCCTTCGGTGCCCGGCTCTACAAATTATTTATTGCTTGAGTATGAAGTTAATCTGAACTTCAGTTTCTCCACGTATAAAATGAGATTACAATGCTGATCCTCTTCCCAGCATTAATGACCATTTTTGGAGAATTCTTAGAGTTCGGGGAAAGCTCAGTTCTTTCTGCCAAGCACCAAGTTAATTAATAGATCCTTGTTATAAAGCAGGGAGGCAAAGGTTCAGAAGTCAAAGGGACAGATATCAATCAGAAGCTTTCTGAACAAAGCACCTTTCTTTTCTATTCAAGATAAAATCAAATAATAAATATTCAGATATTGCCTGGACTGGTTCGTTGTCCCTCTGCTAATGAGTTTTCCTTCTTTGAATCTCTCCAAGTGGAACTGGAGACATCGCGTACTTCCACCCTTGCAGGCTCAGACGAAAGAAAAAAGAACAAGATTTATGACACAACCTACTCCTTTTGTGAGGCAACTTATCCTTGTCTGCTGTTACATTGAAGGAAACTGACAGTGATGATTTGCAGGAGACTTTTGGTTATAACTTCTCCTTTCTTCTGTGGGGCACTCGAGGTAGGATTCCTCTATAATATTAGGAAGTCATAAAAATGCAAAAGTCCTATCAGACACAGAGCAAGATTTAAAATCTGAAGAATACCATGTGCTTCCATCTCCTGCAGTTGTTTTGAAGTACATAAATCACCTCTTGGGAACGGAGTGCCAACCTTGAGGGGCTATGCCTCACAGACAGCCAACAAGCAAGTCCACCTTTGCCCACATTCGGGGTTATTGCATGGCAAACAGTGAAGGGGCTTCCAGGGTTTTCTGGCACACTGGCCTTAAAGGCTGTTGTAAGGTTCACATGAGATCATTCACAAGGAAGCATTATGCAAATTACAAATTAGAATGCCCTACTTTGGCTTTGATTTTAAATCTCTCAATCTGGCTTAGTTTAATAATAATGATAATAGCTAACCTTTAAGCACTTATTATTTGACAAGCATACAAACAGCTGCATACATTGTCTAATGTAACTGTAATGAATACTCTATGACTTGCACATGATATTATCATTTAAATCAAACAGAGAAAAAAAAATGTAAGACTTAGAGAGGTTACACAACTTGACTAGGCCACACAGCTAGTAAGTGAAATTCTCTCTGTAATCACCAATAAATGCCTTGGAAACTATGATATAATCTGAAATAATTTAATACAAATCCATTTATAGAATAAAAGGCCTAGGAGCTTTTTTCTTTCATTCTTTCCTCTCACAAATATGCATTTAGCTTCCTGCCATATTTGAAATCTGTATTTTCTATATCAGTTTCTAAAAAATTCTCTTTTTTAAAGAAACATTTGTTCACATATTATTGACATGGCCTCTCATTGTTGGTTTGTCTGTGAAATATCTGTTTAAAGAAAAAGATGAAAAAAACTAGACTGAAATTAAAGTAAATTTTTTTAAAAGCCTATGAAAAGAAAATACTCTCTGGGTTTAAAATTTCCTGTTACACTTAGTCGTTTTCACATTATGCGGATTTGAAAGATCAAATATCCAATCCCCTGATCTAGTCATGGTGTTGTCAGACAGCACTAAATGGAGAAAATAATTTTTGCCAACTCATGCGTAAATTAAGCAGGTGGC
Organism: Pan paniscus; assembly: GCF_029289425.2. NCBI lineage: Eukaryota > Metazoa > Chordata > Mammalia > Primates > Hominidae > Pan > Pan paniscus. The sequence goes on from NC_073266.2 coordinate 34,719,842, forward strand.
AAATTCTGTTTTGAGGCTGATGAAGTGGTCAGATGTCTGTGCCCTTGGGTTAAGTAAAAAAATACTAAACTAATGCAATTCTGATCTGACTGGTCTCTTGCTTGAACTGTAGAGCAAAGATGTGAACAATAGCAACTCAGTTACAAAGGTCAATCAGAAAACACAAACTAGAAAAACAGGCTCTCTCAATGTGAATCTTTATCATTCACTTTTGTCTTTATGATACCTCCACAGACACCTTTTTTTTTCTGGAGGCAGGGTCTCACTCTGCCACTCAGGCTAGAGTACAGTGGTGCAATCCCAGCTCACTGCAGCCTCCACATCCTATGCTCAAGCAATCCAGTAATCCTCTCAACTCAGCCCCCAGTATAGCTGAGATTATACCAGGCCCAGCTAATTTTTTTTTATTTTTATTATTATTATTTTTTTTTGTAGAGACAAGGTCTTAGTATGTTGCCCAGGCTGATCTCAAACTCCTGGGCTAAACCAGTCCTCCTGCCTCAGCCTCCCAAAGTGCTAGGATTATAGGTATAAGCCACTGTGCCTGGCCCATAAGCACTTTTATGATAGAAGAAACTGCCATTTAAAAAAGCCTTCATAATCCAGAGTTGTCTGATCCAGTTCATATTAAATGTTAACAAATATAGCAAAGTAATAGCGGTTGGAAATTGTCCATGTAATTAATACTGGCAGTTGGACAATGCTGCAAAGCCACTTTAAGAGCAACATTATTCGGCTCCAGGTGGTAAATCCAAGACCTGAAGTTTTGCATTTCTGTCTACACCTACGGCCACTGACTTTCTGTCAAGTTTTCAGGGCAAACCTTTCCTGCTGCCAAGTGTCCTTGATTAAAAATAGAGAAGACCAAAATGAATAGTACCATGATTTTACTATAATGGCATTTGAAACAGTCTCACATTTATTTTAATGACAAATCAATGATTGTGTAACTATCAACATTTTGAAAGCTTTCTTTGCCATCTGCTGGTGTCCTACTGACATGCAATTTCCACCAACATACAAGAGAATTTTTCTTTTGTTTTACCTTTTTCTTTCAATTATCAATATTACTGAGAATACTAATTCTAATTCTATAACTTCTAATTAAACTTATGGAAGAAGATAACTAGTCTCAGTTATCTCTAATATATGACAAACTGTCAAAGTTTAATTAGCTTTTATCCCTAGAATATTCTGTGGTTTCAAAGGGGTACATAATATTATTACACTTGACATTGATTAACCAGTTTCATGCTGTAGAGATGTATGTCTGACAAGAAGTATCAGATCTAATCAAGACAGAAGTTCATCCTGAATTTCTGGATAAGACTGCCATCCTGTCTCTCTTCAAATCCAACCTTAAATGTCTTTTTCACCTAACTTTCTTATTCCATTACATATTTGTCCCATAATGAAATTTTAAAATTTATGAAAATTGGTGAGTCCATCTCATCCACTATGTTGCTTTTGAAAACCTTTCTCTTTTCTAAAATGTTGATTATGGCCAGAGAATCACAATGATACTTTGATGTTTGCTTTTATCATTTTCAAGAAACTTCTTTCAATTGTCTTTTATTTTTATCTTGTTAATTAGAAACAATTATAGATTTATAGGAAATTACAAAGATAGTACATAGAGGTCCCTGTACCCCTCACACAGTTTCCCCAACAGTTACATCTCAACAATATCAAAACCAAGACATTGACATTGTTACAATGTGTATGAATAGTTCTTTCTTTTTTTTTTTTTTTTTTTTTTTGAGACAGAGTCTTGCTCTGTCGCCCAGGCTGGAGTGCAGTGGCGCGCTCTCAGCTCACTGCAAGCTCTGCCTCCCAGGTTCATGCCATTCTTCTGCCTCAGCCTCCTAGTAGCTGGGATTACAGGTGCCCGCCACCACACCCGGCTAATTTTTTGTATTTTTAGTAGAGACAGGGTTTTGCTGTATCAGGTCTTGATCCCCTGACCTCGTGATCCGCCCACCCTGGCCTCCCAAAGTGCTGGGATTACAGGTGCAAGCCACCGCACCTGGCCAAATAGTCCATAATTTTATCACATGTAGATTTCTGTATCTACCACTATAATCAAGATGTAGAACCATTCCATCACCACAAAGATCTCCTAGTATCCACATTTTGCCAGTTGGATGAAGTACCCTTCAAGTCTCTTTGCCCTCTCCGACTTAAAATTATCTTAAATATTTCCTACACATACATGAAGAGTTACATCACACAGTGTTATACTTTTTGCTTCAAATGTCAAATATAATTTAGAAACTTTTAGAGAAGGAAAGTCTATTGGATTTGCTTGTATTTTTTTCCCAAATTGCCAAATTTGAGAAATTTTCAGCCATTATTTCTATTTTTTTTTTTTTTTTTTTCAGACAAAGTCTCACTCTCATCCCCCAGGCTGGAGTGCAGTGGCGCAATCTCGGCTCACTGCAACCTCCACCTCCTGGGTTCAAGAGATTCTCCTGCCTCAGCCTCTGAGTAGCTGGGATTACAGGCACCTGCCACCACACCCAGCTAATTTTTGTATTTTTACTAGAGACAGGGTTTCACCATGTTGGCCAGGCTGGTCTCGAACTCCTGACCTCAGGCGATCCACCTGCCTCGACCCCCCAAAGTGCTGGGATTACAGGCGTGAGCCACCGTGCCTGGCCATTTTCAGTCATTATTTCTGTGGCTACTTTTTCATCCTCCTCCTTCTGAGATTCCAGTGACACAAATGGCCACAATTCTGTCAGTGGGGGTTTTGGGCAAGGCGGTTTCCTTAGAGGCGGATAGTTGGGCAGGCACTGTTTCATCTCCATCATATAACATCATCTGCTTGTTGAATACAAAAAATATTTCTTCCACGCATCCTAGAAATGCCCCCATCAAACATGACCCAACTTTCACATGGACAGCCACAAAGGGGAGACCAGTCAAAGTTACACTGAGCCACTGTACCCAGCACACAGTGCCTCTTATTGATATAAGACCACTCCTGGCTAATTTTTGTATTTTTAATAGAGACGGGGTTTCACCATCTTGGCCAGGCTGGTCTCGAGCTCCTGACCTCGTGATCCGCCCACCTCAGCCTCCCAAAGTGCCGGGATTATAGGCATGAGCCGCTGCACCGGGCCTTTTCTGGTTTTATTAATAGTGCATTTGCTATATCCCTTTAAATAAAAAGAATGTTGACATAAATCCAGGTTAAACTGACACAAATTAAAGCAACTTTCTTTTTATTTAAAAATTGGCAACCTGAAACATGAAGAGCTGTTCTCGTTCTCAGAAAAAGAGAACGAGAAACTCACAATCCAAAAGCCCATAACACTTTCTAAATTAGTTAAATAAATAGGATGCAAGCACTTGACTTTGGCACGTAGCAGTCTTGAAGTTCCTACTTCCTACCACTCTAATATAAGATCTCAGCTACTACCTTGTGACCCTACAAGGAGTAAAAGACTTTAAATACCAGTCACTTTGTAGCTTTGCAGTGGTTCAGCAATTAGCCATCTAAACACAAAATCTATAGTTCTTGTACATAGAATTTGCCCCATGAATATCTGTTAATTGAGAGGTGAGAACATAAGATTTCCTCTGGAAATTTGCTGCTCCAGTGAACGCTGTAGCTTTCTGGGATGACTCTGATGTCTCCACAGAAGCATAAAATTCTTTACTGTTTTTTCAGTCACCTGAAAATAAACCACTTCATTTCAGAGACAGTGGAGTGGTCACATGTCACCCCAAACCATTTTGAGGAACAAAGTTTCAATAACTTCTTACTTGGAAAAAAAAGAACCTCTAGAAATGGGTGATAGCAAGAATCCAAGAGACTGGTAAGTGCTAACTTCTGCAGAGAAAGCCTTCCTTTTCTTTCTCAGGCTGTTCATCCACTTCGTGTTCTTTCTCTGCACTTTCTTGTCCAAAGCCCCGTGGAGGTGAAATTCCTACTCACCCTTCTTTCCTTTTCCCTCTCTTATCTGTGATAACTAAGTGGTGCTAATACAACCTTGGTACTAACCTGGTCTCAAATCTCTGTCTATAAACATCTAACTAAAGAGATTTCATGGACTGCTGATCACATTTCTAGAGTGAATATAAAACTATGAGAAAATCTATAGAGGATTTGCATCAACATATATTCTTTCTATTTTTTTCTAGTTTTCTTTTGAAATGCAGCATATTCCAAAAGGCTTACAAGATAGTATAAAGCTGCTGGGATGGAGGTCTCTTCCTTGTTTTGAATTTCCACTAAAAAAAAAAAAAAAAAAAAAAAGGCAAACTCACACTCTTTGCACCGCTCCAAGCCATAAGAAACAACCCACTCTCTAAAAAAATTTTTAAATTTTTATAGAGACGGCACCTCACTATGTTGCCCAGGCTGGTCTTGAACTCCTGGCCTCAAGTAATCCGCCCACCTCCACCTCCCAAAGTGCTGGGATTAAAGGCACGAGCTACTGCACCCAGCCACAAATGTTTTTAAAAAGTTTATAATAATATGGGAAAGGAGAGGACTTTGGTATTATATTAAACTAGAAATCCACAGGACATGGGAACAGTATCCAAAATAGTGTGTTTTTGTACATACACACATAACTCAGAATGTGTCAAGAATTTTTGCTCAGGAAAAAAAAAATACTAGAAGGAAATGCACTAGAATGTTAAAGTGATTATCTTTGATATTGGAACCAAAATGGTTTTGTTTTTCTCCTTATACTTTAGTTTTCAAATGTTCTGAGGTGTGCATGTTTCACTTTTATAATAAAAGAAAAAAAAATTTGAGACAGGGTCTCACTCTGTCACCCAGGCTGGAGTGCAGTGATGCAATCACAGCTCACTGCAGCCTCAACCTCCTGGGCTCAGGCAATCCTCCCACTTCAGCCCCCTGAGTAGCTAGGACCACAGGCACAAGCCACCATGCCCAGATAATTTTTAAAATTTTTTCTAGAGACAAGGTCTCACTATATTGCCCAGGCTGGTCTCAAGCAATCCTCCCACCTTAGCCTCCCAAAATGCTGGGATTACAGGAATGAGCCACCATATCCAGCCAAGAAACTATTTTTAATAAAGAAATAGCTAGTGTTTCATTGGTTTGGTCCTACTGGAAGCAATAGTACATCTCATGTCAGCATATCCTTCAGGTTTCACCTTTTTTATATTAGTTTTCTTGACTAAATGAAATCTTTTGGATTCAGTGATTGGGCAGGATCATTGGAGATGATCTCCAGAAAGGTGCTGCTATGCTATTGTTATTTATCTAAGTATATAACATCTTCTAGTAAAGAATTCTTTTTAAAAATCAATACTAAATTTTTAAAAAATATTCTTTCCCTTGCTTTCCTTTACCCTCATACTGGTAGCAAGTGAGGTTTTGTAGATTTTTGTAGGGCTTTTTTCCCCCTCTTCAGATGTCAGAGGCAGTTAATTTGCAAACCACAGTTGCAGGTGGTTTTTTGAAGTGGAGGGAGTTTAGGACAAAGGAATAAAGCTACATAAAACCAGCTCATGGTGTCTTTAAAAATATAAATCCATGCCTTTGTAGTCCTTACTCTAACAAAAGCTCAGCTCTCAAGGGCATGCTTTCAGTTGTACCTGTGTTCCAGCCAGAAAAACTCCCCAAGCAATTATGGTAAGAAAAAAAGGTTTCTGTCACAGCCACGATCTAATATAATAGTGTAAACCACCTGTGTTTTCAGAAAGGGAAAGTGCTCTTGAAAATAGGAAAAGTGAAGTGCTGGGTGGAATTGTGAAGAGTCATGGCAAATCATCATCATCGTTATCCATTCAGAGAGAAAGTGATATTGACAAACCCACGCTAAAAGAGGATTAAGAAACCTTGCATTGTGAGCTGTGTCAAAGCAATGAAACAAAGGATAATGCTTTCTCGTACACCTGTACACCTCAGTGCAGCACTGTGCAAGCTCTAGTAGGAATAGTGCTACTGAGTTAGCTGGTGACATTCATTGCAGCCTGTGCCTTTCCCTTCTCCAACCTCTTCCTTGACTTTTCCTTTGCCTTCCCTTTTTCTTGCTCTTTTCCAGAGAGAGCTCAAAGGCATTTGTCCATTTCTCACCCATTCCAACAGCTCTAGGGGAAACTTTAGGAAAAGTAAAAACAGCCATGCTCACCAGTTCTCTCTTTTCTGACCCATGTTCTTCTGGAACTCTCTGTTTGAGGGAATGTGGCAGGAATGAGAACCTAGAAATAAGCAGTTGAGCTTCTTCCATTCATATGGTTACACTGCCTTGGACAAGAGTACCAAAGGCTGGTATTTCCCAACCCATATTTTGTAGGACAAGTTACTTCAAAGCATTGTGAAGCCTTCATCTAAAAGAAAGAGAAACTACATCTGCAGTGTTGTCTGCGGAATTTTAAAACCTTACTGGGCGTGGTGGCTCACACCTGTAAAACCAGCACTTTGGGAAGCAGAGGCAGGCAAATCACCTTGAGGTCAGGAGTTCGAGACCAGCCTGGCCAACATGGTGAAACCCCGTCTCTACTAAAAAATACAAAAATTAGCCAGGCGTGGTGGCACGTGCCTATAATCCCAGCTACTCGGGGAGGCTGAGGCAGGAGAATCTCTTGAACCTGGGAGGTGGAGGTCTCAGTGAGCCAAGATCACACCATTGCATGACAGAGCGAGACTCCATCTAAAAAAAAAAAGAAAGAAAAGAAAACCACATAATCAGCTAATTCTTTTAAACCTATTAGTATGCTGTGGCAGTCAAGCTGAATGTGTGCAACAGGAGGCTTTCAACCCAAGATGATGAGCAAACCAAAGCTGATTTTCAGCCTAGTGCTTAGGTTTTGTCATGAACATTAATAGGAACTGTACGTGTTATCCAGAGCCTCCCATTTGGGGGTGCATCTGCATCCTTGTGGGGTTGTACCGTCATCCCTTCTGGGATTGTATTTCCATCCCTTCTGGGGCTATACATCCATCTACTCATGCACAACCTATGGCTGTGTTTGAGAAACAATGGACTATTCAAAACAGCACGTAGTTTGTAGTGATTCTTTCCAAAAACGACTCTTCTAGATTTCAGCTGCATAGCAGAAAACCCTAAACTGTCTTAGAAAATCATACGTTGTTTTGCTTTGCTTCCATGGAGTCTTCATAGGATTATATGACTGAACAGGACACCCATATCTGTCTCCCCTGGAATTAATTTCGAATCAAAATTGTTTTTTTTAAAAAGGGGATTAAGAAACTTGTGGTGCTTAGATAAAATTCTTTCCTAAGAAATTGTTTCTGATGTTAACACCGCACCTCCAGAAGCATTGGAACAGAATTGGTTGATCAAGTCGGCTTCCCAGGGCACATCCTCTGACGATGCTGTGAGGATATGTGGGTGTTTCAGAATAGGGCGGAATCCTGACAGTGTCCCCACTTGGCTGCCTGTTTTCCTATGTAATCCAACATGGTAAATCATCCTCAAAACCTTTTATTTTTGGATTTCCCATATGTTCAAATGTGAGTACTCTGCACAGCAGTCCCACCGTGGACACCCACTGAACATCTGCAGTGCGCCAGGCTCTCCTGGTTGCTCTGTGTCATAAACATGTTTCTTTCTATCACACAAGTGTCACACTTCATATCAGAGGAAGGACCACCAAATACTTATGATTACTGAAGATACAATCAAGTGGAAGACCTAAAGCAAATTCTGAAAATAGAAGTATAAGCAAAGGCATAATTCATCAATGTGCCGCTTATTGCTTCTGCCTCCACTGAGCATACTTCTATCTTATACCATATGCCTTAATTTGATCCCAAACAGCAATTTGCACATGCTCATTCTTCTAACTACTAACAAGCCACTGTAACATTTAGTCATTTCCCCTTTTAGACTGAAGCCTCCCCCACATGCACAAATCTTTCCAATTACTGTAAAAACTTCAGTTATCTGAGCGATGTGTCCACAGGCCTTCAACGCCATCCATCTTGGATTGACCTTGTCCTCATTCTTATCATTCTTTGCTCCTAATCTCCTCAGTTGTGGGGTTAATATCTCTTTTGTAGATTATGGCACCAATTGCATGTTCTGGAAAAGGCAACTGGGAGTCCAATCAATTGCAGCTGTGCAAACTGTAGCTCAGCTGATCCGGCTGTGAACAGCAGCAAAGAAGCAGGGAAACAGAGAAACGGTAGAATGGTCCTGAGTCCACATGAACCCAGGCTGTACTTGTTGGTGGTTCAGGGTCTATCCTGTGTATATAGATCTCCCAACAGTCTGCATCTGGTTTTTGCACCAAGGCAGGGTCTGATGAGGATTGATTGAAAAGAATAACAGCTTTAAAGGCCAGTACTAGAGCTTTTGCAAATATTCACTGTGTCCTACCCCATCCTTCTGAACACATCTGAAAGATAACTCTGTAAAGGAAACAGTACCAGTAGAACAACTTCACTCCCACGAATTTGCCTTTCAAACTGGGTAAGTCAGTTAGGAGTGAATTGATTCTGCTTCTATCTTTTCCGTGCACTTGCTTAAACTTATAGTCCTGCTAGCTACAAAAAGTAGTAACTTAAGCACTTTAACTAAAACTTGTGATTGCCTCCTTCATTTTCCCATATGCACTGTGGGAAAGCCCCATGATGTCAGCTACAATAAGCCAAGGAATGATTAGAAGGCCAGTTCTGTGGCTTGACAAGCTCCCCAGTAATTAGCCCCCTGACACCACTGCCATTTCACACACCATATTGTCTCCCTGTAATGGGCCTGCTTAAAATCAGAGCTTATTTGCTACTTGGAGAAAATAACACTATGGGTCCCTATTAGCTCTTAATAACTGAGGTTAAATAATTCCATGAGGTGTTCTGTAAGGAGTGCCTTGTGGGAGTTAACAGGTACAGGTGAGAAGCATGAGCCCCAGGTGAGACTTTCCAGTGGGAAACCCTGGGTATCTAGGCCTCGGCCAAGTGCTACAGAGACCCTGCGTGCCCAGTAGGGAGGGTCAGGACAGAGACAGGTGAGCTGCTGGGAGTGCAAGCCCCGCGGCAAACGCTGCTCTTGCTCCCGAAGTCCACCCCTGCTCACTACCACACTGATGCTGGGCTGACCCCCACTACAGTCCAGGCTGTTTTCCACCTCTTCTAGAACACTCAAGAAATAAAGGTGGGGCTGCATTTCTCAAGGAGAATTGAGAAGGCAAAAAGTGCAGTGAGATCCCCACTCAGTAAGTGTGTGTTCTGGGTTTGCAGCCTCAGCCTTCAGGAGCAGAAAGAAAACCCAAACTTCTAGCCATTAACAGGTCATGCTCCACCCATGCCACCCCACCGGGGTCAGTGTGATCGTCACAAAAATACCTCTAGCCAGAACCCAGGAATAGTTTGTTAGGACTCATGCCTCCTTATACATTTCTGTATGCCTCCCTTCCCACAGCCCATCCCCACACTCCCCATCCCTAAACCACAACCTCATACTCCGATGCATTTCTGTCTTCCTTTTTTTATTTTTTTCTTTTTCTTTCTTTTTGAGACAAGGTCTCACTCTGTTGCCCAGACTGGAGTGCAGTGGCATGATCATGGCTCACAACAGCCTTGATCTCCTGGGCTCAAGCGAGCCTCCCACCTCAGCCTCCCAAGTAGCTGGGACCACAGGTGGTGCCACTGAGCCAGCTAATATTTTAATTTTCTTTGTAGAGATGGAGCTTTGCTGTGTTGCCCAGGTTGGTCTCAGACTCCTGGGCTCAAGTGATCCTCCTGCCTCAGCCTCCCAAAGTGCCGGCATTAGAAGCGTGAGCCACCACACCCGGCTGGATTTCTGTCTTATTCCTCACCACAGTCAACACAGCTGATGATCTGGGTGGGATACGTGAGCCACTTTTAGGTGATTGAAGTTGAAGTTGTCTCACCTAGGTGGGTATTTTTATTTTTTGTTTTACATTCTATTTTTGTTCCAATAGACTAATTGGGCATATACATTTTATAAACAGGTCAATTTACCTGGCTATTCTTTAACACAATTTTTATCATTCATAGTGATATGATCTGATTCACTTGCATGATGAAAGCATTGATCACTGGAGTCATTACAGAAGGGGCATCAAGCTGTAGCTTTTATTCTCTCCAGTTATCAAGTTCTTATCAGATTTAAATGCCTGAAACAACAAGGATATGCCCTTGGCTTTGTTTTTACTTCCCTTTGTGCTGCCCTCTTACACTCTGTGGCTGAGATCATCGTGTTTATAGCCAAGTCTCTGCCAGACCTTGCCCAGGGCGGCCCCTCCTGGCTCTCTGACTTCCTCTGTCGTGTTTCTGGACTCTTCTGTTGCAGACGCACTGGCCTTCTTCTTGCCCTCACTCCCGTGTTTCCCTAGCCCTGCCCTCTGGCCTCTGTGTGCCACCTTCTCAGGAACACCTGTTACTTATTAGACACTCACCAGGGAACCATGACCCACACATGGAGAGCTCTGACCTTCTGGAACCCAGCGAGCTTGTTCCTGCCTTAGGGCTCTGGCGCTGCTTCCACCCACCCCCTACCCCCGTGCCTGGAGTCCTTCCTCCACCTCCCAACTCCATGTTCACATCTCTGTCTCATGGCCACTTGGCTCTGCACCAAGTCAATCTCTTGTCCTTTGCAATGCTTACTTTTTCTTCATGACACTTACTGCCACATGAAATTAAATATTCACTTGTGTATTTGTCATCTCAATTCCAGCCAAAAAATTTTTCTGTCTTGTTCACTACTATGCCTCCAGCTCTTAGAACAGTGACATCTATAGTGAATGCTTTAAAAATATATATGGAATAAATAAGTAAAAGAGGGCTGTGCTTTCCTCTCCACAGTCATTGACACCATCCTTGACGGGAGCTTTTCTGGGAACAGTGGGGAGAACATTAGACCAGAGTCTTTAACCTTCTAAACCTATACCTCTTCTTGATAAACTAACAAACAAACAAAAATTCAAATTCATGTCCCTCTGCAGAGCCTGAAGCTGGGTGTGGAGGAGAAAGGGTGGGGGATGAAGTAGGGCCCCTATCAAAAATCTGCAGGGGCAGGTGAGAATTTTTTGTCACAAGGAGTCTTGAGTCCCAGCCCCTCAAATCATTTTCCCTAAATATTCCTTCCTTTTGGTAGGAGTAGGATAAGAGTGTGTGAGAAGTGTTCCATTTTGGTAGCTTGTCTTTCCTAGTGTAAAATGAAAGACCATTGGGTATTTATGGAGAGAGCCCACTGCACAGAGAAGCATAAATCCATCCATGTCCCAAGCTATATGTGCTAAACGTAGCCACACAAGAAGAATCACTTCCTCCACTACAGAAAATAGCAGCTCCCTATTTTAAATGTGCTTCTCATTGGCTGTAGGAGTAGCAGTAATTCATCTTCTATAGACCTGAGTTTTAGTTTTGTGAACTGATGTATAAAGGAAACCAGGTTTGGGCCTGTCCTGGGCTCCTTAGATCTCAGAGGCAAGAGATCATACCCTTATGCCCATGCTGTCTACTTCTAATTCCAGTATTAACTGGGCATGGCAACGGTAGGAATGCAGAGAAAAGAGGAATATCAAGTATTATTGAATCCTTCAGTCCTGCAAACACTGAACACTTCTCTGTGCCAAACCCCGGGTGCAGGGCTGGGGGAAATCGTGCCTGCCCTGGAGGGGTTCACAGTCTTGCATGGAAACCTACTTTTTCCGTTTTTCCATTGACTTTTCATGTCAATACCATGTGCTAAATCTTCAATTTCTGCACTGCTGCTTTACAGTGAGTCTCTAGGACCCAGTGCAAATGTACACGTTCTGCACAGACTGAAAAAATGTTGAAAAGCCTGGTGTACTGTCTCCCTAAATGACCAAGGGATTGTATACAGTTGACATGTGCAATTACTTTCAACTCTACTGGTACGTTGTTGAGAACTCAACCTCAGGTCAAACATGCTAACAGTTCAGCTCACATTCGAACAAAGCTTATCAGATCAAAGGAGCTGGCACAATACTGCCCTGTGGTTTACTGGTGTATAGTGAAGCATTCTTAAAATACATTCTTCAGTCTTAGGAAGGCTCCTAAAGGGGTGTCTTCGGTAAATATTTGGAGGCAGAATGGGCCAGCACAGAGTGAAGGAAGGTGTGTAGGGGGTTGGAGTGCATGTCAGGTTGCACGGCAGCTTTCTCATTTTATTTAGGCCCAGGACTTGGGTTCTTCTATGTAGTTTTTCTTCATAGCACTTGCCATCATTTGCAAATGTATATTTATAGGAGCACTTTGAAGGAAGGACTATGTTTTTTCCACGGTTATATAACCAGTATCTGGCATATAATAAATACTCAGTAGATATTTGTTGAATAAATTAACTAAACAAATAGACTTGGTAAATTTTTTTCTGTCCCAGTCTTTTTGGAGAGTGGATTCAACCAAACTGTAGGCTTTTGAAGAGGTGTAAGGCATCTCAAAGGCAGACAGAGATTTCCCTGAAAAATCTGTTTTTAAAGAAACCTGGTCCTCTCTCCCTTCTTCCTTCCACCTAATGTGCACCTGGGAGAGAAGCTTCGGAAAGTCATATCTGAGTCACAATGAGGAGTCTCTTTACGTGTACTGTCAAGTACGCTCTTACAATTTATTTTCTCCAAGAAAAAGCTAATTCAGGTCCTTTCGTATCCTTTTCCTTCATTACCATTTCCAAGCTTTAGCTTATTTACGATTGTGCTTACTTAAGCTTTTAAATTCTTGTTGTAGAGTGTGCCCCAAAATTTAAAGCCACTGAAGTCCAGATGCCCATCCCAAACAGATCCCCTCATCCTCCACCCTTCCTGAAGGTGCTCTTGGAGAGGAAGAGGCAGGAAACGGAGCAGAAATGAGACACTTGTATTGTCCTTTGCAGGGAGCCTTGACAAGAAGCTGGAATCCTGGGCGCTAGGGTAGGAAGACATGACTCCTCCACCCCTGATACCACTCAGGCAAAATGGGTAAAGATCACCCCATATGAACTTCAACTTGGTGAATTCACAGCTCTCACAATAAAAAACATTTTGTTTTACAACGGTCAGATGTGTGTTCTTGCTCAGATAGGAATTACAGCTGGGCACAGTGGCTCATGCCTGTAATTCCAAAACTTTGGGAGGCTGAGGCAGGCGGATCACTTGAAGTCAGGCATTCAAGACCAGCCTGGCCAACATGGTGAAATCCCGTCTCTACTGAAAAGTACAAAAATTAGCTGGGTGTGGTGGTGCACACCTGTAGTCCCAGCTATTCTGGAGGTTGAGGTGGGAGGATTGCTTGAGCCCCGGAGGTGGAGGTTGCAGTGAGCTGGGGTCACGCCACTGCACTCCAGCCTGGGTGACAGAGTGAGACCCTGTCTCAAAAAAAAAAAAAAGGAATTACAAAGGATGAGTTGTATACAGTTTCTTGCCATTTTCTCATGGATGAAACAATGTCATTCTGAATTTCAAAAGAGATTGCAGACCTGGCCAAGAAGAGCTTCCTTCTGTGGTAGTCCTCTGCTCCTAAGCACCAAGTCACCCAGTGGCCCCAACATCCCTTCTTTAGAAGAACTTTATTCCTGTGCCCGTTTAATGTGACCAAAGAGCTCCAAGAAGCCCCTTTCAATCAGGCAGACATAATCCTTGCCTTCATAGAAACTGATTTCTACCTTCCAGAAACGCAGCACCAATGCAGGAAAACAGACAAATATATCCACGATTACAGTGTAGTATTCTAAGCGCAATGAAAAGACATGCACAAGATAATCTAGGGTCTGTTTTCTTTTTTTTTTTTTTTTCTTTGAGATGGAGTCTCACTCACTCTGTCACCCAGGCTGGAGTGCAGTGGCGTGATCTCAGCTCACTGCAACCTCTGCCTCCCAGATTCAAGCAATTCTCCTGTCTCAGCCTCCTGAGCAGCTGGGATTACAGGCACGCACCACCACATCTGGCTAATATTTTTGTACTTTTAGTAGAGATGGGTTTTCACCATTTTGGCCAGGCTGATCTCAAACTGCTGACCTCCAGTGATCCACCCACCTCGGCCTTCTAAAGTGCTGGGATTACAGGCATGAGCCATTGCACCCAGTCTAGGGTCCATTTTCTTCTGCTTCCATCAAAAGCATGAGAAGTAGTTCTCTTCCAAAGACAGAGATCTTCACACCACCGTCTTTCTCCCTTTCTTTTCTCAGAGCGTAGAGGTACAATGAGAGAACTTGCAAGAGTCATGAAATATTAAGATATAAACTGTATTCAGATAGGTGGGTTCAGGTGGGTAAATAAGAGATAAGCAAACAAATACTAGATCTTGGCTTACTAATTAATCAGTCCCTTAACAACCCATTTCTCCATTATATTCTCCATGTAACCCACAATTGCATGCGTAATACTTTGATGTCATTCAGTTCTCCCTTGCTGAACTCAGTTCTTCTCTTAAATTCCATATTAAAATTCCTTTTCCGCCCATTCCCAAACTCAGTGGCACTGATATCTTGTAGATGTTGGTATTCTTTTGAATACCTCTTTGTCAAGTTCTCATTTGGGGAAACTTTTTTCTACCAGGACGTATTAGTTTAGGGCTGTGTGCTTTCCTGAAGTTTCTTGCTTACTTGCCCCTAGTAAGTCAACATACCCTTCTGGCTGGAGTCGCCTCTCTGTGGTCTGTATCAGATCATTCTGTCATCTCTTCAGTTTCTCTCTGCATCCAGATCACAATGTTGCTCAACACATCAATGACGTCACTCAGAGTCTCACATGTGCAAGCCTTCGATAAGCTCCATCTCCAACATCAACATTTATGCTTGCAGACTAACATTACGTTTTCATACCTACAAGCTTTGGTGAGAAAGCTTTGGGTAAGAAAATTTATATCCTATTTTCCAGCTCCTTGGCCTTTTATTTTTGCCCGGGAGCTGTTGATGCTTGCTCTTTGCAGGAAGGCTGAAGGGAAGGAGTCAGCCTGTCCTCATTAAGCACATCAATGCTGTTCCTGAGTGTGGAGACACAATGGCCCTTATGTGTCCATCACCCTGCAAGCTTCAGGGCTGGTATTAAATGCATGCTGGCCATTTATTGTATCTTCCAAACTGAGTGTGAAAAATACACCATTTGCCAGGCGTGGTGGCTCACGCCTGTAATCCCAACAGTTTGGGAGGCCGAGGTGGGTGGATCACTTGAGGTTAGGAGTTTAAGGCCAGCCTGGCCAATATGGTGAAAACTTGTCTCTACTAAAAATACAAAAAGTTAACCAGGCATGGTGGTGAGTGCCTGTAATCCCAGTTACTTGGGAAGCTGAGGCAGGAGAATCACTTGGACCCCAAGGCAGAGGTTGCAGTGAGCAGAGATTGCGCCTGGGCAATCCAGCCTGGGCGATCCAGCCTGGGCGACAGAGTGAGTGAGATTCCATCTCAAAAAAAAAAAAAATGCACCATTAATGATTATACTGAGGGCCGAGCGCAGTGGCTCACGCCTGTAATCCCAGCACTTTGGGAGGCCAAGCAGGGAGGATCACCTGAGGCCAGGAGTTCGAGACCAGCCTGGCCAACATGGTGAAACCTCATCTCTACTAAAAATACAAAAATTAGCTGCACGTGGTAGCACAGGCCTGTGATCCCAGCTACTAGGGAGGCTAAGGCAGGAGAATCACTTGAACCCAGGAGGCAGAGGTTGTAGTGAGCCAAGATCGAGCCACTGCTCTCCAGCCTGGGCAACAGAGCAAGACTCTGTCTCAAAAATAATAATAATAATAATAATTACTATTATTATTATTATACTGGGATATATGATCACCTTAGTTAAAATGACATTTTGAGTCTGGAATTGTGTTTAAGTCCTGGGCCCTTGGTGAAACAATATTTTAATGCTCCTTGGGGTCTGATAGTTTGGGCAGAGTAGCCTTTTATGAAGAATTATACTGCGACTAAATCAGTATGATATGTTTAGCTCCATATTTTCCAGCAAATTTTTAAGGGATAAATACAGATAACTCATTGCAACTATAATACTGCACCATACAAGCACAATACTGGTTGACAAGGAGGTATACAGAGCAAAGCAAAACTGCATTCTAACCCCCTGAAGTTTCCTGGAAAAAAAAAAAAAAAGTAGCCTGAAAAGTTGAAAATGTTTCTTTCCACAAAATAAACTGGAATAATCCCTTCATTTATTTTAGATTCCTTTCAGATAGCCTTGCAGATGGTTCGCTGAAGTCATCATGCCAACAAAATTCGTTTGACTCAAAAATTTAAATAGCCCTACCAAATTATGTGTGTTTCTCTTCTAATAAAAAACTGAATGTCTTATTTCTATCTGCTAAGCTTATTCCACTCTGCAGTTTGTGAACTGAACTACAGAAATAACTCCTTAGAGATGCACACTTTTGTCCTCTATTACCCAATTCTGGAATCCCCAAATATAGTGTTATAAATGCTGACTTTTCTCATTTGCTTTTGCATGTATTCATGTCTTGTCTCTTTACACAAGACTGCTATCCAAAATATCCAAAAGGCATTAAATACTAATATTATTGAATCATAAAGGTGTTCTTTCTTCTTCTAATCGCATGCATTCCTGCCAGTCTCTATGACCACAGCTGAGTGACAGATAAAGCCCAAATTAAAAATACTTCCCTCTTGGCAAGATACCTCCGACCCAGTGGGCTGCTCAGTTGGAAAGCTGGGAAGTGGAGAGGCATGAGTCACTGTGTTCTCTCAGATATTTTAATTCAGAGTTGTTTAAGAAGATTTAAAAAAAAAATCAAGCAATGGACCCCCAAAATGACCATTTCTCACTAAGTCATGAAATTTAATTTTTTCTTTTTCTTTTTTTTTTAGATGGAGTCTCGCTGTGTCACCCAGGCTGGAGTCTGGAGTGCAGTGGTGCAGTCTCGGCTCACTGCAACCTCTGCCTCCCGGGTTCAAGCGATTCTCCTGCCTCAGCCTCCCGAGTAGCTGGGATTACTGGCGCCTGCCACCACACCAGCTAATTTTTGTATTTTTAGTAGAGACAGGGTTTCACCATGTTGTCCAGGCTGGTCTCGAACTCCTGACCTCAAGTAATCCACCTGCCTCGACCTCCCAAAGTGCTGGGATTACAGGCATGAGCCACCACACCCAGTCAATTTTTTCTTTAATGTGGGAAACAGAATTGCCACCTCTCCCTGCAACACCTGAAAGGAAGCATGGTCTCTAGGCAAAGCCATTCTTGCCAACCTCTGGGGTCCCTGGCATGTGGCACTCAGCCCTTCCTGTGGGCCCCGCAGAGCATCCTCCTAGGGGCTAGGATGTGGAGAAATGCAGTGAGGTGACTCAGCTGCTGTGTCCTTTCTGCTGTCACTGCTGTCTTGTTTTTACATTTTTTAAAGTATCTGTTCTTGGGTGCTTATGGTTTTACAAAGCAGCCCTAATGTTCCCAATGGTATAATTGCCTGATATAGCCATGACTGCTGCTCTGGGAACTGTCAAGATTAGAAGCCCTGCCTGTGAAGGGGAACGTGGGGAGGAATTTGTATCATGTAGGGTGCAGTAATCCCCAAGGAAATTCTCTTCGCAAAAACCGTGTGTGGAAAGTCTCCCTCTGGCGGCTGCTGAGGTGTGTTCATAGGGGAAAGAATGCAAGTCAACCGTAAATGGAGTCTGTGAAGCTGCAACTAAAATGTTTCCAGAAAAGAGGGCATTTGGTTGCATCTTCGGGAGGAAAATAAGAAACAATTCTTTTCTAGAATTAAAAAAAAAAACAAAAAACAAAAAAGAACGAAAAGAGAAGAAGAATGCCGAGAATGTGTCCATATCTAGTGAACTTTCAAATATCCCTCCGTCTTCTAAAAAGAAAAAAGTGGACAACAGCCGCTCGCTCTCCTCTGAACTCACATCCCCCTCACACTCCTCCTTCTACAGAGATCAGGGCCACTGCACTTTCGTGCTTGAAGCAGTTCTGGGAATTTCTCTCGTCTATTTTCTGTGTCTGTCTAGTTCACTACCAGTCTCATTTATTTGTCCTTTATAGTATTTCTTTATGATACTTCTCATGTTTTCTTGCCCTTCCTATTAATTTCTCCAACCTATGCATGGACAACTGCCCAATGGCATTTGGAGTAAATGCAATAAAATTCAGAGCACGTGAATCAAAGGCTCTCAGTTGGCAAGTTCAGGTCTTTTGTCAGGACAGCGCCACATTCCATCCCAAGGACCAGCTATATCCGGTGATCCTGAGACACAATCTTGACACCACTTCAAAGATTCTGGAATTTGGAATTCAGGACCTCTAGTGCCATCATGTGCCTGGGTCCCCATCCTCCTTCCTAACCCTTGTTTTCCCTGAATGGCCTCATGACCTGTTGGCACCATCAGGCTCCACATCTTAACCAGCTCTGGGCTGATCCTGCCTTCACAGAATTGAGAACACTCCAGAGACCCTTGCTTGCCTTTGTCCTAGCAAGTAAGCTTTCATGTCAATTTCTAAGACAAAGTCTCCATCTTATACTCCTTTCTGGGACTTGGATCCCTGTCCTCTCTCTTCTCCCTCTGTCCCTTACTGCTTCCTGGATGAACTGCCTGTACCTGAGTGGCTGCAGGAGCAAGCCTGTCATTCTCCTCAACCCCACTGGTAAGGGGCCTGCCACTGGGCTGCCCTGACTTTTCAGTTGTTACTTATTCCTCATCCAGCAGCTGTCTCCTTCCAGATCTGAGCCCTCTGGCTCCCCACAGAGATTTACTTAAAGTCTTCCAGCTGTGTGATTTGCTAAGATGCCAGCTACCTTGTTGTATCTGATTACTTCTAAGATGATACATATAGGATCCCATAGCCTGCCTCGCTCCCCTGTCTCTCAAACCCAGGGAAGGGTCTAGGAAGAAGCCCAGGATCCTAGGGCGCCTGCATGCAGGAAGTCCACAACCCTGCCAGGCTCTCCCCTAGGGGTCTGTTGCTGCCTCTCTTGGGAACTTGTCTATTGCCATCCCATAGAAAGGTAGCAATTTATGCCTTCCTGGTTTTGATAACATTTCCCAAACATGTTTACTCCTGTGAAGCATATCCAATTGAGCACCATGAAGCACACCTGCTATTTTAAAATTCAAGGTAGACGTCAGGAGCGGCTTACGCCTGTAATCCCAGCACTTTGGGAAGCCGAGGTGGGCGGATCACCTGAGGTCAGGAGTTCGAGACCAACCTAGCCAACATGGTGAAACTTCATGCCGGGCGTGGTGGCAGACGCCTGTAATCCCAGCTACTTGGGAGGCTGAGGCAGGAGAATCACTTGAACCCGGGAGGCAAAGGTTGCATTGAGCCGAGATTGTGCCATTGCCCTCCAGCATGGGGGACAAGTATGAGACTCTGTCTCAAAAGTAAATAAATAATTAATTTAATTAATTAAATTAAAGGTAGTCTCAGGGTACTCATACATAGAGAATAACATAAATGTATACATCTCAACCTTACCCTGATATCTTGGCACACATTTGAAATCTTAAACAGTCACTTCAAGAACTCCCTATGTCTCTCTGTCTCACACACACAGAGCCCCTCCTACGACTCTTCTCACTCTTGACTCTTGAGGTCATCTTGTGTTATCTCTCTCTATGTCCATCTGCCAGATCTCAGCAGAATTACCTCAATTCATCCTAGAGAAACAGGTCCCTCTTTGCTCTGAACCCAAAATATACCAACCCAGCTTCAGATGGTATCTTCTCTCTTCTTCATCACCCAAAGTCCAAACAGTCTCTTGGACTCAGCCCACAGAGCTTCTCTGCACCAACCTCTTCTCTACTTTAGACCCAAATGGACTCCTTGGCCATGTTCTCTGCTGCTTTAGCTGAAACCACAGATTCTCCAACAACTTCTAATCTCTCAGATTCCTCAGCTCAACTAGCTGGCACCAAATTTATCACATAAGCATGTGTCGAATCCTTCTGCTTTGCCCGGCTTTTTTCTTTGATGTTGCAGCACTGTCATTCTCCTAATCACATATTATTATTTTAACATTCTTCAGCAACCAGGATTCTCAATGATTTGTAGGGAGGGACGTGATTGCTTTTGGAGGCCCCAACACAGGGTCATTGCTTTCCCTTCTCACCCTTAACGAGAACACCACACATAGACACTACAGAATGAAGAATAGCTGAAGAAGCCTTTCACCCTGGATCCGGACTGTTTGGTTATTTCTTCTTGAGTCATGTGGCATTTGGCTCCTCTGATGAGATCATTAGTACACTTAAAAAGCCATCATCAGGCCAGGTGCTGTGGGTCACACCTATAGTCCCAGCACTTTGGGAGGCCGAGCCTGGAAGATCATTTGAGCCAGGAATTCAAGACCAGCCTGGGTAACATAGCACAACCCCACCTCAACAAAAAATTTAAAACTTAGCCTGGTATGGCAGAGTGCACTCCTGTAGTCCTAGCTACTAAGGAGGCTGAAGCAGGAGGATCACTTAAGCCCAGGAGGTCAAGGCTGCAGTAAGCTATGATCCCACTACTGCATTCCAGCCTGGGCAACAAAGTCGGCTGGGTGCGATGGCTCACGCCTGTAATCCCACCATTTTGGGAGGCCGAGGTGGGCGGATCATGAGGTCAAGAGACAGAGACCATCCTGGCTAAAACGGTGAAACCCCGTCTTTACCAAAAGTACAAAAAATTAGCCGGGCGTGGTGGTGGGCGCCTGTAGTCCCAGCTACTCGGGAGGCTGAGGCAGGAGAATGGCGTGAACCTGGGAGGTAGAGCTTGCAGTGAGCTGAGATCACACCACTGCACTCCAGCCTGGGCAACAGAGAGAGACTGTGTCTCAAAAAACAATTAAAATTTTTAAAAAATAAAATAAAATGCTAGGTGGCTGGCAAGATGGCTGAATAGGAACAGCTCCAGTCTGCAGCTCCCAGTGAGATCAACACAGAAGGCAGGTGATTTCTGCATTTCCAGCTGAGGTACCCGGCCCTTCTCACTGGGACTGGTTAGATAGTGGGTATAGCCCACAGAGGGCGAGCTGAAGCAGGGTGGGGTTTTGCCTTACTCAGGAAGCACAAGGGGTTGAGGAACTTCCTCCCCTAGCCAAAGGAAGCCTTGAGGGACTGTGCTGTGAGGAACAGTGCGTTCCGGCTCAGATACTATGCTTTTCCCATGGTCTTCACAGCCCGCAAACCAGGAGATTCCCTTGGGTGCCTACACCACCAGGGCCCTGGGTTTCAAGCACAAAAACTGGGTGGCTATTTAGACAGACACCTAGCTAGCTGCGGGAGTTTTTTCATACCCCAGTGGTGCCTGGAACACCAGCGAGACAGAATCTTTCACTACCCTGGAAAGGGGGCTGAAGCCAGGGAGCCAAGTGGTCTAGCTCAGTGGATCCCATCCCCAGAGAGCCTAGCAAGCTAAGATCCACTGGCTTGAAATTCTCAATGCCAGAACAGCAGCCTGAAGTCCACCTGGGACGCTTGAGCTTGGTCAGGGGAGGGGCATCCACCATTGCTGAGGCTTGAGTAGGCAGTTTTCCCTTCACAGTGTAAACAAAGCCATGGGGAAGTTTGAACCGCAGCTCAGCAAAGCCACTGTAGCCAGACTGCCTCTCTAGCTTCCTCCTCTCTGGGCAGGGCATCTCTGAAAGAAAGGCAGCCCCAGTCAGGGGCTTATAAGTAAAACTCCCATCTCCCTGGGACAGAGCACCTGAGGGAAGGGGCAGCTATGGAGACAGCTTCAGCAGGCTTAAATGTTTCTGTCTGACAGCTCTGAAGAGAGCAGTGGATCTCCCAGCACAGTGCTCAAGCTCTGCTAAGGGACACTCTGCTTCCTCAAGTGGGTCCCTGACCCCCATGCCTCCTGACTGGGAGATACCTCCCAGCAGGAGTCAACAGACACCACATACAGGAGAGCTCTGGCTGTCATCTGGCAGATGCCCCTCTGGGATGAAGCTTCCAGAGGAAAGAACAGCAATCTTTGCTGTTCTGCAGCCTCCGCTGGTGATACCCAGGCAACAGGATCTGGAGCGGACCTCCAGAAAACTCCAGCAGACCTACAGCAGAGGGCAGGTTAGAAGGAAAACTAACAAACAGAAAGGAATAGCATCAACATCAACAAAAAGGACATCCACACAAAAACCCCATCTGAAAGTCACCAACATCAAAGACCAAAGGTAGATAAATCCACGAAGATGAGGAAAAACCAGTGCAAAAAGGCTGAAAATTCCGAAAACCAGAATGCCTCTTCTCCTCCAAAGGATCACAACTCCTCGCCAGCAAGGGAACAAAACTGGATGGAGAATGAGTTTGACGAATTGATGGAAGTAGGCTTCAGAAGTTGGGTAATAACAAACTCCTCCGAGCAAAAGGAGCGTGTTCTAACCCAATGCAAGGAAGCTAAGAACCTTGAAAAAAGGTTAGAGGAATTGATAGCTAGAATAACCAGATTAGAGAAGAACATAAATTACCTGATGTAGCTGAGAAACACAGCACGAGAACTTCGTGAAGCATACACAAGTATCAATAGCCAAATCGATCAAGTGGAAGAAAGGATATCAGAGATTGAAGATCAACTTACTGAAATAAAGCGTGAAGACAAGATTAGAGAAGAAAGAATGAAAAGGAATGAACAAAGCCTCCAAGAAATATGGGACTATGTGAAAAGACCAAACTTATGTTTGATTGGTGTACCTGAAAGTGATGGGGAGAAAGGAACCAAGTTGGAAAACATTCTTCAGGATATTACCCAGGAGAACTTCCCTAACCTAGCAAGACAGGCCAACATTCAAATTCAGGAAATACAGAGAACACTACAAAGATACTCCTCAAGAAGAGCAACCCCAAGACACATAATCATCAGAGAGAAAGGTCGGGTTACCCACAAAGGGAAGCCCATCAGACTAACAGCAGATCTCTCTGCAGAAACCCTACAAGCCAGAAGACAGTGGAGGCTAATATTCAACATTCTTAAAGAAAGGAATTTTCAACCCAGAATTTCATATCCAGCCAAACTAAGCTTCTTAAGTGAAGAAGAAATAAAATCCTTTACAGACAAGCAAATGCTGAGAGATTTTTGTCACCACCAGGCCTGCCTTACAAGAGCTCCTGGAGGAAGCACTAAAGATGGAAAGGAAAAACCAGTACCAGCCACTGCAGAAACATATCAAATTGTAAAGACCATTGACACTATGAAGAAACTGCTTCAACTAATGGGCAAAATAACCAGGAAACATCATAATGACAGGATCAAATTCACACAAACAGTATTAACCTTCAATTTGAACAGGCTAAATGCCCCAATTAAAAGACACAGAGTGGCAAATTGGATGAAGAGTCAAGGCCCAGCGGTGTGCTGTATTCAGGAGACCAAACTCATGTGCAAAGACACACATAGGCTCAAAATAAAGGGATGGAGGAATATTTACCAAGCAAATGGAAAGCAAGAAAAAAGCAGGGGTTGCAATCCTAGTCTCTGATAAAACAGACTTTAAACCAATAAAGATCAAAAAAGACAAAGAAGGGCATTACATAATGGTTAAGGAGTCAATGCAACAAGAAGAGCTAACTATCCTAAATATATATGCATCTAATATAGGAGCACCCAGATTCATAAAGCAAGTTCTTAGAGACCTACAAAGAGACTTAGGCTTCCACACAATAATAGTGGGGGACTTAAACACCCCTCTGTCAATATTAGACAGATCAATGAGACAGAAAATTAACAAGGAAATTCAGGACTTGGTCTATTAGGACCAAGTGGACCTAATAGACATCTACGGAACTCTCCCACTCCGAATCAACAGAATATACATTCTTCTCAGCACCACATCACACTTATTCTAAAATTGACCACATAATCGAAAGTAAGACACTCCTCAGCAAATGCAAAATAACAGAAATCATAACAGTCTCTTAGAGCACAGTACAATCAAATTAGAACTCAGGATTAAGAAACTCACTCAAAACCACAAGACTACATGGAAACTGAACAACCTGCTCCTGAATGACTACTGGGTAAATAATGAAATTAAGGAAGAAATAAATAAGTTATTTGAAGCCAATGAGAACAAAGACACAACGTACCAGAATCTCTGGGACACAGCTAAAGAAGTGTTTAGAGGGAAATTTAAGGCACTAAATGCCCAGAGGAGAATGCGGGAAAGATGTAAAATCAACACCCTAACATCACAATTAAAAGAACTAAAGAAGCAAGAGCAAACAAATGCAAAAGCTAGCAGAAGACAAGAAATAGATCAGAGCAGAACTGAAGGAGATAGAGACACAAAAAACCCTTCAAAAAAAAAGTCAATGAATCCAGGAGCTGGTTTTTTGAAAAGATTAACAAAATAGACCACTAGCCAGACTAATAAAGAAGAAAGACAGAAGAATCAAATAGACACAATAAAAAATGATAAAGGGGATATCACCACTGATTCCACAGAAATACAAACTACCATGAGAGAATACTATAAACACCTCTACACAAATAAACTAGAAAATCTAGAAGAAACTGATAAATTCCTGGACACATACATCCTCCCAAGACTAAACCAGGAAAAAGTCGAATCCCTGAATAGACCAATAACAAGTTCTGAAATTGAGGCAGTAATTAATAGCCTACCAACCAAAAAAAGTCCAGGACCAGACAGATTCACAGCTGAATTCTACCAGAGGTACAAAGAGGAGCTGGTACCATTTCTTCTGAAACTATTCCAAACAATACAAAAAGAGGGACTCCTCCCTAACTCACTTTATGAGGCCAGCATCATCCTGATACCAAAACCTGGCAGAGACACAACAAAAAAAGAAAATTTCAGGCCAATATCCCTGACAAACATCAATACAAAAATCCTCAATAAAATACTGGCAAACTGAACCAAGTGTCACTTCAAAAAGCTTATCCACCACGATCAAGTAGGCTTCATCCCTGGGATGTAAGTCTGGTTCAACATACGCAAATCAGTAAACGTAATTCATCACATAAACAGAACCAATGACAAAAACCACACGATTATTTCAATAGATGCAGAAAAGGCCTTCAATAAAATTCAACACCACTTCACACTAAAAACTCTCAATAAACTATGTATTGATGAAATGTATCTCAAAATAATAAGAGCTATTTATGACAAACCCACAGCCAATATCATACTGAATGGGCACAAGCTGGAGGCATTCCCTTTGAAAACCGGCACAAGACAAGGATGCCCTCTCTCACCACTCCTATTCAACATAGTATTGGAAGTTCTGGCCAGGGCAATCAGGCAAGAGAAAGAAATAAAGCATATTCAAATAGGAAGAGGGGAAGTCAAATTGTCTCTGTTTGCAGACGACATGATTGTATATTTAGAAAACCCCATCATCTCAGCCCAAAATCTCCTTAAGCTGATAAGCAATTTCAGCAAAGACTCAGGATACAAAATCAATATGCAAAAATCACAAGCATTCTTATACACCAATAATAGACAGAGAGCCAAATCATGAGTGAACTCTCATTCACAATTGCTACAAAGAGAATAAAATATCTAGAAATACAACTTACAAGGGATGTGAAGGACCTCTTCGAGGAGAACTACAAACCACTGCTCAAGGAAGTAAGAGAGGACACAAACAAATAGAAAAACATTCCATGCTTATGGATAGGAAGAATCAATATCATGAAAATGGCCATATTGCCCAAAGTAATTTATAGATTAAATGCTATCCCCATCAAGCCACCACTGACTTTCTTCACAGAATTAGAAAAAACTATTTTAAATTTCATATGGAACCAAAAAAGAGCCCATATAGCCAAGACAATTCTAAGCAAAAAGAACAAAGCTGGAGGCATCACACTACCTGACTTCAAACTATACTGCAAGGCTACAGTAACCAAAACAGCATGGTATGGGTACCAAAACAGATATATAGACCAATGGAACACAACAGAAGCCTCAGAAATAATGCCACACATCTATAACCATCTGATCTTTGACAAACCTGACGAAAACAAGCAATGGGGAAAGGATTCCCTGTTTAATAAATGGTGCTGGGAAAACTGGCTAGCCATATGCAGAGAACTGAAACTGGACCCCTTCCTTACACCTTATACAAAAATTAACTCAAGATGGATTAAAGACTTAAACATAAGACCTAAAACCGTAAAAACTCTAGAAGAAAACCTAGTCAATACCATTCAGGACATAGGCATGGGCAAAGACTTCATGACTAAAACACCAAAAGCAGGCCAGGCTTGGTGGCTCACGCCTGTAATCCCAGCATTTTGGGAGGCTGAAACGGGTGGACCATGAGGTCAGGGGATAGAGACCATCCTGGCTAACATGGTGAAACCCCGTCTCTACTAAAAAAATACAGAAAAAAATTAGCCGGGCATAATGGTGGGTGCCTGTAGTCCCAGCAACTCGGGAGGCTGAGGCAGGAGAATGGCATGAACCCAGGAGGCAGAGCTTGCAGTGAGCCAAGAGCACGCCACCGCACTCCAGTCTGGGCGACAGAACAAGACTCTGTCTCAAAAAAAAAAAAAAAAAAAAAAAAAAAAAAAAAAAAACACCAAAAGCAATAGGGACAAAAGCCAAAATTGACAAATGGGATCTAATTAAACTAAAGAGCTCCTGCACAGCAAAAGGAACTATCATCAGAGTGAGCAGACAACCTACAGAATGGGAGAAAATTTTTGCAATCTATCCATCTGACAAAGGGCTAATATCCAGAATCTACAAGGAACTTAAGCAAATTTACAAGAAAAAAACAACTCCATCAAAAAGTGGGCAAAGGATATGCACAGACACTTCTCAAAAGAAGACATTTATGCAGCCAACAAACGTATGAAAAAATGCTCATCATCACTTGTCATTAGAGAAATGCAAACCAAAACCACAATGAGATACCATCTCATGCCAGTTAGAATGGCGATCATTAAAAAGTCAGGAAACAACATATGCTGGAGAGGATGTGGAGAAATAGGAATGCTTTTACCCTGTTGGTGGGATTGTAAATTAGTTCAACCATTGTGGAAGACAATGTAGATCCTCAAGGATCTAGAACCAGAAATACCATTTGACCCAGCAATCCCATTACTGAGTATATACCAAAGGATTATAAATCATTCTACTATAAAGACACATGCACACGTATGTTTATTGCAGCACTATTCACAATAGCAAAGAATGGGAACCAACCCAAATGCCCATCAATGATAGACTGGATAAAGAAAATGTAGCACATATTTACCATGGAATACTATGCAGCCATAAAAATGGATGCGTTCGTGTCCTTTGCAGGGACACAGATGAAGCTGGACACCATCATTCTCAGCAAACTAACACAGGAAGAGAAAACCAAACACAACACGTTCTTACTCATAAGTGGGAGTTGAACAATGAGAACAGATGGACACAGGGAGGGGAACGTCACACTCTGGGGCCTGTTGGGGGCTGAGAGGAGGGGGGCTAGGGGAGGGATAGCATTAGGAGAAATACCTAATGTAGACAATGGGTTGACGGGTGCAGCAAACCACCATGGCACATGGATACCTATGTAACAAACCTGCACGTTCTGCACATGTATCCCAGAACTTAAAACTATAATAAAAAAAAAAATGCCATCATCAGCTTACATCAGCCACTGATACAAACAGTGCAACACCAGATACTGATCATGACACTGAGATGCTGAGACTAAATGCTCCTCTAGCAGCTTCCTAGCCCAATATGGATTCCCTTTTGTCCTTTTCAATAAACAGATTTTCAGCAGAGAATAATACTTCCATTTTAAGTGTATTGGGATCGTCTTACTTCAGCTGTGAAATCATAGAGAATTTATGGTCCTCAGTATAATTATATGCCAAATTGCACTGAGTCAATTACCCTGGATGTGTGAGTTTCTCTTTTCTTTTTAATCATCTTCAGCAGGAAGCTGTACCACTAATCTGACTGGCACACATCTCTGCAGTGATTGCCTTCACATTAATATCCGTTTTCTAACCATGTTTCTGCCCATGCAGTATAATTAAATATTTTGCATTTCTTCAACATGCAGATTAGTGTACATGGAAAGAGAAAATCAAATGTTAGAAGATGTAGTTTGTGGCCAGACACTATGGCTGATGCCTGTAATCCCAGCACTTTGGGAGGCTGGCAGGTTGAGATGGAAGAATCACTTGAGCCCAAGAGTTCAAGACCAGCCTAAGCAACATAGGGAGACCCCAATCTCTACAAAAAAAAAAATTTAAATAACTGAGACATGGTAGGGTACACCTGAAGTCCCAGCTATTCAAGACGCTGAGGCAGGAGGATCGCTTGAGCCCAGGAGTTCGAGGCTGCAGTAGCTATGATGGCACCACTGCACTCCAGCCTGAGCAACATAGACTCTGTCTCTGAAAAAGAAAATATAGTTTGCCTCACATTTGTTCCTTGACATTAGCAGTGCAAAGAAATGTAATGGCTTTTATACTGAAAAAGCCAGAATACCTTAAGCCAAGAGTTAAAGAGCTTTCAGTGATCCAGGGTGCCTGCTTCATGATAGTCATGCTGCGTGGCTTTCATAGGCATGAGCAGAGCCTTGAAGCTCCAAGTCCAGAATTACTAACCTAGGTCCCAGCTCTGTGTTGGCTTCAGGCCCACCTCATTTGCTAGTTCTGGAACGCTAGAGAAGTTGTCTGAATTTCCAGGGACAGAGCTTCTTGATTTCCTAATGTGGAATGAGAAAAGTTAATAACAGAAGTTGTTTCAGGAGGATAATTCTAAGATAATATCCCTCTCCCAAGGAGTATATGTGAACTCAGTAACAGGAGAGTGCTTTGAATCTTTAAAGTACTGAGTAGTTAGCAAACAGCTGCCATATGCAGATCTCAACCAGACCTGACCATTTGGCCCTCGCTTGCAGAAACAGGGTTAACTTCCCAAGACCTGAACCACTGCCAGTGTAAATAAATGGGAAGAGGTATTGAACAACCTTGAAGAGCTTATGCCTCCCCATCCTGCTGTAAATTGGGAGTGAAGGTAGGCCATCGTGTACATTGTCACAAGACACTCTGATGCCTGGTAAAAGAATAAACTACTAATTAAAATGATAAAATTACATTTGAACTCTGGAGACCATGAGAACTTTATAATTGACTCATAATATGCTTTGGCTGCACATACACAGCTATTAATGGTTTGTAGAGGGGAAAGTCCATTTCATTTTGTATTAACAATAAAAACACTCCAAAAAATACACATAATGGAAATGATTACTTCTCTCCTCTGGTAAGAGGCACTTAACCTTTGATCTTGTGCTAAGTTACATCACCAGAGGTAGCTTACCAGCGGCCAGGAATTTGTTTCCCTTGGTATTGTTCTGATGATATGTTAAAATAATTAGTAAATTTTTCAAAGTCCTCCTAAGGATAGCTCTTTCTTGATTAAGATGAACTAAAGAAAACATTGACTTAAGCAAATACAGTGAAAAATACAAACCACCATTACGTGGATTCAAGATTTTCTATTTTTCCTTCCTTATATGAAGTATTAAATGAACTAATTCCTCAACCTTTTTTTATTTTTTTTATTTTTATTTTTTGAGACAGGGTCTTGCTCTGTCACCCAGACAGGAATGCAGTGGCATGATCTCGGCTCACTGTAACCTCCACCTCCCAGGCTCAAGCAGTCTGCCCATCTCAGCCTCCCAAATAGCTGGTACTACAGATGCATGCCCGCCACCACTCCCAGCTAGCTTTTTTTTTTCTTTTTCTGTAGAGATGGTTTTTCACCATGTTGCCCAGGCTGTTCTTGAGCTTCTGGGCTCAAGTGATCCTCCTGTCTTGGCCTCCCAAAGTGTTGTGATTACAGGTGTAAGCCACTGTTCCTGGCCTCCTCAATCCTTTTTTAAAATGTTTGGTGGAATTATAAAGGACTTCTTTTGTTTTTCTTTTAGGTTTGTATTTATCTTTATATTGTTACAATAACAAATGTAAATACAGGCCCATAAATGTAAAGATATAATAAAAAAGCTTACTTGCTGGAAGTCATACACATGTTCATTTAACTTTTCTGAGTAATTTTTTTTTTTTTTTGAGACAGAGTCTTGCTCTATCGCCCAGGCTGGAATGCAGTGGCGCGACGTAGCTCACTGCAACCTCCATCTCCCAGGTTCAAGGGATTCTTCTGCCTCAGCCTCCGCAGTAGCTAGGATTACAGATGTTCACCATCACGCAGTGGAGATGGGGTTTCACTGTGTTGGCCAGGCTGGTCTTAAACTCCTGACCTCAGGTGATCCACCCGCCTCCACCTCCCAAAGTGCTGGGATTACAGGCATGACCCCCTGCACCTGCCCTTTTTCTGAGTAATTGATGTTCATCCTACTTATGATTTTTCAAATTAGCATATCAACTACGGAAATCACCTGGCCTGAGAAAAAAAGGGAGTCAGACCCCTTTGTCAGGAATGGTCTTTATGTGAGTGTCTCCACTAAACCAGACCCTTATATACACCTTCCACCTATACCAAATACTGTTTTGCATGGCAGGCCGATACTGTACCATTTTCCAAAGTTGTATTTATTTCTTCAGCACATGATTAGAAGTTATATTTATTTCTTCAGCACATGATTAGAAGCCTGCTACCGCCAGCATGTCTGAATCATAAGTCTTGGCTTCAGTGATTAGCAGCATGAGATGTAGAGCCTAATTCTGTTGGTGGTGGTGAAAAAGACTAATAAATTAGGAAGCTGGAGGAAAAAACTACAGTATATGAAAACAAAAAAAGAATAGACATTACAAGGAATTTCTCCTTTAAAGAAATACTCGAGGAAGAAATAGGGAAGCGAAAAGACTAATCACTTCCTTTCCTTATTCCTTTTTAAAAATTACTCTCTTCTCTAAATGTGTTATTTCAGCCTATACTTCCTCTGGGCACTTTCATCACTTTATTGCTCTGGCAGGTGATTCCAAGCCAGTCTGAGGTCTTGGGGCTTCAGAATCAATCAAGGGCCCCAGCTCGTCTTTGGATATCCCAAAGATGTCTCCAAGTCATTGGAATCCCCAAAGGCTTTTTCAGGAGCTAAACCAAGGCAAGGAAAATCTCTCCTTCCTTGATATTGTTTAAAAATACCCTTGCCCTGGGTTGGTAGCTCACACCTGTAATTTCAACACTTTGAGAGGCCGTAGGGGACAGATCGCTTGAGCCCAGGAATTTGAGACTAGCCTGAGCAACATGGCAAGACCCCAACTCTACAAAAAATACAAAAATTAGCCGGGCTTCATGACACATGCCTGCAGTCCCAACTACTTGGAAGACTGAAGTGGGAGGATCACTTAAGCCCAGGAGTTCAAGTCCGCAGTGAGCTGTGATTGCACCAGAGGGCAACAGAGTGAAACACTGTCAAAAAAAAAAAAAAAAAAAAAACCCTCACCCAGCCCGCAGGGTACTGTTAGTAATCCTGAAGTTCAGAAATTCTCAACAATGCTTAGAAATTCCACACAAAAAAAATGGGAATCAAGGGGGAGGCTTGCTGGCCTTTCCAAACTATATGCCAGGATTTTATGAGGTGTTCTAGAAATAAATCTAAAAACAATAAAATTATATCTTACCCTAGTTACAGGTTGTAAACCTCTTAAGAAATCACAGTGCTTATTAACATATCGAGGACTCTAAGAAACCCTACCATCAAGAAACCTCTTTAATTCTAATTGATCCAGAATTTTCCAAATTAACCACAAATTTTTTTTTCTTAAGACATACTTTTATATCTCTCAGAACTGGTCTTCCAAGGCATACAATTTGGGAGATACTTGAACAACAATTATGGCACATTGGCCTAGTTATATTTGTGTGGGTCCTCGACCTAGACACATGGAAATATACCTTTAAATCCATCATTCATGTTCTGATTTGCTGAGGTGGGTAGCAATTCTCCACACGTATCAGCTTCCCACTGAAATGGCTGATTACCTTCTCTTCTTGATGATATTTAGAGAAAGGAAAAGATAGGTCTGCTTAAAAAAAAGGATACAATGATACCGTTTGTCTGATATATACAAGGCTAGAGATTATTTTTCAGACATTCCCAGTGTCACCAAAATGAGGGCAACCTGACCCTGAATGATGGGGTATCTAAAATTACATTCCTGAAACCCATTAACGGTCAAACAGAGAGGAGAGTTTATTTGGCAGCCAGGTTTTTAACTTTGTTGCTCTAGCTGATGAAAAGGTTTGTTGTTTGAGGTCAGCAATTACAGTCTGAGGTTTAGGAGTCCTTTGGTTTTAACATGAGCAGAGAGATAAATGACTTTAAATTCTTCCAGAAACCACAGGTCCTGCATTGCAAGTAATACAATAAATAATACAAAGAATCTTCTTCAAATATTATTTTTTAACTTAGTAAACGTTCATTCAGTGCTTTAGTGTGCAAAAACATTGTGCCTGGAGGAGACAGAGCACAGGGGTAGGGCCTTATAGTCTTTCTAGAGAGGCAGACATGCATAAATAGATCAGGAATGCATGAAACCAGATCCGCTAAAGGTAAACTGAGTGTGAATGAGCTAAGCCCAGGGTTCTCCATGACAGCATTCCCAGTATCAAATCTGTTTCTTATTAACACATCCCTGCAGTGGAGTCGACAGTAAAGGGCCTCGGAGGGTTCTGGAGACCAGAAAGGAGGCCGGATGAAAGAGGCCAGTCTCATGCACCATCAGACATTCCTGCAAATGTGTAAAGAATCCACGAGGAGGGAGAGGGAGGGCAAGCATTGCCAGATGTCTCCAAGCCAACCCTTTAACCCATTCCTTTACCTGCCTCCCACCTTCAAGTTTTGTTTCTTATTTTTGGTAGGGTTTGTGTGTGTGTGTGTGTGTGTGTGTGTGTGTGTCTTTTTTTAATACCTAGAATATATCTTAAACTGATGGGAAAAAAGCAAATAGTATCAACAGTAACATTCTAAAGTTTGTTCTGAGACATTGTAGTAGTCACCCATGAACAGGCATTTCACATTTTTCTTTTGTTTTTTTTAATAATTTTTCAGCATTTCACTGTTCTTTCCCTTAGGGTGCCAAGATGCCTCAAGGGTTGCATCCCTTCCATCTTTGAGGGTAACTGCCCTCTGCTTCCCTTTAGAGGGCTGAATTTCTACTTCGTATCTCACATCTTTGTCTGGTTTTAAGTCATACAGATTCTTTCATATGAATCAAGAAATTCACATTTGATAACCATTAACTATATCCATTTTAGATGAGAAAGAATTATCTTGTGATTAAATTTTAAAACAGTCTCTGGGCCGGGTGCGGTGGCTCACACCTGTAATCCCAGCACTTTGGGTGGCCGAGGCCGGTGGATCCCCTGAGGTCAGAAATTCAAGACCAGCCTGGCCAAGATGGTGAAACCCCGTCTCTACTAAAACAAAATACAAAAATTAGCTGGGCGTGGTGGTGCATGCCTGTAATTCCAGCTACTCGGGAGGCTGAGGCAGGAGAATCAGTTGAACCTGGGAGGCAGAGGTTGCAGTGAGCCGTGATCGCACCGCTGCACTCCAGCCTGGGTGACAGAGCGAGACCCTGTCTCAAAAAAAAAAAAAAAAAAAAACTGTCTCTGAGGATTGGGATAATTGTACTCATTATTATAAAGCTATTGTTTGGTCAGAATTTCTCTTTCAATGTTATAGGTTGGTCATTTGTTTACTTCGGCCCTTTTTACATTCTATATACATGCTGCACTTCCTGGCATAAAATTTGTTTTGCTTATTTTTTTGGCATTGAGTTCTGAGTTTTTTCTGTGAAAGTCCTGTATACACTTTTGCAAGTTATTGTTTTTAAGTTCATAGCTATACCTTCAAGTATTTCTGAAAGTACTTTTCCATTGTGATGACTATATATAATTAGTTAATAAAGCTTCATATATTAAGACTTAGTTCTTCATTTTAAAGAGTAAATGTCCTTCAAAATTCTCAAGGATTTTAAATTTGTAAGCCAATTTCTTGTCAGATCTGATAAGATCATCATCATGTTTATAAAGTAATTAATGAAGAGCTATATCAAAGCAAGTCAACATTTTATTATGTTGTTGGCGTATGCTTACATTATTGGTATTATCGTTAATTCTTTTACACCATCTGTCCATTTCATGAAGCTAATTCAGAGAAAACTAGATCATATAATCAGAAAAGCCTCCTACCTGGGCACCCACAGGCTGAAGCACCTCAAAGTGAACTGAATACAAAAGTGTAAGAGAGAGTGCCTGTATTCACTTCTTATGGCTGCTGTAATAAACTTGGTGACTTAGATGAACACATATTTATCATCTTGGAATTCTGAAATGTCAGAAGTCCGATACAGGTCTCACCAGGCTAAAATTAAGATGTCAGCAGGACTCTGCTCCTTCTGGAATCTCTTGGGAATAATCCATTTCCTTGTCTTTTCCAGTTTCTAGAGGCCACCCACATTCCTTGGCTGTTGGCCCCTTCCATCTTCAAAGCCAGCAGTGGTTCACTGAGTCTTTCTTAGCCTGCAACACTCTGACTCCCCCTCCACTTACAAGGACCCCATGATGACATTAGGCCCACCCTAATAATCCGGGATAATCTCACCATCTCAGGATCCTTAATCAGTTCTGCAAAGACCCTTTTCCCAGATAAGATAATATTTGTAGGTTCCAGGATTAGAACTTATGTATCTCTGGGGGAGGGGCATTATTCTGCCTCCCACAGAGCCTCTGACATCTGTTCTAGAACATCTGTTCTATATGCAGGATCCCACCTTCCTACTCACTCTTGGAGGGCATGTGGTATGCACCCTACTTTATAGATTTTAAAAGTCAACTGAGAACCTGACCAATGATTTCTTTGATCTAGGCTAGATCTCTTCACTTCCTGGGGCAACTAAAGTCTCTTGTTCAATAGTGAAAATGCACAAGACAAAAGAAAAATCTCAGGAAAGAAACATCTTTGTACAGAGCCCCCATTGCTATGCATAGCATTGATATAAGGGAACACTGCCTTTGCCCTATAACATATAAACTGAATTAAAATATGCAATATTTATTATCATAACCAACATAGTCTTTAAATAATGCTGTTAATTCTATTAACGGTGTGCTTTGCTACAGTTCTCAAAACAAGAGCTGTCTAAACAACCTTCCCCCATGATTCCTTAATTGAAGTAATCTGTTAGGGATTCCTAGTGCTTTTTGAAAGGGTGTCATACTTGATCAAAACAGTCAGGTTTCCAAGAAATACCCTTACACAGCATTCTCTTTCTATTTTCATTTTATTTATTTATTTTAGTTTATTCTGTTTGTTTGTTTGTTTGTTTTGAAATGGAGTCTCCTCTGTCACCCAGGCTGGAGTGTAGTGGCACAATCTCAGCTCACAGCAACATTGCCTCCTGGGTTCACATGATTCTCCTGCCTCAGCCTCCCAAGTAGCTGTGATTACACGCACGTGCCACCATGCCCAATTAAATTTTTCTGTACTTTTAGTAGAGATGGGCTCTCATCATGTTGGCCAGGCTGGTCTCGAACTCCTGACATCAGGTGATCCTCCTGCCTTGGCCTCCCAAAGTGCTGGGATTACAGGCATGAGCAACTGCACCCAGCCTACAGCATTCCCTTTCTAAATTTTGCTACTGTATCATTATATGATGGCACGGGCCTTGAAGAGCAATTGTGTTTTATTATATAATGTGCTCCTAGGTTTCTTGGTTTATTCTTGTCTTATAATGAGGATTTAAAGGGTAGCACCTTGGACTGGGCACAATGGCTCATGGCATTCCCAGCACTTTGGGAAGCCAATGCAGGAGGATTGCTTGAGGCCAGAAGTTTGAGACCAGCCTGGTCAACACAGTGAGATCCCCATCTCTACAAAATAAATAAATAAATAATTAAAGGGTACCATCTCTGGATTTTTTTTTTTTTTTTTTTTTGAGACGGAGTCTCGCTCTGTCACCCAGGCTGGAGTGCAGTGGCGCAATCTCGGCTCACTGCAAGTTCTGCCTCCCGGGTTGATGCCATTCTCCTGCCTCAGCCTCCCAAGTAGCTGGGACCATAGGCACCCGCCACCACACCCGGCTAATTTTTTGTATTTTTTAGTAGAGACGGGGTTTCACTTTGTTAGCCAGGATGGTCTTGATCTCCTGACCTCAAGTGGTCCACCCGCCTTGGCCTCCCAAAGTGCTGGGATTACAGGCATGAGCCACCACACCAGGCCCCATCTTTGGATTTTTACCATGAGACACTTAATACTAGAGAAAGACACCTTGCTCCATGCCGTGCTCCTTTCTCTTGGTTGCTGATATAGCATGCTTAAATCCACTTTTTACCATGTGATACATGTACCAAAAAACCTTATTAAGGCAATAACTAAAATCAAGAAGCATGGAAGATACGCTCATTTTTTACAAGGTAATGCAGGCTTCTCAGCAATACTCAATATTTTTATTCCAAATGTTTACGGGGGAAAATTAGTGCTTTATAAATAATGCCAAACATTAAGTTGTGGCTACTAAAAGGAATACCCAATACAGGATTACTGTTTTCAGCTTTTCATTTGAACAATCCTTAGAAAATTTTCACTGTATGCAAATCCTTGTTTGACTTTATCAAATAAGTTACTAAACTATGCTGCCTTCCCTCCTTACACGATTTTGGTTGCAATGTTGATGGCTAATGATGACCTTTTACATACAGGTGTGGTCTAAGTGACATTTTTTTCCTGTTTCATCAGAATCTCTGCAATTTTTCTCCTGTAGAGAAGGACCCTCCCTCCCAGGTTTTGCCTAGTCTCTGTCAGTGAACACCGCAACTGCCCTGAAGGGGTGCCCCAACCCCGTTGTCTTTTCTTCTTTCACTTCTTATAGAGGATTAGTTCCTATAGCATTGGAATAGTAGAATCTTGGGTGAATTGCTTTTCCTGTTGTGAATGATTCATGCAATGAAAGTGGAAGATCACTAATTTTCAAAGCAATATGGCTTAAATAAAAACATCTTGGCCAGGTGTGGTGGCTCACATCTTTCATCCCAGCACTTTGGGAGGCTGAGGCAGGAGGATTACCTAAGCTCAAGAGTTCGAGACCAGCCTGGGCAATAAAGCAGGACTCCATCTGTGCTAAAAAAAAAAAAAAAAAAAAAAAATTAGCCAGGCATGGTGGTGCATCCTTGTAGTCCCAACTACTCAGGAGTCTGAGGTGGGAGAATTGCTTGAGCCTGAGAGGATGAGGCTGCAGTGAGCTGTGATTGCACCACTGCACTCCCTCCTGGGGGACAGAGTGAGACCTTGTCTCAAAAAGAAAAGGAAAAAAATTTTTAATTAAAAAAAAAACCTTACCCAATCATATTATAAATATATGGTACTTTAACGAGCTGTCATCTCTCCTAGAGTGCATTTTTTGTATCAGTGATAGAACACAGCTATTTAACTAGCTGGATCAAACATCACCTTGTTTCTGTTCCTGAATAACAATAGGCACCACTTACTGACGGCTTAATGTCTCAGAACCAGTTCTCTGTGCCCTTATTTAATCCTCGTGTCCCCCCAGTGAGGGAGATATTACTTGCTCCATCTTAAGAGGAAGATGAAATTTTTTCATTAAGATGAAAAAATTAAGAATCTTGAAGAGTAAGTGATTTCCCGAAAAACATACCTCTAGTAAGAGATGGCAATACCACACTCCCTCCCAAACACTAATTGTATTTCCTTTCTTTTTTCTTACCATCATTTCTCAACAATACTGCTAACGATGTTTGCCTTTTACAGTGTTACAAGTGTTCTGAGATGATTTAATACTCTTTAATTATTTGCTTAATGCCTCATTTCCTCTCTATGATGATAATCCTTTGTCTGAGCCTCATTACTGCTGCACA
This sequence comes from Pan paniscus, assembly GCF_029289425.2. Lineage (NCBI taxonomy): Eukaryota > Metazoa > Chordata > Mammalia > Primates > Hominidae > Pan > Pan paniscus. The sequence continues at coordinate 34,757,511 of NC_073266.2, forward strand.
TCCCTCATATAGGGAAAACAGCAGCTATATTTATTTCTAGCCCACTTGAGCACTTATTATTTCATCCTTGGTTTTTAGTTGGTTCTCTGAAACTGAAATGCATCGTTTATCATCCCAAATAGAGATTTTTAAAAAATGTTTCTCTCTTGATAGATTTGGAGGCTTTCTAAGTCTAATCTTTTCTCTGTAAAACTTCAGGCTAGGTTTTAATAAAGCTATTTTTACAGGATTGTATCAGAACAGTTCTTGCTTATATATTGTTGATATTTTTGGTTTGGGTTGTTTATTATAAAGAGACACTAAATTGATCTCTTGTTGTGTTCTACATCTCTTGATGTGTTCTCTTGATGTTTGACCTTTTCTCACCTGATTTCATCTACCATCAGCTCCTTCTCTGTAACTGATCAGTAAGAGCACTCAGTAGGAAACATACCACTCAATGGATTTTCTTCCTCAAAGTTTTGGATATGGCCAGGTACGGTGGCTCACACCTGTAATCCCAACATTTTGGGAGGCTGAGGCGGGTGGATCATGAGGTCAGGAGTTCGAGACCAGCCTGGCCAACATGGTGAAACCCCCAACTCTACTAAAAATACAAAAGTTAGCCAGGCGTGAGGGCACGCGCCTGTAATCCCACCTACTCAAGAGGCTGAGACAGGAGAATTGCTTGAACTGGGAGGCAGAGGTTGCAGTGAGCTGAGATCATGCCACTGTACTCCAGCCTGAGCAACAGAACAGGACTCTATCTCAGAAAAAAAAAGAAAGAAAGAAAGAAAACAAGCTTTGGATACTAGTCTTCAATCAATCAAATAATGCTGATAAATAATGAGGATGCTCTAGGAGTCCTGTGTTATCAGTGCTTTCCCTAGAACCCAGTTAGAGGCCAGTGCCTACACCCCACACCAGTCCTCAGAGGGCTACAGCCGACAGGAACTTTGAGTTCATCTAGAGTAGCTGCCTCACTACAGATTACACAACTAAGACCAAAATAACTTAACCATAGCCAAACACCTTCTTAGAGAGAGTCAGGACTTGGATCTAGGCCTTCTGACTCATAAATGAATAGCATCTTTATAAAAATCAGAAACAGAGAGAGGATCGGGCCCAACTTCTTTTCTCGTGTATTTTCTGTACCACACATCTAAACCTCTGGCCTCAGAATTTATATCTAGAGCTTTTCCAAAAAGGCCATGTGTATTAGTCCATTCTCACATTGCTATAAAGGAATACTTGAGACTGGGTAATTTATGAAGAAGAGAAGTTTAATTGACTCTTGGTTCTGCAGGCTGAACAGGAAGCATGATGCTGGCATCTGCTTAGCTTCTGGGGAGGCCTCAGGAAACTTACAATCATGGTGGAAGGTGAAGAGGGGGCAGCTGCATCACATGGCCAGAGCAGGAGCAAGGGAGTGTGAGGTGTGAGGGGGAAGGTGCCACACACTTTTATTTTATTTATTTATTTAGTTAGTTAGTTCGTTATTTTTATTTATTTATTTATTTATTTGAGACAGAGTCTCGCCTGTCACCCAGGCTGGAGTGCAGTGGTGCAATATCAGCTCACTGCAACTTCTGCTTCCCAGGTTCAAGCAATTCTCCTGCCTCAGCCTCCCGAGTAGCTGGGATTACAGGCATGTGCCACCACACCCAGCTAATTTTTGTATTTTTAGTAGAGACAGGGTTTCACCATGTTGGCCAGGCTGGTCTCAACCTCCTGACCTCAAGTGATCCACCCACCTCAGCCTCCCAAAGTGCTGGGAGCCACTGCGCCCAGCCACCACACACTTTTAAATGACCAGATCTCACACGAATTCACTCACTATCATGAGGACAATATCAAGAAGGGATGGTGCTAAACTATTCGTGAGAAACCATCCCCATGACCAAATCACTCCCCACAAGGCCCCACCTTCAACATTGGGGACTACAACTAAGCATGAGATTTGGAGGGGGACACAGATCCAAACCATATGACTTGGTCTCTTAGTAATCACACAGCTGGCTTTTTGGGGAAGAAAGTTACTTATTTCATGTGAACCCAAGCATAAGGAATCTGCAGATATTTTTCCAGCAATATCGATTTATGTAAATACTTTATATTCCATTCTTGGAGGAGACAAGCATTTCATTTAGTCATTGTTTTCAATCATATAAGGTAACTAGAGATCAAAGTTCTTTGAAGAAGGTGGTTATAAGAAAATACCCTTGAATTTTAAAATGCCTTACACTTTTATTAGCATCACACAATGAATATATGTCATTCTGTGGACTGTAAGCATAGTTTTCTCTCTGAAAATCCTGGCAAGGGAAATCCTTTTTTATTGATTCTCCTGGTCACAAATTATTATGAGAAATGCCCTGTTTTAGACATTATCTCTGACTCTAAGAAACTAAATGACAAAAAGTGAGAGGACAGTACTGTTTTCAAGTCCACTTAAACCACTTGAAATTTCTCTAGGATGATGCCAATTCATAGCCCCACTCTAGTGCTGGAAACAGTCATTGAACTGAACTCTCATCAGCCTCCATTTTGTGTTGAAGATGTGCGTGCCTGTAAACTGAGATGATTTCTCAGCACAATTATCTCACCCTTTTTCATGTCTCACCAGATCAACTGGGATTTCAGACTTACCATCATCCCATTGGGAGGAAGCCTTTTTAGCCTTCTTTCTTCATCTTTCATGAGGCTTGTGGAAACCAGAGTTTGCAGCATAGATTCAGGCTTCTTCATTCTTCCTAGGCCCAAGTGTGCAAATAGTAGCATTTGTTTGTGAAAAACACTACCATGAGTCATGAGTCAAACAATATTTTTCCTCCTTTTTTTTTTTTTTTGAGACGGAGTCTCGCTCTGTCACCCAGGCTGGAGTGCAGTGGCGCGATCTCGGCTCACTGCAAGCTCCGCCTCCCGGGTTCACGCCATTCTCCTGCCTCAGCCTCCCAAGTAGCTGGGACTACAGGTGCCCGCCATCACGCCCAGCTAATTTTTTTGTATTTTTAGTAGAGACAGGGGTTTCACCATGTTAGCCAGGATGGTCTTGATCTCCTGACTCCATGATCTGCCCACCTCAGCCTCCCAAAGTGCTGGGATTACAGGCGTGAGCCGCCACGCCCGGCCTCCAAATTTTCAATGGCTAAGCATTGAGGGTTAAAGAACAGAACATGTCTGACAGCAGAATAGATTAGGTAAAATCATGACTTTCTCAGAAAGCTGAGACTCTGTGATCACTGTACTCACCTGTACCCCTTCCTTCTGCCCTCAGGCCTGTGGCTGCCACTGCTCCTTCTCCAGGTCCCCACACTCTGTGGATGCCCTGAGGATAGAGTTCATAGCTGCTCTTCCTGTGGCTTCCTTCAATTAACCCTAAGCAATTTGGAATGACTTTTGGTTTTGTTTCACTCCCTTCTGAGGTCCCAACCATAACAGAGATGACAGATGGAGATGTCCAGCCAGACTGTCCTGTCACCTACTGGCCTGTCACCATTTTGCCAACCATTAGAGAGAGGAGGGCCACACAGATTCTACAACCTCAACCAAGACCCCTGGTGAAGAATGGCCATGCTATTCTCTTGAGAAATGGTTCACATTTCATGCTATTCTCATGGGAAATAGCTCCACCACCTAGTAAGAAACCCATGGCTGGGCATGGTGGCTCACGTCTGTAATCCCAACACTTTGGGAGGCTGAAGTGGGAAGACCATTTGAGTCCAGGAGTTCAAGACCAGCCTGAACAACATAGCAAGAACCCATCTCTATTTAAAAAAAAAAAGAAAGAAAGAAAGAAAAGAAAAAGAAAACCATAATGACACTTCATGTCCCTTTGTTGTCTTCCTTTCTTTTCTTTAGCAACATGGTCTCACTATGTTGCCCAGTCTGGTCTCAAACTCCTGGGCTCAACAATCCTCCCACCTCAGCCTCCCAAAGTGCTGGGATTATAGGTGTGAGCCACTTGTGCCTGGCCTGTTGTCTTTCTTAGAGCCAAACTACCATGGAGCTCATCGGCCCTATCTAGTAGCCCATATACTCTCTAATGCCTGCTGCCTGTGTGTTGCAGTGACCCATAAGAGGTAGGCCACTGGGGTGGCTGAACAGAAGGGGATGATGAAAACTGCAGGTGATCATCAAGTGCTCATTGCTGGTAGTCTGTACTTAGTCATTCTTGGCGCGGCTACACATGTTCAGTGTATTCAAGCTAGAGCTGTGTTTTTTGGGAAGTCAAAGTTGCTATTCATTCTCGCAACAGAAAGAATGCTGACAAGTAGTGTCATGTCACACAAGTAGTTTCATAATTACAGAGACTTCACTCTTTTTTATGTTGGAAAAGCCAACTAGTACAGAATTAAGGAATAATTATAAGAGAATAGAGGTCAACAAGAGCTTTTCTGAAAAGATAAAAATCCATGGGGGTGGGAGTAGGGGGTGGGGAGGGAGAATGAGAAACCAATATTTGCTGCAAAGACACGGGGGCCTTGTTGATCAAGAACACAGCCAGGCACAGTGGCATGCGCCTGTAATCCCAGCTACTTGGGAGGCTAAGGCAGGAAGATTGCTTGAGCCCAGGAGTGTGAGCTCAGCCTGGGCAACATAACAAGATCCAGTCTCTAAAAATAATTAATTAACTGGTTTTTTAAAAAGAAGAAGAAGAAGAACCAGTGATAGTTATAGCTGTTCCTCTTCATTCACTATCCTCTGTGAGCTAAGAATTTCCCCCCAACATATATAAATGCAGGACACATCCCACACATGCATTTGCCATATAAACATCCCATGTATTGCGATGCATAGCAGAAACAAGTGTTCACACCTTCTTTTACTGGAGCTTTGTTTTATATTTGGGTAGAAAAGAATAATTTCTGTAATAACTAGGGGAGGGAAAAATCCTATTCTGCATTTCTATAAAATTTGAGAATTAAGTTGCGTGGTATAATAACCTATCAGAACATTGTAATGTTTATTTTGCCCTATTTTGCTTTCTGATCCTTGTTTGTTCTTGGAAAAGAAATTGTAAATGTATTTTATCCAAAGCCATAAAGCAATTATTTAATGTAGTGGGGACTCTAAGAACAAATATAAGCATCCTCAAGAAGTTCAGCCTATTAGGAAGATAAGACACAAAAACAACGATCATATTAAGCAGAACGTGCTTTGCTTTATAAAATAAGTAAGCAAACACAACGGTAAAGGAGAGATGGGGAAATGAGAGAAAACGTGAAGGAGATGTGATTTGAGCTGGGTCTTAAAGAATCTATGGGAATTCAATAGGCAGAGATAGAGAGATAATTCCAAGCAGAAGGAATCATCAAACAAATGACCTGGAGGTGGGAAAGTCCAAGGTATGTTAAAACAAGAGCAAGTAGGCTGGGCACACTGGCACACGCCTGTAATCCCAACACTTTGGGAGGCTAAGGCAGGCAGATCACTGGAGGTCAGGAGTTCAAGACCAGCCTGGCCAACATGGTGAAACCCCATCTCTACTAAAAATACAAAAATTAGCCAGGTATGGTAGCACACACCTGTCTTCCCAGCTACTCGGGAGGCTGAGGCAGGAGAATTGCTTGAACCTGGGAAATGGAGGTTGCAGTGAGCCAAGATTGCACCATTTCACTCCAGCCTAGGCGACAGAGCTAGACTCCACCTCAAAAAAAAAAAAAAAAAAAAACCCACCGGGCACAGTGGCTCACGCCTGTAATCCCAGCACTTTGGGAGGCTGAGGCAGGCAGATCACTTGAGGTCAGGAGTTCGAGACCAGCCTGGCCAACATGGTGAAACCTCATCTCTACTAAAAATACAAAAATTAGCCGGGCATGGTGGCAAGCACCTGTAGTTCCAGCTACTTGGGAGGCTGAGACAGGAGAATTGCTTCAACCCGGGAGACAGAGGTTGCAGTGAGCCAAGATCGTGCTGTTGCACTCCAGCCTGGGTGACAGAGTGAGACTCCGTTTCAAATAAAAAAAAGAAAAAAGAAAAAGAGAGCAAGTAGCTGGATGTGGCTGAGCACTGGATCCCTGAAGTGGATGGTCATAGGCACGCTAGAAACATGGACCTCTGTCTATTTAGCTGAGAATTCTGGATTAAATTCCTAGAAAGCCGCTGAAGGCTTTTAAGCACAAAAATGTCTTCAGAACTGCTGCAGGAATATACAGTACAGGTAATGAGTAATTTTAGAATGGATATAACTGGTAGGGAAGAGGACAGAGAATTCTCTTGTTGGAATGGCTAGTTTTGAGGGTGTGGGTCAGGTTAAGACAATAAATGAAACCAGTAGAGAGCTGATTCACTGGGGCAAAATGGAGCCAGGCTAGTGTTCACAAATGGCCCTATGGCAGATTCAGTGGACATGAAGGAGTGATTACGGTGTAGGATAAAGGGATAGTTATCAAAGGAGTTCTTGACTCTTCCATAATTTAGCAATGGAACTGGTGGTTCAATTCCTTAACTGGTGGTTGAGGAACTGGAGATAAAGATTCTTGAAGTTGGGGAAATTTGTGAGACCATAAACATGAATGTTGAAATCTCAGAGGATGGGATAGAAAGCCCAATGAAACAGGGGCTGAAGTCGCTACAGAAGATATTCCAGGAATATCCTGGAAGTTAGTAGATAATAGAGAAAACTGTATGAGTGGAATTAGCCTCAAAATAAGAGTTTAAAGGGTGGTGGCAACAGAAAATGCATCCATAAAGGGCAATGGGAAAGAAAAAGTATGTCGATACACATGCAAACTGAGAACATTGATTGCATTCAGGGAGAGAAATCTGGTGATTGGAAACGCAGATAGGAGATAGAGTTTTCAGTGACTACCCTGTTGAATTTGGGATTTTAAACCATGAAAATGCTTTAAATTAATTAGAAGAGTACTTTTTCTAATTAATTGGTTAATGTTTGTTTGTGTGTGTATACTGACCTCACAATTTCTTCTAAAAAAAAAAAAAAAGGAGAAGTAGCCTCAAATTGGCAAGGTCTTGAGGGTAATCGTATTATCAAGGAAAAATCCTTGGTTCCCTTAAGGCAGAGGTGTGAAAGAAGGAAGTTGCTCATTGTAAAAGGGGTTTTTGTAGGACCTTGAAGCCAGCTTATACTGAAGCTGCTACATTGTCTGGAGTAAATACCCAGGGTTTGTCATCTCGCGGCAGGAAAATTAGGACATGGACACTCATGAGGAGTTTAGGAGCGGAAGTTTAACAGGCAAAAGAAGGAGGAAGAAAAAGAAAGGAAAACAGCTCTCTCTAGTGAGAGAAAGGTCTTCCGAGAGGACCTGCCAGTGGTGGATGCGCCAGATTTTATAGTCAGGTTTGAGGAGGCGGTGTCTGATTTACATAATGCTCACAGATTGGTTCAATTAAGTGTGACATTTACATAGCGGGCAGGGAAGGCTGGTTGCCCCACCCTAATCTTATTACGCAAATAAACTTTCTCCTTGGGCTGCGCCATCTTGTCTGCTCCTTGCTGTACACACGGCTGGCAGAGGAAAGATGGGACTGCCATTTTGAACATGATTGGCACAACTGCCGGCATCTATGTCTGCATCTTGATTTTACAGGCTGCTGTTTGTTAGAAAGGAAAATAGTTTGGGGCTGCTTTTCATTAAAAGGAAAACAAATAGTTTGGGGCTGCTTTTCATTCAAAGGAAAACATTACCAAGGACTTCCGTACCCTCACTATCTGCCTAAGTAATTTCTTCTTAACTCCTGTATCAATACTGGCTCATGAGAGCTGACTATGAAAGTTTTAATAATTTTTTCAGCTGGTTGACATCAAGTTGGTTGGTACAAAAAAAAGTCATGTGGCAGTATTTACACCATGGAAAACAGCAAATGCTACAAAGGAGAAATCCCCTCTGCCCCTCTTCAGAGAGCCTGTTGTTAAACATTTACCAGCACACCACTGCAAAGGCCTTAATGGAAAGCCCTGTTAGAGGGCACATTATGGAGTGGGTCAGATGGAGGTGGGGATGGGTGGCATGGATGAGTCAGCTGGAGGGTGAGGCCGCTGGAGTGGATGAAGTGAGCAAAGGTGATAGGAATGCGGGAAACAAAACTGTAGGGTACCACTGCAGTAGCTTATTAGCAACAGATCTTTGGAGACGAAAACTCAGACTCTGAGGCCAGAGAGCCCCAAGTTAGAATCCAAACACTTCCACCCAAAGCTGTGCCATCAAACAGATGTTGCTGGATCTGAGTGTCAGTTTTCTCATATTTAATCGTGTTGTAGAGATGGAATGAGACAATGCATATAGAACAGCTAACCCTGGCTGGGTGCGGTGGAGCACACCTGTCATCCTAGCACTTTGGGAGGCTGAGGCCGGCAGATTACCTGAGGTCAGGGGTTCAAGACCACCCTGGACAACCAACATAGTGAAATCCTGTCTCTACTAAAAACACAAAACTTAGCCAGGCGTGGTGGAGCATGTCTGTAATCCCAGCTACTTGGGAGGCTGAGGCAGGATAATCGCTTGAACCAGGAGGCAAAGACTGCAGCGAGCCGAGATCGCACCACTGCACTCCACCCTGGGTGACAAAGTGAGACTCCATCTCAAAAAAAAAAAAAAAAAAAAAACAGCTAACCCACTGCGTGGTACTTGGCAGTGCTCGGCCTATGCTAATGAATGGGGGTGATGATTGTGGTGGACTCGGTGCTGATAGTGGAGGTGAGAAGAGTAGAGTTGGATGTGGTATAGGTGATGAGAGTGGGGTGGTGATAGTAGGGGTGGAAGTGATTATAGTAGAGGTAGTGGGGTGGTAAATGTGGTAGTGGTGGTGGCAGGTTTTTATTATTATTATTTATTACAGATAGGGTCTTGCTCTGTCACCCAGGCTGGAGTGCCATGGCACAATCATGGCTAGCTGCAGCCTTGAACTCCTGGGCTCAAGTGATCCTCCCACCTCAGCCTCATGAGTAGCTGGGATCACAAGTATGCACCAGTGCGCCCAGCTGATTTTTTAATTTTTTTGTAGAGATAGGAGCTCATTTTGTTGTGCAGGCTAGTCTCAAACTCCTGGCCTCAAATGATTGTCTCACCGCAGCCTCCCAAAGTGCTGGAATTATAGGCATGAGCCACCACACTTGGCCATGGCAGCATTTTTTTAAATATACTGAGGCAGGAGAATAGCTTGAACCCAGGAGTCGGAGGTTGCAGTGAGCCGAGATCATGACACTGCACTCCAGCCTGGGCGAAGAGTGAGACTCCATCCAAAAAAAAGAGTTGCAATCATCCTCCTCTCATTCACAGCAGCAATTGTGTGCTAACAATAGTTATTAAAATAGCTGTTTACTAGAATAGCTCTCTGCTATGAGTATCCTATCAACCATGGCTTTCTATCAATTAGTGCTTCTAAAGAGTGACAGGACACAATAACCAATGGGAGCAATGCTTTAGTAAACCAGACAGGTCGCTGAGGGCAACAGGAATATGAACAATTACAATGCCATCCAGTAAGGGCCATAATAGAGATATGCAAAGTGTTAAAAGAATGCAGTAGAGGGATAGGTTTGTGCCGCAGGAGGACCAGGGAGGCATCACTATCAAAGACAGTGAATTGAGCCCTGAATGTGAAAATAAACTGGGGAGGGGCTCCCCAGGCACACACAGAGGTGTGGAGGCAAGTAAGTACAAGGCATGTGAAGTAAAAGAGTGAAGCCAAAGAATAGGGCCTGGGGAACCACGGAAGACAGAGTTGAATCTAGACTAAGATAGACCTTGAACTTTATCCTTTTGCCAGTAGGAAGTAATCGGTGTCTTAGAGTATCATTCACTTTAATGTAGAATAAATTAAAGAGGCAAAAGACTGAAGACACAAAAACCAGTTGGAATACAACAGGCAAGAGGAGATAAGGACTTGCCCCAGGCATGGCACTGGGGATGGAGAGGAAAGAACAGGTGTAGGAATCCACCAGGGGAGGTGGCCAGGGAGAAAGTAGAACTACAGTGAAAGGAGGAGGCAGACTAGCTTGGTTCTTGCCAGCTAGTCTGCCTTGATGCCGGACATGTGCTTGCCACCACTATTGATGAATGGTTGAAACTGATACAACAAGATTACGGAGAACACGATAACTTCAAGAGGAATACAAAGTAAGAACTAGAACTTAGTTGTGAGTAGTCTCTAAAAGTCTTAAACACTCCTGGGTTTATCTACCTGTTTCTCATTAACTTTTTTTTTTTTTTTTTTTTTTTTTTTTTTGAGATAGAGTTTTGCTCTTGTTGCCCAGGCTGGAGTGCAATGGCGAGATATTGGCTCACCACAACCTCTGCCTCCCAGGTTCAAGCGATTCTTCTGCCTCAGCCCCCAGAGTACCTGGGATTACAGGCACGTGCCACCACACCCAGCTGATTTTGTATTTTTAGTAGAGATGACGTTTCTCCATATTGCCCAGGCTGGTCTCGAACTCCTGACCTCAGGTGATCCGCCCTCCTCAGCCTCCCAAAGTGCTGGGATTACAGGCGTGAACCACCGTGCCCTGCTCTCATTAACTTTCAAGAAATAGATAAGTAGAAGTCAAAGAGCAAATTCTTGCCTCTGTGTGTGTATGTGTGTGTGTCTAATCAGCAGTTGAATGATTAGTAATAATCACATTTTCTCCCATTGGAAAAAACTTCTATAAGAAATCCCATCTTCATAACTTATTTTCAATGATTAAAAAAACAGAATATTAACTTTTCAAATCTGCTTTCTGAATGTCCCTCTTTCCTTTTTAATAATGCTTTTGTTTTTCCTGAACAAATATCTCATTGCAGAAAATTGAAAAGGAAAAAACATGAAATATACAAATAACATGAATTATGCAGGACTCTGTTGGCAATTGGAAGGATTTGGCTTCTACTCTGAGTGAAATATGAATCGTTTCCAGGTTTTGCCCAAGGGGGTGCGTGATCCTGGCTTTTAAGAAATTATTATTCCTGCTCTGCTGAGAATAAACTACATGAGGGCAGGGGTAAAATAATCTATGACTATTTCCTTAAAATAAGATTATTTAAAATGGAATTATTTCATCAAGACTATATTTGCTTAGGTTCTCTTAAAGATCATACTCCCATTACTTGTGAATGAGTATGTGTGGGAGAATATATCTGTTTCAAAAGTACTTAAGGAGTACAAATGCAAAATCTGTTTTCAACCTTTATGAAAACAACTGGCTCCATCTTAGTCTTAAATAATCAACCTCTTGTGGCATGGTTGACATTTCTGCTCAAGTGCAGCCATGAAGCAGGAAAACATGCATTGCCAATTTAAGAGTCAGGTGGAACTACGAATCCCTTCCCTTATTTAACAAGCATTTATGGAGCACCTAACGTGTGCCAGGCACCAGGCTGCTCCTGAGGATACAGCAATAACACTGACCCAGCCTCTGCTCTGACTTCAAAGGCAAATAATCTGAGAGCTTTTTCTCTTGTAGTGTTTATACATAAAATGTTTACAGTTGCTACAAGTACTGTAAAGAGAGAGAGAGATAGGGGTGTTATGATCCTAGGCAACCATGAGCTGTGTGATCAAAGAAAATAAATTGCTTCTTCCTCAAGGAAGTCTGACTTGAATTCCAGGTGGAAAAAAAAAAGCAGCAAAGAGCAAAGGCCAGAAGCAGGAATGAATATAAAATTTTGAGTAACTAAAAGAAGGCTAGAGTGACTGGAACACAGAGATGGAGGGGAGGGGAGGGAAGGTGGGAAAAAGAAAGAAGGGATGGGAGTGATCCAAGACAAAATTAGAAGTCATACCGGCTCAGGTAGCCCAGAATGTTGTAAGCCACATTAAGGATTTTGACAGTTTTGCGAAGAGCAGTGGGAGATTATTAAGCAGTTTCAATCAAGGGCCAAGCAAGCTAAACTTTTCTGATATTCTTAATAAGGTAAACTAAAATAAAACTAACAGATTGACCTTGATCTCAGTGTGCTTAGTTATGGGACAGTTAATGTTAGATGATTTACCAACCAAAGAAAGCAGGTTTTGCTTAAATGACAGCAAACATTAATTTCAGGATATGGTTAATACAAGCAGGTATAATCAGAATTGTGACTTACATTTAAGCACACTGGACTAGACATTAATTAGAAATTTCTCATAAAGATACCACAATATTATGCTTGATTACACCTGTAGAAAACAAACCCTTGAATTTTCACTTTAGGCTTAGAGAATAATCACCATTCTTCCAAATCCTTTGCCAAATGAAAATGAAAACTTCTAAGATGAATTTCTTTCTGCAGGGTAGAGATCACACTCATGTAAAGATTTAGCTGACAATTACCAGAAAAGAATTGGGGGAATAAATGGGAGAAACAGCTGTCCAGGAAGTTATCAGTTGCCAGATTTGCTTGTAATGCAGAGAAATTCCCAGGAAGTCAAAAAGTGTTCATTGGTGATTGCACGTCTTTTGAAATCGCATCAGAGGTCTCCATTTTCTAACCTCTTCTCTTGAAAATGAATATGTTTCCAGTCTCCCACAGGATGTATAATTTTGCATGATTGTTAGTAGCTATTGGCACCATTTATCTCTCTAGTCATCCACTGTTCCATTTTGTATTAAGTCTGAATATGCTTTGCACACACTTACACTTCAAAAGACGGTAGTTAAAACGATCTCACTTTGATCGTCTTACTCCAGCAATACAATTTTTAGGGGTTTGTTTTGTTTTAAAACAATATACTCTTTTCCTATCGTCATAATGAAATGGGAAAGGTTCCCTTGTTCCCATCGCACACCCTATGTGGCTCACTTCTTCAGTGCCTCACTACTCATACCTCTAGGGGAGCATACAAACAGGCAGGCTGTAGGGCTCCCACCCCACGGCAGTGTCTAGGGGTGAATGTTTACAGCTGAAGCCCCAATGGTCGTGTGTCACAGGGTGTTCTTTTAGTTTAGCCCTATAGGCAGCTTGTGTTCGTTCAATTAGATCCGCTTCCTCATCACAAGGACAGAGGACCTTCTGTATCCGGGTTCTTGCCTTGGTGTACCGGAAGAATTGGATCACATGGGGGCTTGGATAATGAGTGGAAAGTTTTATTGAGTAGAAGTAGTTCTCAGCCGTTGAGGAAGCCAGAAGGAAGATGGCCTTCCCCTAGAGTTGGGCCACCCGCTGCCCGGCTCTCCTCTGACTGCCCCGGACAAACTCCCCCTCATTCCGCAGGCCGCGGGTCGATGGTCTGTCGCGGGTCGATGGCGTCTATCCATGTGCGGGAGTCTATCGATGTGCTCTTCCGCAGACATGCTCTCTAATGACCAGACACATAACCACTTGTGTCTTCTTCTGCCGATGTGTTTCTCAACACGTACAGCCGCTTGTGTCTCTTCCTTACTAGGGTCTCGAATTTTTATAGGCCCAGGTTGGGGGTGTGGTGGGCCAAGGTGGTCTTGGAAAATGCAACATTTGGGCAGGAAGGCAGGAGTGCCTGTCCTCACCTAGGTCCGTGGGGGTAGAGCCCTAGCCAGGGACCACGCCCTCCTCTACCCAGCACTTCCCTTCCCCTCTTCCGTATCATTTAAAGGGATCACGCTCTTCCCTTCCCAGCACTCCTTATCAATAATACGCAAGATTTTAAAGATGCAGTGCAAAATAAGAAAAACATCTGGAAGGTCTGGAACCCTAAAACCAGTCTGCGTTGTCTTTCTTAAAGACTGAAATTGTACAATATTTATTTTCATTTAACAAACTTATCACTTGTATTTGTCAGCCTTTGTTCAAAGATGCTGTACGAATATTAACATGTAAAATATTATGTAGAACATTCTATTGCTTTTTTATTATTTATTTATTTATTTTGAGACAGAGTCTCACTCGGTCGCCCAGGCTGGTGTGCAGTGGCGCGATCTCGGCTCATTGCAAGCTCCGCCTCCCAGGTTCAAACGATCTCCTACCTCAACCTCCCAAGTAGCACCTGCCACCTCGCCCAGCTAATTTTTGTATTTTTAGTAGAGACGGGGTTTCACCATGTTGCCCAGGATGGCCTCGAACTCCTGGCCTCACGTGATCTGCCTGCCTCGGCCTCCCAAAGTGCTGGGATTCCATGCGTGAGCCAGTGCACTGGGCCAAGCATTCTATTTCTCATTTATGGTGGGTTTATTTGCCACCACTGCTTCGACTGAGGATAGCTTGGCACAAGATGTGAAGCTCGTTTTGAAGGCCTGAGCAGAGATTTTTTTTGCACAGTGGAGTCCAGTATTTTGCCAAAGGCACAGAAGAAAGTACGGAAGATGAAAAACTTTTCCCCAGCCTGGGCAACACAGTGAGACCCCCATCTCTACAAAAATTTGCAAATTAAAAAAATTAGCTGGGTGTGGTGGCATATGCCTGTAGTCCTAGCTACTTGGAGGCTGCGGGGGGAGGATCACTTGAGCTCAGGACTTTGAGGCTGCAGTGAGCTATGATCACACCACTGCACTCCAGCCTGGATGACAGTGTGAAACCCTGTCTCTAGAAAACATGGAAGGAAGGAAGGAAGGAAGGAAGGAAGGAAGGAAGGAAGGAAGGAAAGAAGAAACGAAGGAAGGAAAAACTGTTCCTTTACCCTCTTAAGTTCAGTGTTTTGGGGGCTGCAAAAGAAAAGACAGGCTTCTGTTCATTATGTATGGGAGTTCTCAGGAAAATATGCCTCAAGGGGGCACTTACAATTTGGGGCTTATGTGCCATCTTAACAAGAGAAGGGGAGGAGGAGAAGGGCACTTAAGGAAAAATAAATTACTTTTAAGAAAGATCATGGGCCTTTAGGAGGATAGATGGGAGATGATAGTTTTGTGACAATGCCTGTTTAGGTGTGCTGTGGGCTTCTCTTTGGTATTAGAGTCAACTTTCTCTGGTTGCAGAAAAATCTGTGGGAAGGGATTTATGACAATTGAGTTTTGGGAGGAGGTTCTGCTTTGCGGCAGATAAGGGAGTTTAGAAATAAGCCTATTATCAAATGCCTTCAGCTCAAAATCATTTTTATGCCACAGTGGCATATTCTAGAGGAACCTGGGCCAAGGAAGACCACCCTTGGCCTTACTCCTGGAGTCATTCCGGCTCTGGCCTAGCCTTGGGGGTGGAACTCTGCCCTGGTGTGGACAAGAATGGACCCTCTCAGGCCCCAGCATATTCTCAGAGGTCTAGTCACACCCACCTGGAAGTGTCAGAGATGTACTTAATTCTAGGTTTGCACTGAGGCCAGGTAGAAACCGCAGTACCTGGAGCATTTCTTTGTGTTTTGGGGTTTCAATAGACTTGGCCAGGAACCAAGTCCAAGCCCTTTCAACATCACAGAATGTTTTTTAATCTTCCCTAGTCCACCGGAGTGGAAAACTCACATAGTTCTCATCATTCACAAACACTTAAAGGGTGTTTACTAGGTACTAGATGGTATATGCTACTATTATCAGCCTCATTTTGTAAGTGGAGGAGACAAAGAAAGGTTAAGAGGGTTTTCCAAGTTCACATGGATGGTAAGCGGCACAGTCAATATTTGTTGACTGTGAGGCCGAGGCAGGTGGATCGTTCGAGGTCAGGAGTTTGAGACCAGCCTGGCCAACATGGTAAAACCCCGCCTCTACTAAAAGTACAAAAATTAGCTGGGTGGTGGTGGCGCATGTCTGTAATCTCAGCTACTCAGAAGGCTGAGGCAAGAGAATCGCTTGAGTCTGGGAGGTGGAGGTTGCAGTGAGCTGAGATGCACCACTGCACTCCAGCCTGGGCAACAGAGTGAGACCCTGACTCCAAAAAAAAAAAAAAAAATTGACAGATTAGCAACCGGGCACAGTGGCTCAGGCCTGTAATCCCAGAGCTTTGGGAAGCCAAAGCAGGAGGATCACTTGAGGTCAGGAGTACCAGCCTGGACAACACAGTGAGACCTCATCTCTAAAACAAACAAACAAAAAATTTTAAAATAAGAAAATTAGCAGGGTGTAGTGGTGGGCACCTGTAGTTGCAGCTACTACGGAGGCTGAGGCAGGAGGCTCCCTTGAGCCTAGGAGTTCAAGATTGCAGTGAACTGTGATTGCACCACTGCACTGCAGCTTGAATGACACAGCAAGACCCTATCTCTAAAACAAATTTAAAAATTAAAAAAAAAAAAACTTTTTAAATTGACAGATTAGAATCTGATCAGTTTCTTTCCAGAGCTACTTGAACATCTCAGGAGATTCTGCTAAGGATGGAAAAGGAAGGAGTTTTAATTTCAAAGTTTCATTCCATGTCTTGTCAAACCAAGTCTAGATTTGCCATTTAGAACTGCATTCTCTGATCCTGTGTTTTAAGAGAGGTTTCTCCATGTAGATGAAACCAGGAGCTGCATCCTTCCTCGGACTGGTAGGTGTTCCCTGGGCTTTATATGTGCGGCGTAATAACAGCACGCAAACGCCAGGGGGCAATGCAGTTTCACCGAAGAATCCTAGGAAACTCGGGTCTGGCTTTGACTAAGAACATTGGCAGGATCCTGGGGCAAAGGTGAAATCCTTGCTAAAAAGAGTTCCGCAAAGGAAAAGATATGTTTAAAAATCCTTTCTTTGAAAGCTTCCTGCATTGTCATCAAAATTGCCCTTCAGTATTTGTGCACAGCTGGAAGTTTTGTGATATTATTTGCAAAAGATTTACTTTTCGTTTTTTCTCAATGCTGCTGCCTAGTCTTTCCTGGAAGGTTTCCTGGGTCTTTCTGCGTAGGAAGGATTATTCTAACCAACTCTCGGGTAGCCTGGATCACATTGTTAGGACTCTGTTGCGTCCTCTGCCTGACCGCGGGGCTCTCTTCCCCCGGTGCCCATTCAGCGCTTCCAGCTGCCTCTGCGGTTGGAGCCGGGCTCCCTTTAAGGTAATTCCAGTCTGGGCCTGTGTTTTGTTTCCAGCTCGGCAGCCGCCAGGTGTCTGCCCTCCCTTAACCTCCAAGGATGAGAGATCAAAGGTGCCCCTACATCTGCCTCCTGCCCAGCTCTTTAATCTGTTACATGTTCAAAAGGGACAAATGCAGTATTGTGCACTCAGGGAGGGAGGACAAATCAGAGAAGTGGAAATGGGCAGAGCCTCAGAATGTGTTAACTTACATAAATGATATGGAATATGCCTGTCGACATATTAGCCCTGCCACTGTAGAGGTGTTTTCTTCTTAAAAGAGCAAGAATATTATGCAGAAATGGAAATCCTCTTTTCTCCCTTTGGAAGCCTACTAAACCCATTTAATGAAATATTGTACACAGACCCATTTGGAGGTCACTATTAGAAATATAACGAGGTAAAACAAAATATTTTTTAAATTTATGAAATGGAAATTACAAGGGCACTTGTAGAGACCTGGGCTTATTTTATATGTGGCAAAAATGATAACTAATCTTTAAGCAGAGCAGATATATTTTAAGAAAGACTATTTCCAGCGGAGCATGTATTTTCCATATCCGTAGAGCTAAGTAGGGGAATGCATTTTAAAACAGGAATTCAGATTAGGTATTAAGAAAATAATACTGAGAGCAATGGTTATGGAAGGTACAGAATTTACCTAACAGCACTAAGGAAGCAGCAATTATTTCTTCCATTTTTAGAGGAAGGGGTTGGGGGGAGGGGGAAGAGCTCCTGATCTAGTAACAAATTGTTTCTAAACTTAAATTTAGAAACATTTTAAACAGTTTGAGCATCCACGATTTTCTTTAGACTTTTAGGAGAGCTCCCTAATTTCCAACTAAAGACATAAATGTGAACAGGCACTAATTACTTTTTTCTCTATGCATTCCTGCGCCCACACACCCAGAGGCTCTCTTGTGCTTCCTCTTCCCCAGCAGTTACAAAAAGGAACTCCAGCAACTTCAGTTGTGCTTAGCTGCCTTCACAGACAATAGCGAAGTAGGACCAGTGGCCTCATATTAAGTCACACTGTCTTTCCCAGTTACAATGGCTGAGAACCCAGATTTTCACAAGGTGCAAAGAAAAGAATATTGACATGGTTATTAAAAGCTATGGTGAGAAGGGAGTCTTTATCAGCTGCTTCAAATATTTCATTCACCTTCTTAACAAATATTTATTCTGCACTTACTATGTCCAGACATGGTGCTGAACTCGGGGAATTCACTGGTGATCAAAAGCAGTCTTACCCTTTGTTCTCATGGAGTTTACCATCTAGGGGTAGAGACTAGCGTCAATCAAATAATCACAGAGATAACTGCGCTGAAAGAAAGAGACTGTTCTTGTGGGAGAATCTACTATAACAAAGGGACTAATCTAGAGGCTCAGGGAGAACTTCCCTGAGAAAATCCTCACTAGCTAAGAGTCAAAGGATCAAGAAGGGTGAGGGACGGCACGTGCTAATTCTGCATTCAATATTAGTAGAACTGAAAGGGTGATGTGGCTGGAGTACCAAGAGCTAAGGGACAGGGCACATGTGTAGTCAGAAAATGTATGCACAGCTGACTATGTCTGTCATCTGTTGCTACATACCTTATTACCCCAATGTGGAGCAGCTGAAAAACAATCATTGTATTATACCTTATGATTTTGAATCAGGAATTTAGGCAGGGTTCAGCTGGGCAATTCTTCTGTTCCACATTCAGCTAGAAGTTGGTGTATTGCTCAGAGTTCTCCAGAGAAGTAGTATATCCGTGTGTGTGTGTGTGTGTGTGTGTGTGTGTGTGTGTGTGTGTGTGTGTGTGTACTGACCCATAATTATGGAGGCTGAGAAGTCCCAAGATCTGCAGTCAGCAAGCAAGCTTGAAACCCAGGAGAGCCAATGGTATAGTTCCAATCTGGGTCCAAAGACCTGAGAACATGGAGAACAATTGTGTACGTTCCAGTTCAAGTCGAAGTCCAAAGGGAAGAGAAGACTGATGTCCCAGCAGAGACAGAGAATTCTCTCTTACTTTGTCTTTTTGTTCTATTCAGGACTTCAACTCATTGGACAAGACCCACCCACTTTAGGAAGGGAAGTCTGCTGTACTCAATGAACTGATCCAAATGTTAATCTCATCCAGAAACACCTTCACACACACTCGAAATAATGTTTGTTCAAATCTCTGGGCACCTCATGGCCCAGTCAAGTTGACACACAAACTAACCATCACAGTTGGGCTGGTCTTGAGAGTCCAAGACAGCATTATTCACATGCCTGGCACCTTCATTTCAATGGCTGGGAGTGTGGGCTCCTGATCAGTAGCAATATGGTAACTGTTGACTAGAGCACCTGTAATTGGCACCTCCAGCCTTGCAGCTTTAAGACTCCTTACATGTCAGTTCAGGGCTTCCAGAGACAGTTCCTATCCAAGAGATAGGAAATCTTAAGGTCTTAATGTCTGAGCCCAGATACTGGCAGAGCATCATTTCCATCATATTCTTGGTGACGGCCAAAGCAGTCCACAAGCCCACTCAGACCAAAGGGAATAACGAAGATGCCACTTCTCAATAGGAAGAGTTTCAAATAATCTGTGGTCATCGTTAGTCATCCATGCTTCAGCCTCTGGACACAAATTATTCACATCTTCTGTAAGGCAAAATATACTCACCCCTTCTAAAGACTTCAAAAACCTGATCTCAAGCTCAAGTTTGAGATTCAGGTTCTTTTTTTTTTTTTTTTTAGGGGGAGTCTCACTCTCCTTGCCCAGGCTGGAGTACAATGGCATGATCTCGGCTCACTACAACCTCCACCTCCCAGATTCAAGCATTTCTCCTTCCTCAGCCTCCCAAGTAGCTGGGATTACAGGCATGCACCACCACACCCGGCTAATTTTGTATTTTTAGCAGAGACGGGGTTTCACCATGTTGGTCAGGCTGGTCTCGAACTCCTGACATCAGAATATCCACCCATCTTGGCCTCCCAAAGTGCTGGGATTACAGGCGTGAGCCACGGCACCCAGCCGAGATTCAGGTTCTTACCATCTAAATAAGGTTCAGTTGCTGATGGGGCCCATTTGATGCTGTTGTCTTATACAATTTCTCTCGATATGAAGACCTCTCAATATGAAAAAGATATTTGCCTCATATATGTCCAACGTATACTGATAATACAGGGATGGGATAAGTGCTTGGGATACTCCCACTCAGAGTGGATAAACAGCTATACACCAGGCATTACCATAGCAAGTCTGAAATCCACATGCTGCCAGTTCCTTGGCTGGAGGGCCGAGTCCTGCTCTCTGGAATGATTCTCTGCAGCTCTTGGATCCACCCTCCAGACTCTTGTTGCACCTTCTGAGTTGTCCCCTTTCCATAAGAAATAGCACTTTCAGCTGAATAATCTTCTCAGCTTATGTCTCACCCATAAAAGTCTGGGGGTTCTAAGGACTCTTTGCACTTTACCTCTGCCTGCTTTGTCCAAGCTGATTATGTGTCCACTGATACACTTCTCTCATAATCTTTGTGGGCATCCTTTGAATCCTACTGGGTTTCTTTCTGTTAAATGAAACACGTATCTACAATTCTCTTCAAGATAGTCCCTTTTTGGTCTGGGCTCAGATTTGGGTGCTGTGGGACAATACCCTTAGGATTCTTAAAAGCCTTTTTGTCTATTTTGGAAACTCTATGAGGTACATCCTTAAATATTTCTACAGTCATAAAAAAGTATTTTACAGCCACCCCCTAGGAGTGTTAAAACAATTTTTGTTTTGTTTTGTTTTGTTTTTACTCAACACATTCTAGCTCTTTATTGTCTCCAAATTTTGTTTGAAAACTGAACAGTTCTTTTTTGACTCGTCTTTCTCTACCTGCACCTTTTATTGTGTGTAGCTTTAAAAAAATTTTTTTTTTTAATTTTTAAATGGCACTTTAAGCATTCTGCCTAGAACTTTTCTTACTAAAATCCATGGTGGGTTCCTTGGGTATATTTTCTATTTTCCACATTACTACAAGTGATAATGTTAGCAAATTCTCTGCCACTACATTAATAGAGTTACCTTTTCTCCAGGCTCCAGTGACAATTTTCAGTCCTCCCAGCCTTCACCAGCAGTCTTCTCAAGACCTTACAGCTGGCCGGGAGCAGTGGCTAACTCCTGTAATCCTAGCACTTCGGGAGGCCAAGATGAGCGGATTGCCTGAGCTCAGGAGTTCGAGACCAGCCTGAGCAACATGGTGAAACCCCATCTCTGCTAAAATACAAAAAAAAAATCATCCAGGCATGGTGGCAGGCGCCTGTAATCCCAGCTACGTGGGAGGCTGAGGCATGAGAATTGCTTGAACCCAGGAGGCGGAGGTTGCAGTGAGCCAAGGCCGTGCCACTGCACTCCAGCCTGGGCAACAAAGTGAAACTCTGTCTCAAAAAAAAAAAAAAAAAAAGACCTTACAGCTTCTTCCCTCTGCCTAAACTTGACACTTAGGCTCAGCTGATGTTTATGAGTGTCTGCATGTGGCCTTTCCATCAGAACCGTCTCAGGACTTGTAACCTGCTGTCTCAGGCTTCCCAGAGGGAGTGGTCCATGACACCAGAGGGGAAGCTGCCTGTTTCATGAGATCTGGGCAGACAGCATCATTTCCTCTGTATTCTAATGGTCAAAGCAGCCACAGAGCTTACCCAGATTCAAGGAGAGGAGACATAGCCTCCACCTGTCTGTGGGAGGAGTGTGGAAGAATTTGTGGCCATTTTTATTCACCTATAAGTGACATCATAGAGGGTTTTGCAGTCATGTTAAGGCTTTTTGTCTTAAGAATTTCACTGGGCACTCTGGTACATGCCTATAATCTCAGCTACTTGGAAGTCTGAGGCAGGAGGATCACTTGAGCACAGCAGTTTGAGACCAGCCTAAGAAACGTAGTGAAACTTCATCTAAAAAATAAATGAATAAAATAAGAGTTGGAAGGCTGTCACATGATCTTTTGAAAAAGTCTCTCCAGCTGCAGCATGGGAATAACTTAGAAAAAGGATATTAAAGGCTGAAGTTCTTTTTTAGTTCCTCTTTCTCTATTGTGCCTTATCATACAGTTTCCTGTGAACATTGCTGTCATAATTTGGCCCAGGGTGATGACAGTTGAGACAAGAGAACTGGAGATTATTGAGGTATTTGAATATAAAGTTAGTTAACTAATATTTCTTGAAGTCCATTTAGGGCATAATTTTGTCTCCAAGTAGCCAATAAACTTACTTGTCAGATACCTTGCCAATATTGGAACCCTAAAACACCTAAATATTTACTGCAAGTTATATGTATTCACTCTGCACATAGATTTTGACTAACTCCCTATAAAGAACAGCCTCTGAGTAGAAATAGACAGTGGTCAATATAATGAAATCTCAGTACTCAGCTCAATAACATCCATAATTGAAATAACATATTTGAAGTACATTTGCTGGGATTGATAAGATCCTCCTTGAGGATACTCGGGAATGATCACCTTTTCATTCAGTAAATATTTTTTGTGTGTTTGCTCTATGCTACAAATTTCTGGGCAGAGGAGTTACAGCAGCAAACAAAACAGACCAGGTTCCTGCTCTCCTTCTGATTATATTCTAATGAGGAGGACAGATGTAAACAAGGACGCAGATGTGAAATCAATGAGATAACTGCAAACAGTGAAAAGTGCTATTTTTACAAAATAAAAGAAAGCCAGTTGTGGTGACAGGTACCTGTAGTCCCTGCTA
This sequence comes from Pan paniscus, assembly GCF_029289425.2. Taxonomy (NCBI): domain Eukaryota; kingdom Metazoa; phylum Chordata; class Mammalia; order Primates; family Hominidae; genus Pan; species Pan paniscus. The sequence continues at coordinate 34,780,002 of NC_073266.2, forward strand.
CTTGGGAGGCTGAGGCTGGAGGATTGCTTGAACCCAGAAGTTCAAGGCCAGGCTGGCCAACAAAGTGAGACCCCCACCCCCAATCCTTTTAAAAAATAAAAATTAAGTAAATAAATAAATAAATAAGAGCAATGGGATAGAGTTATTTCTGGCCTGCTCTAAATATAGTAATCAAGGAAGACTCTCTGAGGAAGTTATATTTGAAGTCAAATGTGAACAAAAGAAAAGAGCTGGTTATAGGAAGATTGGGCAGTTTAGGGCAGCAGGCAAGAGGGAGCGAGCAGCAAGTACACTAGCCAAGGGCAGAAAGGAAATAGCATTGCAAAGCACAGAAAGAAACCATGTGGCTAATGGGTCCGGAATAAGGGGAAAAGTCATGTGAGATGAAGTAGAAGAAATAGGGAAATAGGCCGGGTGCGGTGGCTCATGCGTGTAATCCCAGCACTTTGGGAGGCCGAGGCAGGCGGATCATGAGGTCAAGAGATCAAGACCATCCTGGCCAACATGGTGAAACCCTGTCTCTACTAAAAATACAAAAATTAGCTGGGTGTGGTCAGGCGTGCCTGTAGTCCCAGCTACTCGGGAGGCTGAGGTAGGAGAATCGCTTGAAGCTGGGAGGAGGAGGTTGCAGTGAGCCGAGATTGAACCACTGCACTCTAGCCTGGGCGACAGAGGGAGATTCTGTCTCAAAAAATAAGAAAAAAAAAAAGATATTGAGCTGAGAGAAAAACAGTTGAGTTTTTTGTTGTTGTTTTCAATTGTATTTTCAAACACTTCTGCAGACTATGAAAAAGAAACCGGGGGAGGGGGGCGGGGGGGGGGGGGGTGGTAGCATCCGTGTGTGTGTGTGTGTGTGTGTGTGTGTGTGTATAAAAATGTATGTGTTACGGCTTACCCTGAATTCCAGGCAATGTCAATGTCAGCCACACACCAGATAATGTCTATTGTGTATCCTGGAAGTCAGCAGTGCTATGTGTAGCTTTTTAACATCAACATCAATCCCTTCTTAAATATTCAAAATTTTTAAAAACATTTACATTTTAAGATAAATGATCTTTCCCACTCGTTGTACAATTTTGTGTATCATGTTAATATAAGGTATCTAACTAGATATAGCTAATTCTAAATTTTCACTGTAACATAGTTACTTCCCAATATAAAGGCCTACCTTACTATACAGAATAATTTGACTTGGGGTTTAAAAATATAAGAGAAGTCTATTTGTAGCTAGTGAATCACACGTTTTTCTTAAAACAATGTTGATAATTACAGATCTAATTTTTGTTTGTATTTGAGCTTACCTTGTTTCCCCAACTCAGTAAATGATGATTGGGCTCTCCTTCACTGCCACCCCTGTCTTCCCTGATGATTTGTTTAAATTTTCTTGTTTTCTTGCATGAACTCTGTTTCTACATACTGATGAGAGCACATTGTTGTCTTTTCAGTTGAATGACATTTGCTGACACCATGATTATACTCAAAAATGAATATGGCTGAAAAACTTGATATTCTGATGTATATAAGAATTCTACTCTGAAAAGATGAGGTCATTGCTTAATAAGTCAATTACTTGTACCTGACCTTGCGTTTTGGTTTAGTTGCCTGACCAAAAGAATGTCAAATCCATTTATATTGTGATTATACTAGTTGATTGTCAATGACTGTTATCTCTAAGGTGATGTATGTATAGTTTATTTTTGCAATGAAAGGCTTCACAGGTTTTGAAATAACTGGCAAAATAATAGTAAATCCTAAGTTTACTTCCATTTGTCTTGTTCAATTAAATGATTACCCCCTTTATGAAGATCTCAGGAAGTATTCTGAAGTTCAAGGTCTTCCCTGGGCCTGACACAAGGAAGCATCAGTTATGGCAGTGGTGCCCTAAAGCGGGTTCATACCAGCTTGCAAGAGCCAGACGTTACAGTTTCAGACATTTTGGAAGCCCATTATTACAAATTAAATTGTGTAACTTACAATTAGATAAATTATATCAAAAACAAAAGTTATAAACATTTAAAACTCATCATTTCCTAGTCATGTTTCTATCCATGCTCTTGAGGTTATATTCTACCATACCCGTATGGTGGAAATACTACATGCTGGTGTGATCACTGCACATCTCTGCCCAATGTTATGTACAGTGACAAATATGCCATGGTATGGGTACTGACATAGTATTGAAGCTGAAAGAGGCTTATTTAATAAAAATACCTTACATCACATAAAAGATATAATAATAGTAAGTTTGTTGGGAAAAGGGCAAACTGAGATGCAACTGAATGAATGATTGTCTGATCATGGTTGAACTGCTGGCTACAGATACAAGAGTTTGGCCAAGATGAACAAAAGAATTCCATGGGAGCCGGGCGCGGTGGCTCAAGCCTGTAATCCCAGCACTTTGGGAGGCCGAGGCGGGCGGATCACGAGGTCAGGAGATCGAGACCATCCTGGCTAACACGGTGAAACCCCGTCTCTACTAAAAATACAAAAAAAATTAGCCGGGTGCAGTGGCAGGCGCCTGTAGTACCAGCTATTCGGGAGGCTGAGGCAGGAGAATGGCGTGAACCCGGGAGGCAGAGCTTGCAGTGAGCCGAGATCGCGCCACTGCACTCCAGCCTGGGCAACAGAGCGAGACTCCGTCTCAAAAAAAAAAAAAGAAAAGAATTCCATGGGAACCAATTCACTATATGGAATTTGCCATAAAGAATACTGTATATTTCATTGTTACTTGTAGACTGTGTGCCACATATCTTTCGTATCAGCAAAATTTATAATAAACATATGGACATATATATGCATACTTCCTCCCCTATAGTGTTTCCTACTCAACGTTGGACCAGACACCATTGGTTATGCAGGAAAGATGAAATTCAATAGGAAACAAACTTAAAAGCAGCTTTTCCGGAAAGTCATAAGGAAGAGCAATGTGAACATAATCTGTTAAAATCAGTGTATGTTCATACAGATACCAATTTGATTTACCAGTATTGAAAAGAATTTTGTTTGCAAACTCCTCCAGTTTGAAAGAGAACCAGGACTTCAACCAAATGAAACTGCAGACATTTTTGTTCAGCCTAAATGATCATGACTATTGCGTAAGATTAGATAATATTATTTATTTTTAACTATGACTTATAAAAAATGCTCTTTAAATCAAATGATTGTTATCAGGTCTAATTTATCTTAGTTTGGTATTTTCACCTTTAAATTCACCGAAAAGCCAAATGCCGTGGCTCACGCCTGTAATCCCAGCACTTTGGGAGGCTGAGGCAGGCGGATCACAAGGTCAGGAGATTGCGACCATCCTGGCTAATACAGTGAAACCACGTCTCTACTAAAAATACAAAAAATTAGCTGGGCGTGCTGGCGGGCGCCTGTAGTCCCAGCCACTCGGGAGGCTGAGGCAGGAGAATGGCATCCACCCAGGAGGCAGAGGTTGCAGTGAGCCGAGATCCGAGATCCGAGATCGCGCCACTGCACTCCAGCCTGGGTGACAGAGCGAGACTCTGTCTCAAAAAAAAAAAAATTCACTGCAAAGGTGCATAAATATCAGTCAAGGGTACTGACTTGCTTCATGAACAACTTGACTTGCTCAGATAACCCATTCACTCTCTGACTTGAGGGAGCTGAAATCTAAACCCATCAGACCAAGAAAAGGGCTCTGGCCCAACCACCCCAGAGGAGAAAGTTACCAGATCACACCGTGGTTTTTAACCACCTGTTACATGTTTCAACAGAAACTCTGTCCTAACATGCATCAGATGATCTCTAGATACAGTATCAAAGAGGAAGTGCTGGTCCCTAGCATCCTATTGTGTGAACTTTTATTGATCCATAATCTGGTATAATTTATACACAGAAATAGTCACTCAGGCAGACTTGGCCTTTGTCCCATCCAAAAACATGTTTGATCCCATTTTTAGTGAAAATTTTCCCCAAATGGTTTTAGTGGGGGAAAAGAAGACATCCATGAGACCTAGTTAAGACTAAAAATTATTTTATTTTTGAAGTTGATATTTGTTTAGTTACGTTCTTGCAATGCCAGCAGAAAAAGAAAAATCCAAATCTGAAGCATGCGTGTGTTATGAGAAGCCTGGAAAAGGCGATTTGGGTCCATTATATAACTGCCACTTTTTGTTTTTATTCAAGGTGTCATAAAACTGAGTTCTGCAGTTGAAGGTATGTTTTTACAACCACAAAATCAATAATGTTTTGCTTAAAGGTTGCATAGCGTGGCTTGTAGCTAAAAAGCTTCTGTGGCAGTGGTGTTTGACGCCATGTGCGAATTGCCAGCTATTGCCATTGCATCTGTGTTTCTCCTTGTTCTGGTCATTTTATGCTGCAAAGCTCTCAGCCCTCCTCAAGTGGCATTTGCACTGACCTGAGAGGGCAGCACCAACATGTCTGTTTCTGTCTCCTGATGTGACTGCCTCGGAGCCGGTGCTCCTCAGCGAGCCTGGGCTCTTCTGTGGCCTTATTTGAGGCTGGACATAGTCTTGTCAGGAACCTTTGCCCTGGATCTTCCAGCAGAGCCTGGTCTAGAGCGTCCTTTATCCCAACGGAGCAGACATGTTTGCCCAGGAAGTATGTGAGCAAGAAGAGTCATTTAAGCTTCTTCCTGATGAGAAAATGAGATGGTTAAGGCATTTGCCGGTCTCATTGCGGGTTCCTCCTGGGCGGTGTGACCCACCACCACGAGGCATAGTGAAGACCAAGTTCCTTTACTGTTGTCCATGTCGGTGAGTGGCAGTTCCCTTCAGTCATATATTCAAAAAGCCGAGAAGAAAAGGAAGAAGGATTTAAGGAAAGTACAAAAGAGACGTCCAAGCAAAGTGTTTTGCTGAGTAACCCCAAGAATATTAAAATGACCTCATTTTCTGAAATGATTTATTGGTATAAAATTGATCTCCTTAGCTCCATAGGAGTTTCACAAATCAAAAGTAGAGAATGTGTCATTTTCTTCTTTTGTGAGTTTCTGTGTTTGTTTTGGGGGGGGGTGTGTGTTCTCGTTTATTGGGAGTTTGTCGGCCATGCTTTGGAGGTTTCTTCATCCTCACTTAATCAGGGGAGGCTGCATGGAAGAGGTAGTGGGCTTTCGGGTGAGTTTTCAACTTAAAGGGAGATGTGGCTGGCTTGGTGAATGGGCAATGCATGGAGGTGGGGAGTGGGAAATTGCAGTGGGGGTTGGAGTGGTGAGGTCGTTCAGGGGGCTGGAGTTTCAAGGTTGGGAGGTGGGAGAGTAGGTCAGTTATGTACCCATGGGACTGGCAAATCCAAAGTAAGGGTGCTTTATCCCTTTGGCGGATTTAGTACCATTACATTTTACAAAACCAAGTTGAAAAGGCAGTATTTGTGGCATTCGTGGCAGAAAGTATGATGCTACTCTAAACTCAGCAAAAGGTGCAGGCAGCGGTGTTTCAGGGTGGAGAGAAAAAGACCTTCTCACCTCGAGGAGAAAGTGCATGTTGCAGGCCTGTGGTAGGCCAAGCAGAAATTCAAGTTCCCTTTGCGCATCAAAGTGGAATTTTACTGAAGGACAATCCAAGTTCCTCCCTGCCTAAAAAGATAGAAGAGACACAGAAACAAAATCAAGCAGCACCATGAGAATGACCTTGGCTGCAGAAACTCCCAGTAGCAATTTGAGCACTGAGTTTCAGTTAATTATCTGTTGAATTACAGATAACAGTTGGTTCACTCTGGGCCGTTTTGATGTTTTATCAAGGAATGGCTTTGAAGTCATAGTTTTACATTGCCTGCTTGGTTTGAGTGCAGTATTCCACTTGCCAACAAAAGGATACAGTGACAAAATACAACTTTCATTTTAAAAGTCAGAAAGTCAAGAGAGCATTAAGTAATTTTAAAACTATTGTTTTGCTAGAGGTTATTAGTGGGTGTCATGGCTTGTCTGCACCCCCAGGACAGGGTTCTGTTTTCTCCAGAAAGATGAGAGTTTGAGGGAAAACAAAGGCAGGAAGCAGAGTGACTGCTTGGGGCTAGTCCGGCATCCTCTGGCCACCTTCCTCATCACTCAGCCTCCTCTGAGTCCCTGGGGCTCACAGGAAGTTCTCTGGAGTGGCTGCGGATACCAGAAGTCAGGCCCACTGCGACTGTTGCTTGAGCATCTTTTTGGGCAGCTTATTGTCTGAGGCTCGGGAGCATGCTGTGTTGTAACCGTGTTAGAATATATGTGTGCAGGGGCAATTTGGGAGTGCGGTTGTTGGGCTGGGGGGACGTGTGTTCCATGCATGCATTCTCAGTGCATCTGAAACGTGGAACTCTTACAAGCATGCTCAGTGGCACGTGTGTCGGACAGTATCTCTTGATGAGAAATCAAACCTCAGATGGTCGGCCTTGCCACTGCTTAGCTAATTACCGTACTTGCAACTTTCCATCTGCAGAATGAATTCAAGGCAGCTTCGTACAGCTTTTCATGTCAAAGAGTGTGCACATCAGTGGAAGAAATCCACTGTCAGAAATGAAACCTCTTTCCTTTTTTAAAAAAAACAGACTCTGCTCTATATTATCCTAGAGCTCTGAAACTAGTATTAATATTTTAGGTAGATTCTCTTATTCTTTTCAAGGAAAAATAATTGTCAAAGTCCTAAGAGAAAAACAAACCAAGATTCCATTTGCCACTCCCTACCAAGTGTCTATGGCAGGCAGTTTTGTTTCTTCTTTTCTGGAGCAGGGGTGCCCTCTTCTGCACTGTGCAGCTTCATATCAGCTTTTTAAATCAGCAAAAAGAAAAACCCATTTTGTGTCTCATGAATACTAAGGTTAAAGGTGGAATGTCCTTTGAATTTAAACAGAAACACTCATCAATGCTTTGATTATTTTGCGATGAGGAAAAATAAGTGAATAGGGAAAAAGTTCAGTTTGAAAGAAATAATTGCAAAGTTTTATCGATAACACTGATGAATTCTCACCTCTGATTTTAGATTGACAATCCCAAACTCCGAGAAAATTGGGGTCAGAGAGAAACATCTAGACAGCAATTTGACGGAAGGGGGAAATAGTCGCACCAATGGCAGGGAAGGAAAAACCACTCACAGCAAGAATTCCTCAAGAGTCTTCTAAATATTTCTCTGAATAAGGTCTTTTCTCTTGAAACTGGAGCAGGGAGATAAATGTAGGTCTACATATTTTCACCAGTAGGGCCAAAACATTGGCCTTATCAAGGAGAAGTGGGAACACAGGTCATGGAAGAGCTGAGTCACCCCTGAGTCAGAATGACTCTGATATTCTATAGGCAGCTATTTATTTCCAGGGAAGGAGGGGCCACCCGAGCCGGAAACTCTTGGTCCAACCGAAATGGTGTATTCAGACATGGGGAGTGGGAGTGTTCCAGCAGGCACAGGCCTGGAGGGACAAGATGAGCCAGCCGTGGTGGCAGGCTGATGCAAGTCTTTGCCACTGATAACCAGCATGTGTTCTGTGTTGAGACTTGTCTGCAAGGCGATTTGTTTATGCCTCATAGGTGAGAATCCAAAACACCAAAAGGACATCACATTCTTTTGAAAGCCCGTATGAAAAAAATGAAGGTTGTCTTCTTTGGAAAAGTTCCACGTTTCTAAATATAGGAACAGATGAGCCTCTCTGAAGAAATCAAATAAATGAGGGCTGGGTGCGGTGGTTCACACCTGTAATCCCAGCACTCTGGGAGGTCGAGGCAGGAAAATAGCTTGAGGCCAGGTATTCAAAGTTCAAGACGGGCGTGAGCCACAGAGCGAGTCCCCCTCATCTCTACAAAAAATATTTTGTAAAAGTTGGCTGGTTGTGGTGGCATACACCTGTAGTCCTAGCTACTTGGGAGTCTGAAGTGGCAGGACCAGTTGAGCTCAGGAGTTTGAGGCTGCAGTGAGCTATGACTGCACCACTGCACTCCAGCCTGGTCAACAGAGAAAGACCCTGTCTCTAAAATAAAAACTTTTTAAGGAAATTCTGTTGTTCATAGTATGACAAGCCAGGTGTCCAAAAACACCCCAAAGGGATTTAATGTATTAAAAATATTCCTAATGTATTGATGTCATTCCCTCTGTAGGTGAACTCTGCCCTTGTCATTGTGTCTTTCTTTCTTTCTTTCTTTTTTTTTTTTTTTTTTTTGATACAGAGTCTCGCTCTGTTGCCCAGGCTGGAGTGCAGTGTTGTAATCTCGGCTCACAGCAACCTCCACCTCCCAGGTTCAAGCAATTCTCGTGCCTCAACCCCCTGAGTAGCTGGAACTACAGGCACACTCTACCATGCCCAGCTAATTTTTGTTTTTTGTTTTTTGTTGTTGTTGTTGTTGTTGTTGTTTTTGAGACAGTCTTGCTCTGTCTCCCAGGCTGGAATGAAGTGGCGTGATCTTGGCTCGCTGCAACCTCCGCCTCCTGGGTTCAAGTGATTCTCCTGCCTCAGCCTCCCGAGTAGCTGGAATTAGAGGTGCACACCACCACGCCCGGCTATTTTGTATTTATAGTAGAGACAGGGTTTCACCATGTTAGCCAGGCTGGTCTCGAACTCCTGACCTCAAGAGATCCACCCACCTCGGCCTCCCAAAGTGCTGGGATTACAGGCGTGAGCCACTGCACCCGGCCTAATTTTTGTATTTTTAGTGGAGACGGGGTTCGCCTTGTTGGCCAGGCTGGTCTCAAACTCCTGGCCTCAAGTGATCTGACCACCTTGGCCTCCCAAAGTGCTGGAATTACAGGCATGAGCCACCTTGCGCAGCTGAATCTTTCTATTTTTAGAGCAAAGCCATGTGCTCAGCGTGTCAAGGTAGACTGTGGTAAATCCTTTAATAAACAGATGCTGATGGACTTACCACCAGTAGTAAACTGAGAATGAAGTTTCAACTTTTTGTTTGTTTGTTTGTTTGTTTTTGTTTTTTAGGCAGAGTCTTGCTCTATCGCCAGGCTAGAGTGCAGTGGCACATTGTCGGCTCCCTGCAACCTCCACCTCCTGGGTTCAAGCGATTCTCCTGCCTCAGCCTCCCAAGTAGCCGGGATTACAGGCGCCTGCCACCATGCCTGGCTAATTTTTGTATTTTTAGTAGAGAGGGGGTTTCACCATGTTGGCCAGGATGGTCTCGATCTCCTGACCTCATGATCCACCCACCTCAGCCTCCCAAAGTGCTGGGATTCCAGGCGTGAGCCACCGCGCCCAGCCAACTTTGTTTTTTTGAGACAGAGTCTGGCTCTGTCGCCAGGCTGGAGTGCAATGGTGTGATCTCGGCTCACTGCAACATCCAACTCCCTGGTTCAAGCAATTGTCCTGCCTCAGCCTCCCGAGTAGCTGGGATTCCAGGCACGCATGACCACACCCAGCTAATTTTTGTATTTTAATAGAGACAGGGTTTCACCATGTTGGCCAGGATGGTCTCCAACTCCTGACCTCGTGATCCGCCCACCTTGGCCTCCCAAAGTGCTGGGATTACAGACGTGAGCAGCCATGCCTGGCCAGTTTCAACATTTTTACTACCGGAAATCAAAATGTTAGATAACTGACAGAGATAGGATAGAGCTATCTCCCAGAGGGAGTTCCTTCCTTCCTTCCACCAGCGTGGTAGGTGGCAGTGTGTCAGGAATACTAAATGGAATAGTATAGAAACTGAGAACAAAACTCAAGAAACTTGTTTCTGCAAAGAAACCCAGACATCCTCTTTATAAAAATGACGTGGAGGCTGGAGCACCACACTAAACAAACGAATGTTCTCTTCTCAGATGTATCTTTACTTGTCATTATACTTTTGGCTAAAAGTTTCTTTTTTTTTTCTTTTGTAGAGACAGGGTCTCTCTATGTTGCCCAGGGTAGTGTTGAACTCCTGGCCTCAAGCTGTCCTCCTGCCTTAGCCTCTGCATCCAGCCAAAATATTCCTATGAAATATAAATGTTTCAACCAGGCACGGTGACTCACAACTGTAATCCCAGCACTTTGGGAGGCTGAAGCAGGAGCATCACTTGAGGTCAGGAGTTCAAGATCAGCATGGCCAACATGGTGAAACTCTGTCTCTACTAAAAATACAAAAAATTAGCCAAGCATGATGGCAGGTGCCTGTAGTCCCAGCTACTCAGGAGGATGAGCAGGAGAATCGCTTGAATCCAGGAGGTGGAGGTTGCGGTGAGCCGAGATTGTGCAACTGCACTCCAGCCTGGGTGACAGAGCAAGATCCTGTTTCCAAAAAAAATAAAAAAATAAAAAACAGTAATGTCTCTGGGAGCATTGAGAGTTTCCCAAATAGCTTCCTAAGACGAGGACCCTCCTGAAATGGCAGAGATGGAGCCACGTGACCCAGAAACTGGAAGATGTGTGGAAAGAAATTTCCAAGGGTTAGCCATTTGTCGTCTTGTGATTACCCTCACCTCAGATGAAGTTGACCTCAAATGACCAACCATTGACCTCATCTCAGAGCTCTCTCACATTTATCTTTTTACTTTTTTTTTTAAGTTTATCTTTTCCCCTCTTTGTTTCCCTCTCCCTCCTCCTCTTTTCCAACTGCCCTTTTCTATTTCTGCACAGTGTAGAAGACAGTTTAAGGGGGACCCTAGGCAACAGAAAGCCAGCCAGTGGCTGGAAGGGTCTGGCAAGGAACCGCTATTGGCCTCAGTGTCCTAGCCAATAAAATAAAGACTTTTGGGGCAGTTGCAGAGACTAAACTAGATGCTAGAGAGAAAGCCTTAACACAGTGTACGGAAGGCAGTAGGCGCTCTCCTTCCTGCTTTCCTCTTTCCAATGTCTAATGATCATTTCTACTAGAATCATGGTGTAGCACACTACTGAGAGTTTCATTTTGGGCAAAGCCACAAACAGAGCCAGCTTATAAATCCTTGCTTTTCCCCTTTGAGAGTCCCTAGAGGGAAGCGACTCCTCGTGTTGGATAGAGCTCTCTGATCACCTTTCTGGGACCTGTGGCATCTGCCAGGGGCAAGTCACAGCCCCAGTTTGGAGTGTTCAATTCAGATGAGATTGTCCCCCAGTCTGTTCTTTGAGTCCTGGAAGGTGGGGAGGAGAGGAAAGGTTTTCAGGCAACAAACAAGTGCTGACTGAAGACTGATTTCATCATATTAATTGTGTTTTATTACAAAAGAGTTTATACTGGCACAGTGTTCCTGAGCAAGCCATTTGTCACCACTCATCAACGTTATCAAAGTTTTTGAATAAGGAGAACCAAAGTAAATACAACCACAGCTATCCAGAGAGGAACTTTTCATAAATCTTTGAACTGTATAGCCAAAAACTAATCAAATCTGTGCTGAATAAGCGGCCTTGAGCACTTAACAACAAATTAGCATAACCCAGAAGACAGTGTACATCCCAAGCACCATAACCTACCCTTCACCCTCCTCCCTGGGGCAGGAAGTAGGCATTTACAAATCAAAGGCAAGCTGCAAACGATAATCTGCCACTTGTCACTGATTTATTTTCCCTCTTTTTGTTTTTCAAGAGTATAAGTTTCAATGTCTGTGTATTTGTTTTTGTTATTTTGGCAGTCTAGTGAAAGTTTTCAATGTAAACAAAACTCTTACTCTTAAAGAACAAGCAACTCTATTACATTGCATAAGAAGGCAGTTCTTAAAGACAATGGTCTAATTAGCAGTCTTTGAAGCCAATTCAATAGTAATATCAAAGCCACTTCTAGTATTTCAAGCCCAAATTTAGAAAATGGCCTTGATATTTTCAGTCTAAAACTATAGTCTGACCTTACTATTAATTTTGGAACACACCATAATGTAGACAACTGCTGAATCACTTAATGTTATGAACCCGGAAATCACACCCTCTTAAACGATACATCACACCCATTAAAATTAACTGTAAAATCCATTTTGTATTGATTTTGTTTGAATTTGGTATCCAACTAAGATGCTTTACATGCGTAAATATTGCCACAGCTGTATATACAACGGTTTTGTTGAATCCATTGATGCTTTAAGTTGAAAGAGCATACGTTATGGGTTTTGTTTGGTTTCACTGAGAAGAAGACCAAAGGATTTTTCTAGCAATGTTTCAATAAAATGCAAAATTAGATGCCAGTCCAGAAGCCTTAAGGATGTGAAATGTTTTGAAAATACAGATTTTCAGCTATTTCGTAGCTTTAACCGACATGTGTGCTTAAGTGAAGGCAGAAGGAAACCTGGTACACTTCTGCTGAGTACAGTGTTTCTTAAACATGCACCTGTTAAGAGATAGAGAAGCAAATTTAATTTCCTTTTTAGCCTTCTATATCCCATTGTTGATTTTATACATGCCCTCCTTAAATATGAACTCCTAAAATTGTGTTTGGAACACATATTGGAAGAAAGTATAGAACAGTACATAGGACAGTCCTAGGTTCAAACTTCGTAGCCATAACTTCCTGGCTGTGTTGTAATCTGGAGCAAGTTACTCCGTCTGTACCACACTTTCCTCATCTGTAAAATGGGGTAAAGCTACTTAGCACTCCAGTTGATTAAGAAGCTTAAATAGACCGGGCGTGGTGGCTCACACCTGTAATCCCAGCACTTTGAGAGGCCAAGGAGGGCCATCACCTGAGGTCAGGAGTTTGAGACCAGCCTGGTCAACATGGTGAAACCCCATCTCTACTAAAAATACAAAAATTAGCCAGGCGTGGTGGCACACACCTGTAGTCCCAGGTACTCGGGAGGCTAAGTCAGGAGAATCGCTTGAACCCCGGAAGCGGAGGTTGCAGTGAGCCAAGATCATGCCATTACACTTCAGCCTGGGTGACAGAGCAAGTCTCCGTTTAAAAAAAAAAAAAAGCTTAAATAAAATCAGATAATGTTGAAGTACCTAGTAAACTGTTTAGCATGTAGGCATTCAATATATTTTAGATATTTATTTATAGTTTTGTTATCGTTTTTGTTTTTATGGGCTCAAAAATTAAATTATAAAAAATTCATATGCTGCTACTTTTGCTTGATGTTATTATATATATAGACATATATATAAATATATATATATTTTTTTTTTTTTTGAGATGGATTTTCACTCTTGTTGCCCAGGCTGGAGTGCAATGGCACAATCTCAGCTCACTCCAACCTGCGCCTCCCAGGTTCAAGCGATTCTCCTGACTCAGCCTCCCTAGTAGCTGGGATTACCGCCATAAGCCACCATACCTATGCCTGGCTAATTTTTTGTATTTAGTAGAAACAGGGTTTCACCATGTTGGTCAGGCTGGTCTGGAACTCCTGACCTCAGATGATCCACCCACCTCAGCCTCCCAAAGTGCTGAGATTACAGGCGTGAGCCACTGCACCCGGTGATGTTACAATATATATTTTTTATTTATTTATTTATTTTGAGATGGAGTCTCGCCCTGTCGCCCAGTCTGAAGTGCAGTGGTTCGATCTTGGCTCACTGCAAGCTCCGCCTCCCCGGTTCACGCCATTCTCCTGCCTCAGCCTCCCAAGTAGCTGGGACTACAGGCACCCACCACCACGCCCAGCTAATTTTTTGTATTTTTTAGTAGAGACAAGGTTTCACCGTGTTAGCCAGGATGGTCTCAATCTCCTGACCTCGTGATCTGCCCGCCTCGGCCTCCCACAGTGCTGGGATTACAGGCATGAGCCACCGTGCCCGGCTGTTACAATATTTTTTAAAGAGCAATGATCATGTGTCTAAATAACATGAATTTGTTTTTTACTAAATTAAATATTATTTTATTACATGTAATCTAATGGAAATCTAACTAATGAGCTTGATGCAATCAAAACCACTCAAGAAAAATGATTAGAATTCTCTACACAACTGTTTCCTTTTCTTTATCTGATTATGGTTTTGGTTTAAGTATGGAGGGTTTTATTTGTTTTCTTTTCTTATCTTTTTCTTTTCTTTTTTTGGAAACAGGATCTTGCCCAGGCTAGAGCGCAGTGATACAATCTCAGCTCATTGTAGCCTTGACCTCCTGGGCTTAAGTGATCCTCCATCTCAGCCTCCCGAGTAGCTGGGATCACAGGTGTGTGCCATCACGCTCGGCTAACTTTTTATTTTTGTAGAGATGAGGTCTCATTATATTGCCCAGGCTGGTCTCAAACTCCTGGGTTCAAGCTATCTTCCAGCCTTAGCCTCCTAAACTGCTGGGATTACAGGCATGAGCCACCACACCTGGCCTCCTTTTTTAAAAATATTGTTTTGGAGTAGCATTAGTTGAGTGAATACTCATCAAATTAAAAATAAGACGTTTGAAAACTACCACCGTCAAATGATTTAGGGCATACCAGTCTCATATAGAGTATTTGTAAGGCACGATGATGTAAAGGATTCAGGCTGCTGAGGTCTGTGGCAGGAAGCACAGAAAGACTGTTTCCAAACATGACATATTATACTCTATTGCTTCATGCTTATTAATCTGTGTATGACAAAACTCATGAATAAAGTTAATAAATGCCCTTACTACTATTTCATGCCCTATCCCAGGCCATGGGGACAGAAAGATGGAAAGATGAGCCAGACATGGTTCTTCTATCTAGAGAAGGCAGCATACGTGTGAACAGGCCATTATGACTTAATATAATGAATGCAATGGCAGGAATATATAAAAGGAATTATGTGAACATAGAAGTCAGCCTAGGAACTCTGCCTGGGTAGATCAGAAGGATGCCCCAGTGCACATGTCTAGGTTTTGCAAGCTATGCAGAGGCAAACAGGAAGGGGAGGGCTCATTGAGGGAGACCTAAGCCTGCACACAGACAGAAGGATGAAAAATGCCTAGCCCTCCAGGAGTCAGATGTGGCTGCAGCTCCATGCCCACAAGGGAAAACATCCAGGCGTGAAGTTGGGAATGCTGGTTGGAAATACATTTTCAAAGTTCCTACAGGCAATACATAGCCAGAAAAGGATGTTATTTATTTATTTATTTTCATTTTCTGTATTAAAAAAATATATATTCACATAGCTCAACAATTGAAATATGGCAGCCTGGACCACATGTGAAACCCTGTCTCTACAAGAAATACAAAAATTAGCCAGGTGCACCTGGGACTGCACCTGTAGTCCCAGGCATGCACCTGTAGTCCCAGCTACTCGGGAGGCTCAGGTGATCCTCTCACCTGGGAAGTCGAGGCTGCAGTGAGCTGTGATTCCTCCACTGCACTCCAGCCTGGGCTATAGAGTGAGACCCTGTCTCAAAAAAGAAAAACAGAAAAATTAAAATACGAGGGAAAAATGCATTGACTCAATACACAGTTCCCATTCCCCTTAACAGGTAACCTACCATGACCAATTTTCTTTTTTCTATATAGATGTATGCTTTTTGCATATTTAAACATTATGAGTATGTATTTTCCCCTTTTTTACCCAAAGGATAATACACTATGTACACTATTGTACAGCTTGCTTTTTTCACTTAACAATATGTCTTAGTAATATTTCCATATTTCCATAGAGAACTTTCTAGTTATGTTTTGCAGCTACATAGTATTCTACTATATGGATATATTACAATTTACGTAACCAGTTTCTTCTTTGCCACACGTTTAATTAGTCCCAATATTTAGCTTTCTCATACAGTGCTTTAATAAATAAATAATAGGCTGGCCGCAGTGGCTCACGCCTGTAATCCCAGCACTTTGGGAGGCCGAGGCGGGTGGATCATCTGAGGTCAGGAGTTCGAGACCAGCCTGGCCGACATGGTGAAACCTCATCTCTACTAAATATATAAAAAAATTAGCCGGGCATGGTGGTGAGTGCCTGTAATCCCAGCTATTCAGGAGGCTGAGGCAGGAGAATCACTTGAACCCGGGAGGCGGAGGTTGCAGTGAGCCAAGATCATGCCATTACACTCCAGCCTGGGCAACAAGAGCAAAACTCCGTCTCAATAAATAAATAAATAAATAAATAAATAAATAAATAAATAAATAAAATAATATTGTAAACATATAATTTTGTCCTAATATGTCTTCAGGATAAATCCCTGAAGTGGAGTTACGAGGTCAAAGGTTGTATTAATGAGGTTACGTTTTGCTACAATAACAAATAACTCTCAAATCTGTCACTAAACATACCAAAAATATTCCAACCCCTAGTACATGTCCTGTGATGTTCGTTTTGCAGGAGATTCCTGCTCCACACAGTCTCTCAGAGACCCAGGCTTGGGTCTTGTGCCTGCACCATCTGGAACCCACAGCCTTCACAGTCATTGCCGCAGGGGAGAGACAACCTTGAACCAAAAGTGACAAACATTATTTCCACTTATATTTTATTGGCTAGAACTAGTCACATGGCCCTGCCAAACTTCAGGAAGGCCAAGAAGTACAGTTTTTGTGTGTGTTTCTGGTAGGAGAAGAGAGTACAATATGGGTGAGCACTAATTATATCTATCAGAAAGCATGCATGCTTTTTTCATTGGCAAAAGTCTGCCAAATTACCCTCCGTAGGCTTTCCCAGTGGACACCACTAGGAGTGCCACCAGCACTGTTGAAAGCGCCTGTTTCTCCACAGTTTCATCAACGTACTCTTTCATCAAACTTTTGGGTTTTCCATTTGTAATACTCTTATCATGAGCAATGTTGAACCTATATTTGAGTCATTTGTATTTCCTTTTCAATGAACTGTCATGTCATATCCTTCAGCATTTTGTTTTGTTTTGTTTTGTTTTGAGATGGAGTCTCGCTCTGTCACCCAGGCTGGAGTGCAGTGGCGCGATCTCAGCTCACTGCAACCTCTGCCTCCCGGGTTCACGCCATTCTCCTGCCTCAGCCTCCCAAGTAGCTGGGACTACAGGCGCCTGCCACCACGCCCTGCTAATTTTTTGTATTTTTAGTAGAGACGAGGTTTCACCGTGTTAGCCAGGATGGTCTCGATCTCCTGACCTTGTGATCCGCCCGTCTCTGCCTCCCAAAGTGCTAGGATTATAGGTGTGAGCCACCGCACCTGGCCTCCTTCAGCATTTTTTAGATGACTGTTAGTCTTTTTCTTACTGAGTTGTTGGAGTTATATATTAGAGAGAATACCCCTTTGGTTTTGACTTACTTTTTCTTTCTTTCTTTCCTTTCTTCTTTCTTCTTTCTTTCTTTTTCTTTCATCTGTCCTCCCGTTTCTACGTATACAAAAGGTGGCATATTATACACTCTCTTTGCTTTTCAAAATTCTGTAATATATTCTGGAAATCATTCATTTTATTAAAATCTTCTTCCTTCTTTGCTAGGGTTGCATGGTAGTCTATTGGGTGATTGTACCATAATTCACTCACACAATCTTCTATGGATGTGCAGTTTATTTCCAATATTTTGCTATAGCAAATAATGCCACAGTGAATAACTTGAGTCTAGTTGTTTCATATGTGGGGAGGCATATCTTCAGATAAACTCCTAGAGGTTGAATTGTTGGGTGAAAGTGTCGAAGAGTATCTGGTTTTACTAGACATTGCCATATCCCCCTCCCTAGGGGCTGTACCTTTTGTACTCCCACCAGCAGTATATTAAAATGCTTAGCTCTGGGGTGTGCTTTTTAAGTTCTGGACAAAGAATGTATCTTATCAAAAAGATATGAAGGCTTATGATACAAAGAGCTAACATTTGTTGAGCACTTTATAATACGTTCATAATTATAGTAAGCAAAGGCAAGGCGTATGTTATCTCATTAATACTTCACAGTAACTCAGTAGCCACTCTTATTATCCCTTGATTTATAGAGGAGAAAACCAAAAAAGGCATGGAAAAGATACTAGCTTAAGGTCATAAAATTTCAAATGCAGGACTGAGTGAGTAATAATTGAATCCTTGAAGTCATCCACAGTAATACCCTCCTTTTCAGTATACCTATCTCCAGATAGGGCTAAAAGCAGTTTAAACTATCTGAGGGAGATGGTGCATAGTGAAATCTCACGTTTACATATGCCAGGTAAGCATCCCAAATTCAAACATCTGAAATCCAAAATGCTCCAAAATCTGAAACTTTTTGAGCACTGAAATGATGCCCAAAGGAAGTATTCACTGGATCATTTTGGATTTTGGATTTTCAGATTTGGGATGCTCAACCAGTAAGAATAACGCAAATATTCCAATCCAATTCAAAAAGATCTGAAATCCAAAACAGTCTGGTCTCAAGCATTTTGGATAAGGGATAGTCAACCTGCAGTACCAATGCTTCCAGGCACAATCTAATGAGATGGGGTGAGGGAGTAGCGGGGGAGTGTTTGTGGATAATGACAATGGACTTCAGGTAAATGAACATAATCTAGCACGTGTGTCCACAGTGACAGGCACTGGTCTATGAAACACTGTTTAAGAAGGGGACCTAGGTGTTAGTGGAGACAGATCCCTGAAGACAGAACAGAAGCAGCACTGTCCCACGGAGACCGGTTAAAGATTTAGCGTCCAAAGGCATTTAACTAAATTTTTATTAGTTTTGATGTTGCAGTTTTCTGTTCATGGTTTAGAGCCAGTAACTCTTTTTTCAAGATTCAAATATTTGTATCCTCTTGAAAGGCTCATAAGCCTAGGCCCAGCATCTATAGTACATATGAGACAACCACCTGTTCTATGCCCTTACAGGACTGCTATGTGGCTAAGTGAGATGATGAGGTGAAAGGACTTTCAAACTGTAGAGTGAAATATAAGTATTTGTTATGAATTTATTACAGAAAAACCAATCTACTATTGTTACCATAGAGGAGAGTATTATATACTGTGTGTGTCTGTGTGTGTGTGTGTGTGTGTATATATATATATATATGTGTGTGTACATTGTCTTATGTTCTTTTTTTTTTTTTTTTTTTTTGAGACGGAGTTTTGCTCCTGCTGCCCAGGCTGGAGTGCAATGGTGCCATCTCAGCTCACCACAACCTCCTCCTCCCGGGTTCAAGCGATTCTCCTGCCTCAGCCTCCCGAGTAGCTGGGATTACAGGTGTCCGCCACCACACCCAGCTAATTTTTGTATTTTTAGTAGAGATGGGATTTCCTCATGTTGGTCAGGCTCCCAGCCTCAGGTGATCCGCCTGCCTTGGCCTCCCAAATTGCTGGGATTACAGGCATGAGCCAGTGCGCCCGGCCTCTTGTCTTATTTTCAATGGAATGACTGGCCTGAGAATCCTTCATAATATACATTAATTAATAATTATGTATTAATATATGATATATAATACTAGTTATATGTAATTAAGTAATAAATGTTCATGCACACATATAGTATTACATATAATACATTGTCTTACTTGTATGGAATACTAGTGTACTCTTGTTTGCTGTGCCTCATGAAGAAAATGTTTTGTACAGTGTAGTTGTTAAGAATTTAGTTCTAGATTCTGACTGCTTGGTTTGAATCCTGGCCTTCCTGCTTAGTAGCCATATGACTGTGGGCAAATAAACTGACTTCTCTGTGCCTCTCTTTCCTCATTAAAAATTTGAATGACAATAATAGTAAGGATTAAATTGTGTAATACATAATAAGGTCTTAGGACAATGTATGGCACATTGTGTGCACTCAATAAATGGTGATAGTACTTGTAATAGTAACAGTAGTCATATTGGCGGAGAAAGGAGATTGAGCATGATTCTGGACATAAGCAGACATAAGGTTTGCTGTAAAGCACAGGAAACTGCAGGGTTGCTCCACTTTGGGCATTGGTCATCACGTCTTTGGCCCTCAGCTAGGAAACATCTTTCATTTGCAAGCATGGTATAGGAAGAGCACAGGATCAGATTAGATGACCCCGGGTTCCTGAGTGCAGCAGTGGGACACTGGGGAACCACCCCTGGGGCCTGACCGGCCAGTGTCTCCACGTGCTTGGTTTCTCCTCAGTTTGGGAGCTTTGTTGGTTTCCATCACTTGTTCAACCAAGAATTCATTTCCGACCTGAGCTGAGAGCGCCCGCTGTCTGTCTCGCTGTGTAGCAGGTCCTGACTTTCCTGGTTGCTTTGAAGTGCTTTCGAAGATGGTATACTATTATTGCATGTTGGAAACAATTCTGGCTTTGCTCCTAAGAGTGTGCCATTCTCTGTTGCTTGGGCTATAGATCAAGGACTTCAGCACGTAGTTTGGAGTGAGAAGAGAACAGGACAACATGGTACTTAGCCCACAGCAGTCCTTAAGTAGGACTTTTATGTCAAGTTACCCCTATATTTATTTATATCTTTTTTAAATAAATATTTATTAAGCATCTATCACAGGGAAGACACTACTATCCTACAAGCTGTGAGGGATACGGAAAAAAAATAATGTACCCTATCTCACTAGGCTAATTAATTTAAAAGGCAACTCTGGGGCCGGGTGCCGTGGCTCACGCCTGTAATCCCAGCACTTTGGGAGGCCGAGGCAGGCGGATTACGAGGTCAGGAGATCGAGACCATCCTGACTAACACGGTGAAACCCCGTCTCTACTAAAAATACAAAAAATTAGCCGGGTGTGGTGGAGGGCGCCTGTAGTCCCAGCTGCTCCGAAGGCTGAGGCAGGAGAATGGTGTGAAACTGGGAGGCGGAGCTTGCAGTGAGCCGAGATCGCGGTACTGCACTCCAGCCTGGGCGACAGAGCAAGACTCTGTCTCAAAAAAAAAAAAAAAAAAAAAAAGGCAACTCTGCAGGTAGCAGGAGAACAATTATGTCCAATGGTGTATTATGTTCACCAGACTGTTACTTCATCATCATCTGCATCAGAGATTTCAGAGGCTTTTTGCCTGAGTCACTGATATGCCAAGCTGGCCCTTCAGAAACCTCATCTGTAATCAGATTTTAAGCCAATGGGCTGTGATTCCTTTTAAGCCAATGGGCTGTGATTCCCATACAAAATTCTAGCCCCGTGACCGCCAATGCCCTGTGCTATCTCCACAAAGCATCAGTTCGTGCTCTTCCTGTGCTTCTGTGCAGGCTCCTCTGGACGCTGCTAATAGGACCCAGGTCATGGTTCACAGCTTTGGGGATTTTTCTTTTCTTTTCTTTTCTTTTCTTTTCTCTTTTTGAGATGGAGTCTCCCTGTTGCCCAGGCTGGAGTGCAGTGGCATGATTTTGACTCACTGAAACCTCCGTCTCCAGGGTTCAAGCCATTCTCCAGCCTCAGCCTCCCGAGTAGCTGGGACTACAGGCACCCACCACCACGCCTGGCTAATTTTTGTATTTTTAGTACAGACGGGGTTTCACCATGTTGGCCAGGCTGGTCTCAAACTCCTGACCTCAAATGATCCACCTGCCTTGGCCTCCCAAAGTGCTGGGATTACAGGCGTGAGCCACTGTGCCTGGCCAGATTTTTCCTTTCAAAACCGACGAGGGTAAAAAGCTATCTTAGGAAACTGAAGGCACAGTGTAGCATTAGTTTTGGAGTTCTTGTGGATTTATCACTAAGTGTGGTTAGATAAAGTAGATGAAAGGAAATGAGATTTATAAAACGATTGCAACCTTATCTAATATCCACTTTGATGCCATAAGCCAATGTGACCATTTTAGGATCTTATTGGACTTTGTTATAATCAGACTCATTTAGGGTTGTTCTCTTGATAATGTAGGAATCAAATACTAATGGTATCAAGTACTGATGATATTGAATGTTTGCCTGATGTTAAAAACAGAAAGCACATAATGCCTCAAGAATTTGATATTATTCTTAAAATTTTCACACTTTTAAAAATGTAAGATTAACAGAATAGTCACTGTGATCTTTATAAAGTATAAATATCTCATTAAGATGACATCCAAGGCAGTAAGATATACATTAATGTGACTGAGGGAAGAAAAACAAAATATAAAATCACAAGATGGGGGGAAAAAAAGACAGCCATGTTGGCTCACACCTGTAATCCCAACAGTTTGGGAGGCTGAGGTGGGAGGATCACTTGAGGCCAGGAGTTCAAGAACAGACTGGGCAATATCATAAGACCCTATCTTTACAAAACAACTTTTAAAAACTAGCCAGGCATGGCGGTACAAGTCCATAGTCCTAGACACTCAGGAGGCTGAGGCAGGAGGATCACTTGAGCTCAGGAGGTCAAGGCTACAGTGAGCTATGATTGCACCACTGCACTCCAGCCTAGGCAACAGAGCGAAACACTGTCTCAAAAAAAAAAAAAAAAGGGCCAGGCGCGGTGGCTCACGCCTGTAATCCCAGCACTTTGGGAGGCGGAGACAGGCAGATCACGAGGTCAGGAGATCGAGACCATCCTGGCTAACATGGTGAAACCCCGTCTCTACTAAAAAATACAAAAAATTAGCCTGGCGTGGTGGCGGGCGCCTGTACTCCCAGCTACTCGGGAGGCCGAGGCAGGAGAATGGCGGGAACCCGGGAGGCAGAGCTTGCAGTGAGCCAAGATCATGCCACTGCACTCCAGCCTGGGCAACAGAGCCAGACTCCATCTCAAAAAAAAGCTACCTAGCACAAAAACCTACAATAGTGATAATGCAACAAACCATAGAGTTATGAATTGAAAATACATTAGGTGCCAAAGAAACGTAAGTCAGGCATTAGTCTTTCTAATATATTTGGAATTGGATAAGTTTTAACAAAACTCTGTGTATTATATTGATATAATATTTAAATAAATAGAATTTTTTTTAATTTTTGAGACAGTATCTCACTTTGTTGCCCAAGCTGGATTGCAGTGGCACAATCACGGCTCATTGAAGCCTCGACCTCCCAGGCTCAATCAATCTTCTCACCTTGGTGTCTTGAGTAGCTGGGACTACAGGTGCATGCCACCATGCCCTGCTAATTTTTTTTTTTTTTTTTTTTTTTTTTGTTGGGGGAGACAGGGTTTTGCCATGTTGCCCAGGCTGGTCTTGAACTCCTGGGCTCAGGCAATCCTCCCACCTCAGCCTCCCAAAGTCCTGGGATTACAGTTGTGAGGCACTGCACCTGGCCTAGAAAAACATTTTTAAAAGAGCAAAATCATAGATATAGGAAAGTGCTACCAGGAGCGAAGTGTGTCTCCTTTACCAAATAAACTAAATGTGTTTCTAGAAGGCAAACAAGAGGAGAGCCTCAGATGGAGACTTTTCTAGGGATTTGCACTTATCATTTTATATTACCAGATTGTGGGTCTTAAAATTAGGAAGAAATGAAATTCCTTGATCAGCCTTTGCCCCTTTCTTGCTCACTCACTATCCCTGCAAATATCCATAAACATACACTGCAAAATTTTACAACAATCAAAAGGATGGGGTATCACTGTTGCCTATTGGATAATCAGGGACATCCAGGGGTTCATTTTGTGATAGTTCAGTTTTGTTCTTAGGAAAAGATTGAGTTTCCTTAGAAAGACATATGAACTCATTTAAGACATGTAAAAGTGGCCAGGCGCAGTGGCTAACGCCTGTAATCCCAGCATTTTGGGATGCCGAGGCGGGTGGATCATGAGGTCAGGAGATCGAGACCATCCTGGCCAACATGGTGAAACTCCGTCTCTATTGAAAATACAAAAATTAGCCGGGTGTGGTGGCATGCACCTGTAGTCCCAGCTGCTCGAGAGGCTGAGGCAGGGGAATCACTTGAACCTGGGAGGCGGAGGTTGCAGTGAGCGGAGATCACTCCTCTGCACTCCAGCCTGTCAAGAGCAAGATCCCATCTCAAAAAAAAAAAAAAGATGTAAAAGTGGCCGAGCGTGGTGGCTTATGCCTGTAATCCCAACACTTTGGGAGGCCGAGGCAGGTGAATCACTTGAGATCAGGAGTTCGAGACCAGCCTGGCCAACATAGAGTAATCCCATCTCTACTAAAAAAAAAATACAAAATTTAGCCATGCACTGTGGCGTGCGTCTGTAGTCCCAGCTCCTCGGGAGGCTGAAGCAGGAGAATCACTTGAACCCGGGAGGTGGAGGTTACAGTGAGTCGAGATAGTGCCACTGCACTCCAGCCTAGAAGACAGCGAGACTCCGTCTCAAAAAACAAACCAACAAAAATTATATACAAAAGTATAATTGAAAACAAATTCTATTGAACTAGGCACTGTATAGGGTCTGGACTCAGAAATAGTGAGGACATGGGTTCTTATCTCTTGGGGAGACAGAAATCTATAATTAGTGAATGAAAGGTGTAAAAGACAGCCTTTAAAGGCTAAGAGAGCATGAGGACAAAGCAGATAACCTAGGAAGGCTTCACAAGAGAGGTGACAGCACACCTGAAGGATGATAGGAGTTGGCCAGGTAAAGAAAGGGAGGGTGGAGACTCCAAGCAGAAGGGTTGCATGTGTCAAGTCAGGGAAACAGGACCATACACATATCTGAGAAAAGAGCCAAAGGTATGTGGGGAGAGAATAGGAAGAGGCAGAAGATAAAGGGCCCAACTGTCAAAATCCCCTCAAGGAATTTCAATTTCATTCTTTAGGAAATGAGGAGATATTGAAGATCTTTAAGCCAGTGAATGAAGTATTGAGTTGCTTTCTTCAAAATACAACTCAGAAGGCATTTCGAAGAGTGAATTAGGAAGGGTCTGGATTAGAGGCAGAAAATCCAGTGATTATTGAGGAAGGCCTGTCAAGACCAAGTCATCCATGGGATGAGGAGATTGAATTCATGGAATCGCTGACTATTTAAACATAGTTATGAGGGGAAGAATGAGGGCTTACAAATTGGATATTGCCAGTTTCTTTCTTTTTGAATATTAGAATTCAAAGTTAGGGGGTTACATTCCAAGAGAGAGTTGGGTTAAACATAAGGAAATTGTTAGCAAGTAACTGACTGCAAAACAGAGATGGTGGCCATCTGCTGATGAGTATTCTCATTAAAGTACATCCCCAGCAGCTTCCCTGGTCCCCAGGAGGTTGTCCTCAGCTAGTCACAGTAGAGGTCACCACACCCACTGCTGCAAGAATGAATGAATGAGTTGGCCAAGAAGGTGGAGCTCCTATTTGCTGACAAAAAAATGGGACAGACAGGCCGGGCGCGGTGGTTCACGCCTGTAATCCGAGCACTTTGGGAGGCCGAGGCGGGCGGATCACGAGGTCAAAAGATGGAGACCATCTTGGCTAACATGGTGAAATCCTGTCTCTACTAAAAATACAAAAAATTAGCCGGGCATGGTGGTGGGCACCTGTAGTCCCCGCTACTTGGGAGGCTGAGGCAGGAGAATGGCGTGAACCCGGGAGGCGGAGCTTGCAGTGAGCCGAGATCACGCCACTGCACTCCAGCCTGGGTGAAAGAGCGAGACTCCCTCTCAAAAAAAAAATGGGACAGACAACCAGACTCTTGACTAGTTTGTATATGAAACTTTCTGTGGTCAGTAGGAGAGAACATTTGGACATTTCATGTATCTTCTATTGTAGTGATTTCTGTTTATTATACACACTTCCCTGCTTCATTCCAAACCCTGCTCTAACAGGAGCCAGGAAAAATGTCTCTTTTCTAATGTTATTCAACACGCCTCATGTATGTCAGATAATAAAGTTAGAAAATTTACTCTGCTTAAAAAATTTGGATGTCATTGAGTTGAAATATCAAGTAGGAAATTTAATGTTTGGTAAAGATTAGAATTACTTTGTTCACCTTTGAATAAATTCATCTGTACAAATATATGACAGGGAGAGTCCTTCAGTCATTCAGAGACCAAGATCATTATGTAAGAACATGGTATCTTTCCAATTACCTCATCTCATGTGGTTGACTATAACAGCATAATTTGAATTAATAATCCATGAACCAGTTTGTATTAAAATCATAAAGTGTGACTTAAAAGGACATAAATTAAGTGAATTCATATAGAAATGAAGGCAATATTCTCAATATAATTTACATCTATCTGGATTTTATTCTTATAATGTCAGGGCATTACACATAAATAAGAAATTGAAAACTGGAAGAAGAGAATCAAAAGCAAAATGATCAACCAGTGATGAGTCAAGCCAGGATGGAAAGTCCAAAAATGTCTTTTAACCTTTAGGTAAACAAAGAAGGAAAGGGAGATCAAAGTTTTCAGCTACAGAAAAGGATCTCACTTGAATAGCAATAAATACAAAGTCACTTTTTTCCTTGGAGTAGATTATAAATAAAACATTATGTATTATAAAAAAGATTCACCTTTTAATTAACTTGATTTTTTTCTTTAATATATGCAAAAAAAGTATACAAATTTATAGTGGGGGGATGTTCAAAGATAACTTATTTTAAAGAAAAAGGTCTCTATAATACTCATCCAGCCGCATTGTCCAAATTTCTTGTGTATTCTTGTGTATAATACTCATCCAGCCACATTGTCCAAAATTCTTGTGTATTCAGATATTTTCTATACACATACACAAATGGAATCATAACATACATAATATATATATACAACCAAAATTATTCTAATATGCTGTGTAAATTGCTCTTTTTACTTGACATTGTATCTTTAGCATCTATCTATATTGGTAAATATAAAGTTACCTTCTTTTTAATGTCTTCATAAAATTCTGTTTTCATGCATGGCTGTAGTTATTTAACTATTCCTTTACTTATGGAAATTCAAGTAGTATTCAGTATTTTTAGAGCTTACGTTCTTACACTGACTCCATAAATGGACTTTAGAGGGTCTCTTAAACCATTTGAAATTATAATAAAAATGTATACATGTGTGCATATGTGAATTACCTCTGGAGAAGAGTGTCTATAGCTTTTAGCACATTATCTAAGGAATCACAAAATATAAAGGAACTTCATTACAGAATTTGTAGAATTGCAATTTCAGTGAAATTTTAGAAAACAGGATTGAATACAGTTACAGAATAGTGTTTCTAAACTTTTAAAAAAATCCAAGCTACGTTTTTATATACTGTACATACATATACATAATCATCCCTGGAAGAAATCCCCACCTTCCACTCTTAATTCTGATAAATTCCCCTAAGGGAAGCATGAAAAGCACTCCCCCTCCCTATCTATTCAGCTTGATCTTCAGTTTAGGCTTTTTTTTTTTGAGATGAAGTCTAGCTCTGTCACCAGGCTGGAGTGCAGTGGCATGATCTCAGCTCACTGCAACCTCTGCTTTCCGGGTTCAAGCGATTCTCCTGCCTCAGCCTCCAGAGTAGCTGGGACTACAGGAGCCCGCCACCATGCCCAGCTGATTTTTTTCTTTTGTATTTTTAGTAGAGAGGGGGTTTCACCATGTTGGCCAGGATGGTCTCAATGTCTTGACCGAATGATTTGCTCGCCTTGGCCTCCCAAAGTGCTGGGATTACGGGTATGAGCCACCGTGCCCAGCCCAATTTAGGCTTTGATGGTACCTAGAGTAGGTAGAAGCAGACTTTAAAGCCCAAAACTTGCCCAAGGCGTAGCCTAATAGGAAAATTCTATCCCATAAACCTGGCACCCCAAAAAGATTACACCCTAAAGGTAAAGATAAGCAAGTAGTCATTGCCATATGATCCACTCCCCATCTCAACTCAAAACACAAAAACAAAAACTTGTCTTGGTACTAAAATCGGGGATTATCCATTCATGAGAAGTTGTAACCATGAGCTCTCATTCAAACCTCAGCCCAAATTTACATCACCTGAATGGTCCAAAAAACTTCAAGCCATGAATGATATATTTCAAATGATAATCCTCTACAGAAAAAAAAAGACTTTTTCTAGGCCACATATAACCTTCCAAAATAAGCTCCCAAGGAAAGTAATCTTCTCACTGTCAAAAATAACCAAGCATACAAGGAAACAAGGCATCATAAATGAGAGAAACAACCCACCAAGGATTAAGACGTTGGATTATAAGAATTAGGATGGGCATGATGGCTCACGCCTGTAATCGTAGCACTTTGGGAGGCCGAGGCAGGCAGATCACCTGAGGTCAGGAGTTCAAGACCAGCCTGGCCAGCATGGTGAAACCCCGTCTCTGCGAAAAATACAAAAAAATTAGCTGGGCCTGGTGGCGTGAGTCTGTAATCCCAGCTACTTCGGAGGTTGAGGCAGGAGAATCGCTTGAACCTGGGAGGCGGAGGTTGCAGTGAGCAGAGATCGGTCCACTGCACTCCAGCCTGGGCAACAAAGAGCAAAATTCCATCTCAAAAAAAAAAAAGAAAAGAAAAGAAAAAATATTTTTCCAGAATGAAGACAAAATAAAGACACCCTCAAATGAAGACTGCAGACCACCGCTAAAGGAAATTACAAATGATTTATTTTATGTAGAAGAAAAATGATCCCTGATGGAAGATATGAGATGCAGGAAGAATGAACAGCAATACAGTGGTTAATAATTAAGTAAGGACGCATGGGCATTGATAGTGTAAAACAAAGATAACAACATCTTGTGAGGCCAGGCACAGTGGCTCATGCCTGTAACCCCATATCTTGGGGAAGCCGAGGTGGGAGGATCAGTTGAGCCAGGAGTTGGAGGCCAGCTTGGGCAACAGAGTCCTCGCCTCTACAAAAAATAAGAAAATTAGGTGTGGTGGTACACACCTGTGGTCTCAGCTACTCAGAAGGCTGAGATAAGATGATCGCTTGAGCCTGGGAGATCGAGGTTGCAATGAACTATGATCACGCCATTTGTACTCCACAGAGCGAGACCTCGTCTTGAAAAAATAAAATAAAAATAACAAATTACATCTTGTGAATTTTTTTATTTAATTTATTTACTTATTTGAGACAGGATCTTGCTTTGTTGCCCAGGCTGGAGTACAGTGGTGCAATCACGGCTTACTGCAGTTTCTACCTCTCAGGCTCAAGCAATTCTCCTGTATCAGCCTCTCGAGTAGCTGGGACTACAGGCACACGCCACCATACCTAGCTAATATTTTTACTATTTGTAGAGTCAAGGTCTCACTATGTTGCCCAGGCTGGTCTTGAACTCGGAGCTCAAGTGATCCTCCTGCTTCAACTTCCCAAAGTGCAAAGATTACAGACATGAGCCACCACAACTGTCCAGAATATTTTTTAAAAGACAGAATTAAAAATACATATAACCCAGTAGAAGTCAGGAGTTAAAGTGTTTTAAGTACCTTGTATTTTCTAAGAAAAGGTTAAGGGTATTAAGTCTAGATATTAGTAAGTTAAATATGTGGATTAGAATTTCTAGACTAACTCCTAAAGTCATATAAAAAGAGTCAGCCAGGCACGGTGGCTCACACCCTGTAATGCCAGCACTTTGGAAGGCCAAGGTGGGCAGATCACCTGAGGTCAGGAGTTCAAGGCTAGCCTGACCAACATGGTGAAACCCCATCTCTACCTAAAAAAAAAAAAAAAATTAACTGGGCGTGCTGGCACATGCCTGTAGTCCCAGCTACTTGGGAGGCTGAGACAGGAGAATTGCTTGAACCCAGCAGGCAGAGGATGCAATGAGCCGAAATTGCACCACTGCACCCCAGCCTGGGTGACAGAAGGAGACTCAGTCTCATAAAAAAAATAAATAAATAATAAATAAAAAGATTCAAAACTGCAAATTAGAAAGGTGTCAATTCACTTAAAACTGATCTATAAATTTAATGCAATATCAATCAAAAACCTGAATTTTGTTGTTGTTGTTGTGTTTTAGTTTTTGCAAAGTGCCACATACAGCCAAGATACTCTTGAAAAGCAGCAAAATTAGAGGATTTGCCCTATTGAGCATCAAGATTGATAATTAGCCTATAGTAATAAGACATGGTGTTAGCACAAGGACAGGGCAGTAACCCAACAGAACAGACTACAGATTACAGAAATAGTCCCGTGCTCATATGGAAGCTTGAGAGGCATCTTTGCAATTCAGTGGGGAAGGGACAATATTCAGTAGATGGTGCTGTCACTGAGGAGTATTTATTTGGAAAAAAAATAAAATAAAATTGGACTATACCTTTGTATTAGCCAGGGTTCTTCAGAGACACAGAGACAACAGGAGGGAGAGAAAGACAAAGATTTATTATAAGGAATTGGGGCACACAGTTATAGAGGCCGAGAATTCCCAAGATCTCGAGTCATCAAGCTGAGGACCCAGGAGACCTGATGTGTACTTCCAGCTTGAATCCAGGAGCCTGAGAACCAGGAGAGCTGATGGATAGTTTCAGTCTGAGGACCTGCAGGCTCACAACCCAAGGAGGACCAATGTTTCAGGCCAAGTCTGAAGGCTAGAAAAAACCGATGCCCCAACTTAACCAGTCGGACAGGAGAAATTCTCTCATATTCAGTCTTTTTATTCTATTCCGGTCTTCAATTGATTGAATGAGGCCCAACCACACTGGGGAGAGCAATCTGCTGTACTCAGTCTACTGATTCCAATGTTACTCTCACTTGGAAGCACCATCACAGACACACACAGAATAATATTTGGCCAAATGTCTGGGTACCACATGGCCCAGTCAAGTTGACACATAAAATTAACCATTTTATGTGTTATAAACCAACTTTATACTCCAGCCCTCCTAAGCAATTCTAGTTGAATTTAAGACCTAAATGTGAAAGGCCAAACAATAAAGCTTCCCAAAATGATATGGAGGTAGGGGAAGTTTCTGAAATAAAATATGAAGAGCATGAAAATTTTTAAAAAGATTGCTACATTTGCCTATTGTGTTCAAACTTTGCCCTTCACAAGAAAGGGACATCGAAATATCAAAACCTGCAAAAAGTGCTCATCTCATTAGTAATCCAAAATAAGTAAATTAAATCCACAGTGAGATACCAATACACACCTACCAGGTTAGCAAAAAATTATTTCATTATTTTTTATTTATTTTTATTTATTTATTTATTTATTTTTTGAGACAGAGTCTCACTCTGTTGCCCAGGCTGGAGTGCAGTGGCGCGATCTCGGCTCACTGCAAGCTCCGCCTCCCGGGTTCACGCCATTCTCCTGCCTCAGCCTCCCGAGTAGCTGGGACTACAGGCGCCCACCAACACGCCCGGCTAATTTTTTTGTATTTTTAGTAGAGACAGGGTTTCAGCGTGTTAGCCAGGATGGTCTCGATCTCCTGACCTCGTGATCCGCCCGCCTCAGCCTCCCAAAGTGCTGGGATTACAGGGTTGAGCCACCGCGCCCAGCCTATTTTTTATTTTTATTTATTTGTTTGTAGACAGAGCCTCACTTTGTCACTCAAGCTGGAGTGCAGTGCCACAATCATGGCTCATTGCAGCCTCAACCTCCCAGGTTCAAGTGATCCTCCCACCTCAGCTATTTATTTTTTTAGAGATGGCGTCTTGCTGTGTTACCCAGGCTAGTCTCAAACTCCTGTCTTGGCCTCCCAAAGTGCTGGGATTGTAGGTGTGAGCCACTGTGCCTGGCCACAAAAAATTATAAAGTGTAACAATATCAAATGTTGGCAAAGATATGCAGCAGCAATAGGAATTCTCATGCACTGTTATGGGAGTGTATGTTGGGACAATATCCACATTTTTAAAAATATTATTTGACATTATGAAGAAACTCATAGCAAACAACCCAAACATTTTCTAGAAAAGTCTTTTACTTGTGTGCCAAATACAGGACAGGAATATTCATGGTGGCATTGTTCAAATACCAAAAAACCCTAAATATCCATCTATAGTAAAATGTATTTTTATTGTTTATTTCCATGCAATGAAATGGTATTTTCATATAGCAATGGAAATTGACAAGTTGTATGTAATTACAATATAGGTGAATCAACCCACAACATTAAGTAAAAGAAGCAAAATACAAAAGAATACATATATGTAGTATGCTTCTTTTAATTTAAAGTTCAAAACCAGGCATAATCAAGCTATATTGTTTAGGAATGCATGCAGAAATACTAAAGGCAAGAAAATAATGACAAATATCAGCAGACTAGTTACTTCTGGGACAGGAGGGGTTAGTAACAGGGAAAAGATGCACGGGGAATGTGAACTGCAGGCTCGGAGGCATTCTATAGCTTGGCCTACGTGGTGGTTTCGGAATCTTCATTTTGTAATTATTCTTTAAGAATAGGCTGGGCACAGTGGCTCATGCCTGTAATCCCAGCACTCTGGGAGGCTGAGGTGGGTGGATCACTTGAGGTCAGGAGTACAAGACCCCTGGCGGACATGGTCAAACCTCATCTCTACTGAAAATACAAAAATCGTCTGAGTGTGATGGCACATGGCTATAATCCCACCTACTTGGGAGGCTGAAATAGGAGAATCGCTCGAACCCGGGAGGCAGAGGTTACAGCGAGCCAAGATCACACCACTGCACTCCAGCCTAGGTGACAGAGCGAGACTCCGTCTCAAAAAAAAAAAAAAAAAAAGAATATAGCACAAGGCTAGGCGCAGTGGCTCACGCCTGTAATCCCACCACTTTGGGAGGCCAAGGCGGGTGGACCACTTGAGGTCAGGAGTTCGAGACCAGCCTGGCCAACATAGTGAAAGCCCATCTCTACTAAAAATACAAAAATTAGCCAGGTGTGGTGCACACCTGTAATCCCAGCTACTTGGGAGGCTGTGGCAGGAGAATCACTGGAACCGGGGAGGTGGGAGGTTGCAGTGAGCCGAGATTGCCCCATTGCACTCCGGCCTGGACAACAGAGCGAGACTCCATCTCAAAAAAAAAAAAAAAAGGAAGGAAGCAGGGAGGAAGGGAGGGAGGGAAGGAAGGAAGAAAGAAAGAAAAAATAGCGGAGGGATTAATTAGATGGGCAGTCCCAGCTACTTGGGAGGTTAAGGCAGGAGGATCACTTGAGCTTAGGAATTTGAGGTTGCAGTGAGATACGATTACGTCACTGCACTGCAGCCTGGGCAACAGAGGAAGACCCCATCTCTAAAAATATATATAGCAGAGAGAGAAGGAATGCCCCACAACTAAATATTATATTACAAGACAAACTACTGTATGTTTTTTCAAATTACAAAAACTTCCTGCTCTTCACTGTCTTCCTCCTCAAAATTCTGATACGCCCACCCATTAGAGAAGCATCCGGATAGCGTGTAGGACTGTAGCGTGTGGGAGAAGGACAGGAAAGATGGGGGATAAGAAAGCAAACATATATGCATAACATTCCTCTAGCTCATGGAACTGTACGAAGGAAACTGACAACACATTGGACTGAACAAATTCACTCACTGCATTTGCCTGCCTGGGACTCGGTCAGTGCCTTCCCTGAGCTCAGTAGCCTATAAACTTCTGCAATCTGTTCTTCTCAAGAGCATTGTATTAGTAATCACACACCAGAAACAACTGACAAAAAATTACTAGCACTAGGCCAGGTGTGGTGGCTCACTCCTGTAATCTTAGCACTTTGGGAGGCCGAGGCGGGAAGATCACTTAAGCTCAGGAGTTCAAGACCAGCCTGGGCAACATAGTGAGCCCTCATCTCTATTAAAAAAAAATTACTAGCACTAATAAAATGTTAGCAGTACTTTCATGAGACCATGTAATTCTTTCAGGTACATTGTTAATGACCTTATTGAAATATGACTCATATGTCATAAAATCCACTTGTTTAAAGTGCACAATTCAGCGTTTTTTGTGTGTGTGCTCGCAGAGTTGTACAACCATCACCACAGTCTTAGCTTCAAATATTTTCTTTTCTTTTCTTTTTTTTGTGAGACAGAGTCTCACTCTGTTGCCCAGGCTGGAGTGCAGTGGCGTGATCTCAGCTCACTGCAGCCTCCGCCCTTCCGGGTTCAAACGATTCTCCTGCCTCAGCCTCCCGAGTAGCTGGGATTACAGGTGCATGCCACCACAATTTTTATATTTTTAGTAGAGACAAAATTTTTCCATGTTGGGCAGGCTGGTCTTGAACTCCTGACCTCAAGTGATCCACCCACCTCCACCTCCCAAAGTAGTGGGATTATAGGCATGAGCTACCACATCCAGCTTTCTTTTCTTTGCTTTTTTTTTTTTTTTTTTTAACAGGGTCTTGCTCTGTCACCCAGCAGGGTGGAGTGCAGTGGTGTGATCTCGGCTCACTGAAGCCTTGACCCTCCAGATTCAAGTGATCCTCCCACCTCAGCCTCCCGAGTAGCTGGGACTACAGACGCCCACCACCATGCCCAGCTAATTTTTGTATTTTTTGTAGAGACTGAGTTTTGCCATGTTGCCCAGGCTTGTCTTAAATTCCTGGGCTTAAGCAGTCCTCCCACCTCGGCCTCCCAAAATGCTAAGATTACAGATGTGAGCCGCCATTCCTGATCTTTTTTTTTTTTTTTCTTTTTTGAGACTGGGTCTCACTCTGTAGCCCAGGCTGGAGTGCACTGGCGCGATCACTACTCATTGTAGCCTCAACCTCGGGCTAAAGTGATCCTCCCACCTCAGCCCCCCAAGTAGCTGGCACTACAGGGATGTGCCACCACGCTGGGCTAATTTTTTTATTTTGTAGAGATGGGTCTCCCTATGTTGTCCAGGCTGGTCTTGAATTCCTGGGCTGAAATGATCCTCCTGCCTCAGCCTCCTAAAATGCTGGGATTACAGGTGTGAGCCATGGCTCCCAGCCACATTTTCATCTCCCACAAACCTAGGCAAGCACAAGTCTACTTTCTGTCCCTCAGAATTAATTTATGCTTTTGGAAAATGAATAAATGTAGGCATGCATGAACAGAGATTTGATCGTATCCTTTGAAAAAACTATTCAACTCCCTGGGTCAGGGGAGGTTAGTTCAACATTGGTAGTTCAAGGAATTTGTGACATGCCAGAAATTAAGAACTCAGGTTGAGAACAGTGATAGTTGCATTGTGTTAAGATGAAATTGATATTTATGATTTCCTTTTTTTTTTCTGTTTTACAAATGCTTTCTGAACTAACATGATGTACTAATCTCCAAGAAAAATAAGCCTAATTGCCTCTCACTTAGATTGCAATCATGAAGGTCTAATTTTTCTGTAAAAACATTACTCTTCTTAGATTACAACATATTCATAAACAAAACCCCAAAAAAGGCATGCTTTGGGTTTAACTGCCTTAAAACAAGCCATTTTCTATTGTGAAAGCTTGAAGTTGTCCAACATCTAATCTCCTAGAAAATAATTTGCTAGTTTGCTTCGATTTTTCTGTTTGGGGCATTGCGTGAAGTGGTGCCTCCTTGAAGAACTTCACACACACAGGAAGCAGTTCCACTGCAAGGTGACTCACCCGAGGAGGTCTCTCCTTCCCTCCATTACCTTCCCAGCCCCCGCAAACACACACACACACAACCTCTCACGGGGTGGGAGGACAGAAACTGTCTGTGCAACTGCACAGAGATCTTGGCCACCTAAGCAAATAGGTGGAGTGTATCCATACCTGATAAAACTTTCCAAATAGTCATAGAATTTGGCAGTCGTAACATCACTGGGCATTTAATGACTGGGGCTTCATCTCTATGAAGGGGTCTGTGAAGCCTGCTCGGGAGAGAGGAATGAGGGACCATCTCCTTAGAGAAGTGGGTGGGTAGAAATCATTTCTTATACTTGGCAGGGGTGGAGGACAGCCTCCATGAGTCACGACTCAGGCGTTTAGGGACTTGTGGCTTGGGTTTTTCCCTTCTGCATATTGTGTGTGTGGTAGGTAGACTTTGCTTCTGGGAGCATCTGCGGGAAACCACTATTTTTGGTTCTTATGAGAGGCAGGAAGAGCGTTCAGTGAGTACTACCTGGGTGGGTCTTAGTGGTCTATTTCTTGGAGTTTAGATTAGTTTGCTCTTGAGATTCCCCTTGGGTGCATATGGCCTAACTCAGATGTGATATGATCAAACCTTCCCTGTAGTTAAGCAGAAAAAAACAAAATAAATTTGAATTTAAAAGGGGATGGGTATGTTCAGTCTGTTTTCCCTCTTCTTTATCATGACTTTTGGGGATGTCTTGAATCTTAAAAAATTGAAGTCTTCCAATGGGGAAAAGTAAGTAGGCTTTTCCTTTCTAAGAAGGGTAATGCTTAACATTTGTGGGATTTCGGTGATAAGTTTGCTACAAAACTACTCCTACAGTTCAGAGAAAATGACGCGGCAGAAATGAGCTGCCAGCAGGGCCAGGCTGTCGGCTTTGAAATTCCAGAGGCCTGCCCAGCCCTTTTGGTTTCCTGGAATGCTTTCATTCAGTCGTCATGTGGTAGGTGAGGAAAAACCCTGCAACATCAGTGTTGAGCTGGAAGAATATCTCATCTGCCGTCAGGGGACAGCGGCCCAGGGCGACAGGCACACATCCCTGCCTGTGCTCAGCGGCACAGTCAATGGACCGCGGGGCGGCGGCACGCAGGCTCGCCCAGCAGCAGTGTCAGACCTATGCGCACAAACAGACGGTTCACGCCCAGGTCACAGACGCCCGTTGTCTCCTGGCCAGAGGTTGACGCACAGGCCAACCGTTGGACAGGCTCATGCTCTGTGTCATGAGAAAGGTGGAGCAGAGGTGACTCAGGGAAAGGCTGCTTTCCCCTAACACTGGCATTTGATTAATCTCATCTCAAATGCTGTCACTCACCCAGAAAGGGCCTAAATGTGCCTTACTTCCGCTGCTGGAGCGGTGGAATGTGGCAGCAGCTGTCTGGATGATGTGGAAGCCCAGCACGAGGAGGAGGGAGGAAAAGTACCAGATCCCACTGAACCGGTCAGATGAATGCAGGCAGGAGGGGAAACGGGCATCCGCACGGGGACCGGCCACATCCTAAGGCTGGAGGCTGCCCTGCTGAAAAAGGCCCATTAGCAGGGAAGCAACGGGAAAAGCATTTTCTAGGGGGGTTTTCCTTTTTTTTTTTTTTTTTTTTTTTTTTTGAGACGGAGTCTTGCTCTGTATCTCAGGCTGGGGTGCGGTAGTGTGACCTTGGCTTACTGCAAGCTCCGCCTCCCAGGTTCAAGCGATTCTCCTGCCTCAGGCTCCTGAGTAGCTGGGATTACAGGCATGCGCCACCACGCCCGGCTGATTTTTGTATTTTTAGTAGAGACACATTGGCCAGGCTGGTCTCGCACTCCTGACCTCAGGTGATCCGCCCGCCTCAGCCTCCCAAAGTGCTGGGATTACAGGCGTGAGTCACTGTGCCCGGCTGGCTTTTCCTTTTCACACAGCCTTGAAGAATTTCAAGAAGAGTTGTCATTAGCAGAACCTAAGACGGACTGAATCCCTTGTGTAGGTGAATTTGTGTCTAGTACCTCTTATACATGCGAAGCCTGGAAATGGAAGATAATGTCAGGGCTCGTGAAAATAATCATAGCTATTAATTATGACATGTCATTAACCACAATTAATTGCATTAATAGGATTAAACATTTACTTTGTTCCAGGCCCTGATCTAAGACTTCTTCCTTGATTATCTCATGTGATCCTCTCAACAACTCTCTTAAATCAATGCTTTTAGCATGCCCGTTTTACCAGTGAGGACATGGGGACACAGAGAGGCAGCACACAAGATCACCCAGCTGACATGAGGCCATTCCAGTACTGAAATCAGGCCAGGCTGGTGGCTCACGCCTGTAATCCCAGCACTTTGGGAGGCAGAGGCAGGCGGATCATTTGAGGTCAGGAGTTCAAGACCAGCCTGGCCAACATGGTGAAACCCCTTCTCTACTAAAAATACAAAAATTAACAGGGCATGGTGGCACATGCCTGTAGTCCCATCTACTGGGGAGGCTGAGGCACAAGAATCACTTGAACCTGGGAGGCGGAGGTTGCAATGAGCCAAGATTGTGCCACTGCACTCCAGCCTGGGCGACAGAGAGACTCTATCTCAAAAAAAAAAAGAAAAAGAAAAAAAAAGAAATCAATGAATGTGTAATTTCAAACTCCAGGCTGTGGCTGGAAGGGCTGACCTCACTCATGTTTTCAAAAGTGATTATCTTTCCGCTAGCCAAGTTAGGATTGCCTCTGGCAAGCAAGAAATTGGGGAAAGATGAGAGGAAACAGCCCCCTTCTGCTTGCCCCAGTCTGGGACAGTGGTGTGGCAGTGCATGGCTGTCAGCCTGGATCTTGTCCTGTGGACACAGGCACAGGCTGGGTGAAGGAGGCCAGACTTGTGGCCACTTGGAAGCCGAATTCTGGACTCTCCCTCCTCCCACATTCCCCAGGGGACAGAGCCAATCTTTGAGAGAGTAACTTTCCCCATCATTCCCGGATCCCAAGCCAAGCATGAATCATGAAATAATCAGCTTAGGACGAGTGCAGTGGCTCATGCCTGTAATCCCAGCACTTTGGGAGGCTGAAGCAGGCAGATCACGAGGTCAGGAGATCGAGACCATCCTGGCTAACACAGTGAAACCCCGTCTCTACTAAAAAATACAAAAAATTAGCCGGGCGTGTTGGTGGGCGCCTGTAGTCCCAGCTACTTGGGAGGCTGAGGCAGGAGAATGGCATGAACTTGGGAGGCAGAGCTGGCAGTGAGCCAAGATCACGTCACTGCACTCTAGCCTGAGCGACAGAGCGAGACTCCATCTCAAAAAAAAAGAATCAGCTTAATTGTAGAGTCAGTGGGTACACACACAGCCAACATACACATACACTACCCATACGCACATCAGAGGCTCCACAGGTACCCTCTGTTGGCAAAGCAGCAGCCCAGGTCACTTTTAACTTATGTATTTATTTTGTAGAGATAGGGTCTCACTCTGTCACCCAGACTGGAGTGCAGTGGTGTAATCACGGCTCACTGCAGCCTCAACCTCCTGAGCTCAAGCAATCCTTACACCTCAGCCTCCCTACTAGCTGGGATTACAGGCATGCCACCATGCCCAGCTAATTTCTTTTATTTTAAGTTTTTGCAGGGACATGTTGAAAGAAAAACCTTAGCCAAATTAAGCTTAACAAAGTTTAGTTAAGCAAAGAATGCTTTGCGAATCAGGCAGCCTCCCAAGCCAGGGTAGCTCAGAGAGACTCCAGTGCAGCCACGCAGTGGAAGATTTATAGACAGAAAAAGGAAAGTAACATATAGAAAACAGAAGTGAGGTACAGAAACAGTTGGATTGGCTACAGCTTGGCGTTTGCCTTATTTGAACACGGTTTGAACAGTTGGCCCCCTTTGGCCAAAACTCTCTGATTGGCACAAGAGTAGGTTACAGTGGGTTTATACCTCCATTTAGGTTGTATATAGTTCACTATGTACAGAGAAACCTTTAGGCTGAACTTAAAATATGTAAGGAGGCCACTTTAGGCTAAACTTGATTTAACAGACAAGGTCTCACTATGTTGCCCAGGCTGGTCTCAAACTCCTATCCTCAAGCCTTCTTCCCGCTTCAGCTTTGATGAACCTTAGGAGGGGAGGTCATTAGCAGAACCTAAGATGGATTGAATCTCTTGTGTAGGTGAAATCTTGTATAGGATCCTTATATGTGAAGCCTGGAAACAGAAG
The DNA here is from genome assembly GCF_029289425.2 of Pan paniscus. Lineage (NCBI taxonomy): Eukaryota > Metazoa > Chordata > Mammalia > Primates > Hominidae > Pan > Pan paniscus. The sequence continues at coordinate 34,819,011 of NC_073266.2, forward strand.
ATAATGTCAGGGCAGGTATAATAATCATAGCTATTATTAGCAGCCTCCCAAAGTGCTGGGACTACAGGTGTGAGCCACTGAACTCAGCCCCAGGTCACTTATCTTTAAGGTGAACCTTAGCATGCCTCAGAATTACCAGAAGGACCTGTTCAAACACAGGGTGCTGGCCCCACCTCCGGAGTTTCCGACCCAGTAGTCCTGGGTGGATCCTGAGGATTTGACCCACGTGTTCCCAGGTGCTGACACTACTGGTGGGAGACCAACCTCTGGGAACCACTGTTTGAAGGGTGAAAGCTCTAGAAATATGTATAATTTCTGGTCACACATCACTGCCTGTTTAAATGTGATACCAGGCCGGACGTGGTGGCTCTGGCCTGTAATCCCAACACTTTGGGAGGCCGAGGTGGGCGGATCACCTGAGGTCAGGAGTCCAAGACCAGCCTGGCCAACGTGGTGAAACCCCGTCTGTACTAAAAATACAAAAATCAGCCGGGTGTGGTAGTGGGCACCTGTAATCCCAGCTCCTCGGGAGGCTGAGGCAGAAGAATCACTTGAACCCAGGAGGCGGAGGTTGCAGTGAGTTGAGATCTTGCCATTGCACTCCAGCCTGAGCGACAAGAGTGAAACTCCATCTCAAAAATAATAATAATAATAATAATAATAATAATAATAAAATGTGATAGCAGTTGTTCTCGAGGATTTTCATCCTTGCAGCCTGTATGCTTTCCTATTGCTGCTGTCATCAGTTACACCCACAAGCGGAGTGGCTTTACACAACACAGATCATCTCACTGTTCTGGAGGTCAGAAGTCAGAAATGGGTCGGCAGGGCTGCTTTTCCTTGTGGAGGGCATAGGGGAGAATCTGTGTCCTTTTCGGGCTTCTAGAGGCTGCCTGTGTTCCTTGGCTTAAAGCCCCTTCCTCCACCTGCAAAGCCAGCAGCAGAGGTGCATCTTCAACCCCTCTGCTCCTCTCTCGCACACACACACTTCTGCCCCCATGATCACATCATCGTCTTTGCCTCTGACCCTCCTGCCTCCCTCTTATAAGGACCTCACGATGACTTTGGGCCCATTCAGGTAGTCTAGGACAACTTTTCCATTTTAAGATGCTTACTAACATCTTCCAAGTCCTTTTTTTCCCTAGAAGGTAGCATATCCACAGATTTCAAAGATTAAAAGATGGGTGTCTTTAGGGACCATCCACCCATCCTACCACCTGCTTAAACTCCAGCAGGTGGCCAGGCATGGTGGCATGCACCTATAGTTCCGGCTACTTAGGAGGCTGAGGTGGGAGGATTCCTTGAGCCTAGGAGGTCAAGGCTGTAGTGCGCAATGATGGGGTCTATGAGTAGCCACTGCACTTAAGCCTCGGCAACATAGCAAGACCTCATCTCAAAAAACAAAAAACAAAAAAAAAACCAACTCCGGCAAATATACTTCCATCCCATATCTCCCACCAAAAAAAAAAAAAAAAAAAAAAAGGAAAAAACTAAAAGAGCATCAGGATTTGCATGACGCTAAGTCAGAAGGTAAAGCCAAATTTTCCCCTTCTTCTGACTTACCTGATAATAAAGCAGTGTTGCAGGACGGGGTGGTGGGAAAAGTCAAAGAGACTGGAAGAAGAGGAGGGAAAGAAGGACTAGGGCGGCTAGAAGAGGGAAGGGGTTAGTGACTTGCATCAATATGGGCCTCTTGACCATGCACCAAACACCTACTCAGTCTCCCTGCTACTTTCTGGACTTTCTAGGACTGGAACCCTGGTCCCTTCCCTTTTGAGTCAAGAGACCTTAGTGACCCCACTAGACTTGCAGGTCAGCAGTGCCCCTGCCCAGCCCCCAGCACTGCTTTACCATCCTGCCTGCAGGCCACCTGGGAAAGATGCAGAAAGAGAAACTGCGCTAAAAGGCTAGACTCTTGCGTGTTGAAATTTCTGCTTATTACCTTTGGAATTTTTCTGAAGTCCCAGCCTTAAGGCTGTGAATTCTCTGTTTGTGGGTATGTTAGTTTGCTAGGGCTGCCATAACTAAGTACCATAGATGGAGTGCCTTAAACAACAGAAGCTTATTTCCTCACAGTTCTGGAAGCTGGGAGACCAAGATCAAGGTATCAGCAAGGTGGTTTCTTCTGAGGCCTCTCTCTGTGGCTTGCGGGTGGCTGGCCTCTCTCTGTCCTCACTTGGTCTATGCACGTAGGCCCTGCTGTCTCTCTTCTTAGAAGGACGCCAGTCATATTGGATTATGACCCTAATGACCCAATTAACTTAATCATCTCTTTTTTTTTTTTTGAGATGGAGTCTCGCTCAGTCACCCAGGCTGGAGTGCAGTGACACGATCTCGGCTCACTGCCAGCTCCGCTTCCCGGGTTCACACCATTCTCCTGCCTCAGCATCCCGAGTAGCTGGGACTACAGGCACCCGCCACTTCACCCGGCTAATTTTTTTGTATTTTTAGTAGAGACGGGGTTTCACCGTGTTAGCCAGGATGGTCTCGGTCTCCTGATCTCGTGATCCGCTCGTCTCGGCCTCCCAAAGTGCTGGGATTACAGGCATGAGCCACCACGCCTGGCCTAATCATCTCTTTAAAGACCCTATCTCTCAAGACAGTTACATTCTGAGAGTTAGGACTTCAACATATGCATTTGTTGGGGGGGTGGGGGGACACAAGTGGCCATAACATTGGGCTAAGATCCTGGGAAGTTAAGAAAGATCACTCAATTCTTCCCTGGTGTAACAGGTGGACTACGCCCAGTGAGGATGAATGCTGGGAGAGGGAGGCCAAGCTGTTAACTTTAAAAGTGTGCTCTGGGGGCCGAGCGCGGTGGCTCATGCCTGTAATCCCAGCACTTTGGGAGGCCGAGGCGAGCAGATCAAGAGGTTAGGAGATCAAGACCATCCTGGCTAACACGGTGAAACCCTGTCTGTACTGAAAACAGAAAAACAAAAAATTAGCTGGGCGTGGTGGCAGGCGCCTGTAATCCCAGCTACTCGGGAGGCTGAGGCAGGAGAATCGCTTGAACCCGGGAGACGGAGCTTGCAGTGAGCCGAGATCGCGCCACTGCGCTCCAGCCTGGGTGACGGAGTGAGACTCCCATCTCAGAAAAAAAAAAAAAAAGTGTGCCCCACAACCCAAAACTGCCTGTTTTGTTTGTTTGTTTTTTGCTTGTTTGTTTTGTTTTTTGAGACAGAGTCTCACTCTGTCGCCTAGGTTGGAGTGCAATGGTACAATATCGGCTCACCGCAACCTCCACCTCCCACGTTCAAGCGATTCTCCTGCCTCAGCCTCCTGAGTAGCTGGGATTACAGGCGCACACCACCAAGCCCGGCTAATTTTTGTATTTTTAGTAGAGTCAGGGTTTCACCATGTTGGTCAGGCTGGTATCAAACTCCTGACCTCGTGATCTGCCTGCCTCGGCCTCCCAAAGTGCTGGGATTACAGGCGTGAGCCACCCTGCCCGGCCCAGAACTGCCTTGTCATAGCTATGTTGGGTTAGGGTTGGGAAAAAGGCAGAAAAGGTCAAAGAAGCCTCCAAAAGCCCAGGCTTAACCTGTGTAAGCAAATAGCAACATTTATGGCTAGCAGTCACCAGTGCCAACTCCCTGCAGGTTATTTATTTGATGCACAATTCACAGCTATTCCCCTAAATTCCACCAAGTCCAAACACACCCTGGACACAGTGGAAATAAAGGAGCAGCCAGTGAGGGTTTGTGTCGGATGTTCTTTGAAAGGGCTGTTTGACAGAAATGATTTCATTCTCAAGGCATGGCTTTGATACGGAAGTCAAACAGCCCGCAAGTTGAAACAAACCAAATAGCCTTATCTTATTATTGATTCATGGGTTTCTCTCTCTTCAAAGCCCCTTAAAGGCCGGACTTTGCGAATTGTAACTTGTTAGAGTAATTGCTGTTGCAAAGTCCTTCCTGGAACAGGTTGTGTCTTCGACTTACAGGATCTGAATTCTCTGACATTTTTCCTTGATAAACCTTTGTTAGACTCTGGTCAAATTCACTAGCCAATATAGGTTTAAATACAGGCACACATTGTTTAAGTGCGCTTTTCTTTCTTTTGAGATGGAGTTTCACTTTTGTCACCCAGGCTGGAGGGCAATGGTGCGATCTTGGCTCACTGCAACCTCTGCCTCCCGGGTTCAAACAATTCTCCTACCTCAATCTCCTGAGTAGCTGGGATTACAGGCGCCTGCCACCACGCCCAGCTAATTTTTTTGTATTTTTAGTAGTGATGGGGTTTCACCATGTTGCCCAGGCTGGTCTCGATCTCCTGAGCTCAGGTGATCCACCCGCCTTGGCCTCCCAAAATGCTGGGATTACAGGAGTGAGCCACCACGCCCAGCAATTACACTTTTCTTTATCAGGCCTTGCAGATGTGTTTTTCACAAATCAAGGGTTTGTGGCAACTATGCACGGAGCAAGTCTATCAACACCATTTTTCCAGCAGCATGTGCTCCCTTCATGTCTCTGTGTCAGCAGTTTTTAGCAAATTTTTTTTTTTTTTTTTTTTTTTTGAGATGGAGTTTCACTCGTGTTGCCCAGGCTGAAGTGCAATGGTGGAACTCAGCTCACTGCAACCTCCACCTCCCAGGTTCCAGCGATTCTTCTGCCTCAGCCTCCCAAGTAGCTGGGATTACAGGCGCCCACCACCACACCCAGCTAATTTTTTATATTTTTACTAGAGACGGGGTTTCACCATGTTGGTCAAGCTAGTCTTGAACTTCTGACCTCAGGTGATCCGCCTGCCTTGGCCTCCCAGAGTGCTGGGATTACAGGTGTAAGCCACCACCCCCGGCCAGCAGTATTTTTTATTTATTTTTAATAGAAAGATCAGGTGATTGGGCTCAGGCCAGCCTCAATTTGAATCCCATCTCTGCCACTCACTAGTTTGGGGAAAATGTTCTGTTTCTTTCTATGCAACGGATCACCCCCAAAACTTAATGTCTTAAAGCAATCATCTCATCACTTCTCAGTCTCTGGGGGTCAGGAATTTGGGGAGAGCTTTGGCGGGGTAGTTCTGGCTCAGCATCTCTCCTGAGCTTGCAGTCTCTCCAGGTGAGGGCTGGAGCAAGTGGGGCTGGCTGAGCATCTCCTACAGTTTCAAGGCTTTTCAGGTGGTCTTTCACATGGACTCACTTGGGCTTCCTTACAGCATGGCAGCCTCAGGACAACTGGGCTACTTATGTGCTGACTGGTAAAAGTTACATCACCTGTTCTGATCTAGCCTCAGAGGTCATGCAGTGTCACTTCCTTCCAATTGTCTTAATTATAGGCAGATCACAAACCTCTCGGATTCAAGGAAAAGGGAATTAGTCCACCTCTTTTTTTTTTTTTCCTGTTTGTTTGTTTCTTTTTGTTTTTTTGAGACAGGGTCTCCCTCTGCCACCTAGGGTGGTTTAAGTGGCACAATCACGGCTCACTGCAGCCTTGACCTTCTGGGCTCAAGTGATCCTCCCACCTCAGCCTCTGGAGTAGCTGGGACTACAGGTGCACGCCACCACAGCAGGCTAATTTTTTTTTTTGTGTGTGGAGATGGGGTTTCACCATGTTTCCCAGGCTGGTCTCAAACTCCTGGGCTCAAGGGATCCTCCCACCTCAGCCTCCCAAAGTGCTGGGATTATAGGTGTGAGCCACTGCACCTGGCCTAGACTCTACCTCTTGAAGGGAAGCAGCAAAGTTCTAGAGCACAGATTGGCAAACTATCGCCCTCAGACCACCGAATGGGCTCACCTCTCAAACACAAACAAGCCTGTACACGTACACATCGCCCAGGGCTGTGCCACAGTGATAGAGTAGTCAGGTCAGACAGCGAATGATCCACACATCCTAAAATACGTGCTGGATGGCTTTTAACAGAAAAAGTTTGTGAACACCTGTTCTAGAAGGACATGTCAGATGGAAGATATTGTTGCAGCCACTTTTGGAAAATGCAGTCTCCCGAGGGCTGGTTACCAGCCTCTCAACTTTAGCTCCACCTCCAAATCTGTAAAATGGAATAATAATCCCATGTACAAATTACTCAGCAGAATTCTATGCCTGTGACAGGCAAAGTATACAACTTCATTTCTCCTTCCTGGGCTTCATTATGATTTGAGAGCCACAGAAAGGTCTTAGCTGCACTATGGGTCTATTAGCAGTGCCAGAAATTCCCCACTTTAAATATCCCTCGGAGTTAAGGCCAACTTTATAGAAACCTCCCTTTTAAAACACACATTTCTTACCCTTGAGGGAAGAAATGTTTGCAAAAATTCCTTCTAAAATGCCCCCTCCCCACCTAAAATGCATTCTCTTATCAAACTAGCTAAATTTTTACCTCTCAAAGGCAAGTGTCTCAGGGAATGAGAGAGTGAGTTAATTTGGGCTGGAGCCAGTTGGGGGAAACGGGCTGTCAGGTTGTCTCCAGTTGCCTACAGAGATAGACTTGAGAAATTTTAGCTACTGCACAAGTGTGCCCAGGGCTCACTGCTTCAGACAAAGCAATGAAAAATGCAGGTTTCTTGGCCTCCCCCATCTCCATCGGCTCCATTTTCCTACTGCCCAGACTTGCTTCAATGCCCTCTCTGCTGTTAACATCTCCCTTGGGTGTTTTCTCTCCTCACCTGGGCGTGTCCAAGGCCAATCCTCCAGCAACCCCTGAGATTATCTCCTTGTGACCCAGTTTTCCTCCCTGCTGGAAATTCAAAAAAGGTCATCCTGAAGCCTATTTGTTAACAGGCATCTGTGCTCTTTCTCTTTAGAAGTGAGTTTCTAGTCAAGAAAATAGAGGCTCCCCAACCAGCACCAACTATGTGGTAACAATACACCTTCCAGTCCCAGCTTTTCTACTCATTTACTCAAATACCACCAAAATTATCAACTCTATTTATGCATCTTTTTAAAAATTATTTTGTCTGCTGGGCACAGTGGCTCATGCCTGTAATCCCAGCACTTTGAGAGGCTGAGGCTGGCGGATCACATGAGGTCAGGAGTTTGAGACCAGCCTGACCAACATGGTGAAAACCCATCTCTACTAAAAAATACAAAAATTAGCCAGGCATGGTGGCGGGCGCCTGTAATCTCAGCCACTTGGGAGGCTGAGGCAGGAGAATCACTTGAACCTGGGAGGCGGAGGTTGCGGTGAGCCGAGATCGTGCCATTGCACTCCAACCTGGGCAACAGAGTGAGACTCCATCTCAAAAATAAATAAATAAATAAAATAAAAATAAATTATTTTGTCTCCTCTCCAAGTTATGTTTGACTCCAATAACTTTTTTTTTTTCTTGAGACAGAGTTTCACTCTTGTTGCCCAGGCTGGAGTGCAGTGGCACTATCTCGACTTACGGCAACATCTGCCTCCCGGGATCAAGCAATTCTCCTGCCTCAGGCTCCCGAAACTGGGATTACAGGCCTGCACCACCATGCCTGGCTCTTTTTTTTTTTTTTTTTTTTTTTAGTAGAGGCAGGGTTTCTCCATGTTGGTCAGGCTGGTCTCAAACTCCTGACCTTAGGTGATCCGCCCGCCTCGGCCTCCCAAAGTGCGGGAGACTCCAGTAATTCTTAAAATCTACTTAGCTTCACCCTACGCTATAATGAAAGAATAGTTTCTTTTTGATACAGCTATTTGCCACCATGGTATTTTCATATCAAATATTATGAGTGTTTTGGGGATGGTTGAGAGGGGAAGTGTGCAATTTATGATTAGAGATCATTTCTTTTGACCCATATTAATTTTTACAGCATTTTCTCCCTTTCTACAGCCTAAATATACATTTATGCAAATTGTATATAATACTTAGCGGTATCCCAGAACCCCAGTTCAATATTGGCCAAGGCCAACACAACTCATGCTGTTCCAGGAAGAATTGTGGTTTGGAAATGTTACTCAGCTGGAGCCAGAAAAAAGTGACAACTGGCCAGGCACGGTAGCTCACGCCTGTAATCCTAGCACTTTGGGAGGCCGAGGTAGGCGGATTGCCTGAGCTCAGGAGTTCGAGACCAGTCTGGTCAATGTGGTGAAACTGTCTCTACTAAAAATACAAAATTTAGCCGGGTGTGGTTGTGGGCACCTATAATCCCAGCTACCTGGGAGGCCGAGGCAGGGGAATAGCTTGAACCTGGGGGCGGAGCTTGCAGTGAGCTGAGATCGCGCCACTTCACTCCAGCCTGGGCAAAAGAGGGAAACTCCATCTCAAAAAAAAAAAGTAACAACTGTTACTGGGTAGCTGCTGCGGCTTCTTTGCCTAGCATATGCATAGCACTTTGCAACTTACAAAGGGCTTTTACATATTTTAAGTCTTTAATGTTCACTGTAACAGCCATCCTGTAGTTATTGTCCCATTCCACAGATGGTAATAAAATGAAGCATAAAACTGTATTGCCTTTGGACACAGACCAACCAATTTATACCCAAGGTCTGTTAACTCATCTGGGCGTTAATTGTTCATAAATTCATACTTCCTAAGAGTACTGGGCACTGGACACTGTGGGCCAACACTGTTTCCTAGACAGGCTCATGCCTGTAATCCCAACACTTAGAGAGGAAGTGGGAGGATGGCTTGAGCCCAGGAGTTCGAGACCAGCCTGGGCAACACAGGGAGACCCCCATCTCTGCAAAATTCAAAATTAAAAAATTAACCAGGAATGGTAGCATGCACCCATGGTCCCAGATACTCAGGAGGCTGAGGCAAGGAGGATCACTTGAGCCCAGGAGGTTGAAGCTGCCGTGAGCCATGATTGTGCCACTGCACTCCAGCCTGGGCAACAGTGAGTCCCTCTGAAAAACAAACAAAACAAAACAGAAGACAATAAACCATTGTTTCCTTTACTCCTTTCTCCAGAATGCTAACTTTTTTTTTCCTGAGAAGGGTTTTATATCTAATATTACTTATGAAGTGAGGTGCTACCAACAATTCATGTAACCTGAAAATTTGTCTTCAAAAACCTACTTCCTAATCTAATTCCTCTTACATTAGCAATAGAAAATGGACTAAAAGGCCAGGCGTGGTGGCTCATGCCTGTAATCCCAGCACTTTGGGAAGCCGAGGCAGGTGGACCACCTGAAGTCAGGAGTTCAAGACTAACCAACATGGTGAAACCCCATCTCTACTAAAAATACAAAAAAATTAGCCGGGCATGGTGGCGGGCGCCTGTAATCCCAGCTACTCAGGAGCTGAGGCAGGAGAATTGCTTGAACGCAGGAGGCAGAGGTTGCAGTGAGCCAAGATTGCACCATTGCACTCCAGCCTGGGTGACAAGAGCAAAAACTCCATCTCAAAAAAAAAAAAAAAAAAGGAAATGGACTAAAATATTGTGATAGACTTGAAGATATATCTAACACAAAGGTTTTGGTTGTTTTATTTTTACATCAGCAACCATCATCTGAGAATAACTAAAAAATGTGTATGAAATGATTGGTCAATGTTTCAGAACTTCTTTTATGAAACTGTAATTCAAAGGTCCTATGAAGTCAGAATTTTGAGTGTTACAGGGGTTCCACAAACGAATGAACTGAACAACAGAGTTGCAGCCTGTGATTCTGTTGTTTCATTGCACACCACCCACCTGGCACTAAACTAGATACTGGAGACATCTGGTTGCCATGGATACGGGATGGCATCTTCTGACCACGTTGGTGTAGAAGTTAGCTTCAGATGTTCTCAGACCTTTCACAAGGGCCACGGGTCCCCTGGTCAAAATGAAGGGACTCCCCTTATGGAACTGTTGATGCTGTTGTTACTGTATGCCATTTACTGAGTTAATACACTGAGCATTTCCCATATATTGCTTCCTTTCAGCCTCTCAACAACCCTATAAGGAAGTTTTTCATTCGTATCCTCATTTTAGACAATAAAAACCAGATGTTTATAGAGATTCAGCAACCTTCCCTAGGTAACACACTTTTAAATCAAGGCGGCCTCCTGAACTTACATTATTTTTAATATTTTGAGATCGGATCTTGCTATGTTGCCCAGGCTGGACTCAAACTCCTGGGCTCAATCATCCCACCTCAGCCTTCCAAGCAGCTGGGACGACAGAACTGTGCCATATTCTTAAACATCATACAATATTGCCTTTCAGGCATGAAAAGCAAAGGGAATTATTTGTTCATTTGATAGCGCTTTAGTAATGTAAGTGGATACTCTTAGGGCTAGTCCTCTGGCTTGTTACCATGGTAAGCTAGGGAAATATAGTTGAGGGGCCTGCAGCAGAGCTTGGAGAGGGTCTGGGGTGTTAAATTCTCAAGTACTTGAACTTAGCAACAGGACTTGGTCCCATCCACACCCTGCTCTCCACCCCAGCTGGAAATAATTAGTGCTGACTATGGAGGGAAAGGGAAACATACTTGTAAGTTTTTTTGTTTTGATTTTCTTTGGGGTTTCCTTTTTGTCTTTTCTGAACTGGAGGGTGATAGAGAAGGTATGGAAAAGGTTTGAAACCACTGGCAGGGGTCCACCATACAAGCCCTGAGAAACGCGTGGTAATTTCTGCCATTTTCCAAGGTGCAAGGAAGCAGGGGATGCAGCGGGTCCTGCTATGTAATTTCGAGGTGGGAAGCGGGGACGTGTTAACAGAAATGACAAGCAGGGGCTTTGGAAAGACTTCGTGGGGCCTTGGTCATGGGGAGAGTGAAGGCTGCTAACTAGAATGTAGGGAATCTGGAGACAGCTGCCGTCGGAAGGCTGTGGAGGGCTGGGGCGAGTGCAGCGGTAGAGCTGGTCAGGACTGGGTTGAATAAGCAAGCCGCAACTTTGCACTGCCCCGACCCCAAAACTTTTAGTTTATAAAAGATGGAGCAGCAATCTTATTTTCTCCAGGCATCTCAAATCAGTTAGGGGGATGCGGGCCTGGGATGGGAGGGTGTGAGGCTGCTGTAAGCTGGGTGATCAAGGGAGCTGTAGGGAAGTTTACATTTTCCCCCTGAAGCCTTGATAATTTGAGTCTATAAAACAAACAGATAGTAAATTAACAGGAAAAAAAAAGTATACACTTATTTTTTTTAAAGACAGGGTCTTGCTCTATCGCCCAGGGTAGAGTGCGGTGGTGCGATCATAGCTCACGGCAGCCTCGACCTCCTGGGCTCAAGCGATCCTCCCGCCTCAGCCTCTGAGTAACTGAGACTACAGGCTTATGCCACACCTGGCTGGCATACAAATTTCGCTAACGTGCACACATGTGCATGAGTCATACAAATTATGAAAACTCTTCTGCCATAGGAAAAAAATACATATGAAAACTCAAAAAAAAAAAAGACCATACAGTTAATACTTTTATACCATCTTTTTTTATTTTTTTGAGGGACAGAGTCTCACTGTCGCCCAGGCTGGAGTGCAGTGGCGTGATCTCAGCTCACTGCAGCCTCCATCTCCTGGGTTCAAGTGATTCTCCTGCCTCAGCCTCCCAAGTAGCTGGGATTACAGGCGTGTGCCACCACATCTGGCTATTTTTTTTTTTTTTTTTGTATTTTTAGTAGACAGCATTTCGCCATGCTTGCCAGGCTGGTCTTTAACTTCTGGGCTCAAGGGATCTGCCCACCTTGTCCTCCCAAAGTGCTAGGATTACAGGTGTGAGCTACTGTGCCTGGCTGAGTTGATGCTTTTATACCATCTTGATGTTACTGAGGAGTAGGGACTCGGAGCATGGCAAAATAGGTTATGGCAGGGAGGGGAGAGGGAAGGTGAGGGCACAGGTGGGTTAAATCTCACAGGTAGCAGTCCTCAGAGAGAACAGAAGGTAGTCTGTGGTTAAGTGTTTCTCTGTCACATTTTCAAAGGTGTCAGACTCAGTTAATCTCTCCTAGGTCTGGATAGGCGGAGGGCCTCAGAAAAAGCCTAGCTGTTTATTTCATTGCTGCAGATTTTCTCTGCAGATGTATGTCTCCTCCACAAATGGCAACTTGGCAGGGCTATTCCTGTCTGTGGGCCCTCTGAACAGCCATCTCAAAAATATGCCAAAGAAGTATATTTTGAGGTAAAATAGTTTTAGTTTTTTTAAAGCCCTCTCGAAGGAGAGGACATATGAATTGAGAACAGTGATGAGACGAATTTTTATTTTTTAAAGCAATTTTTTATTTTATTTTTGAGACAGAGTTTTGCTCTTGTTGCCCAGGCTGGAGAACAATGGCGTGATCTTGGCTCACTGCAACCTCCGCCTCCCAGGTTCAAGCAATTCTCCTGCCTCAGCCTCCCGAGTAGCTGGGATTACAGACACGCGCCACCATGCCTGACTAATTTTTTGTATTTTTAGTAGAGATGGAGTTTCTTCATGTTGGCCAGGCTGGTCTCGAACTCTCGACCTCAGGTGATCCGCCCGCCTCAGCCTCCTAAAGTGCTGGGACTACAGGTGTGAGGCACCGTGCCTGGCCGAGATGAATTTTTAAGATTAAGCACTAGGAAAAGGCATCTCAACATATGCATTCACACGCACTCATCGCAGGGCTCTTCATGCAGTAGGAACCAAAGCATCTTAAAAGTATGAACTTTCCCCCTCAAAAAAGAACCCTCAGAGTTTCCAAGATGGTTTTCTTTTTTTTTGAGACAGTGTCTCTGTTGCCCAGGCTGGTCACCACAACTTCCGCCTCCCAGGATCAAGCAATTGTCATGCCTCAGCCTCCCGAGTAGCTGGGATTACAGGCATGTGCCACCACGCCCAGTTAGTTTTTGTATTTTTAGTAGAGACGGGGTTTCACCATGTTGGCCAGGCTGGTCTTGAACTTCTGACCTCAAATGATCCACCCACCTCGGCCTCCCAAAGTGCTGGGATTAAAGGCGTGAGCCACCGCACCCGGCCTCCAAGATGGTTTTCATATTTGAATTTTGTTGCATCACATAATCTAGGAAGGAAAGAAAAAATAAGAGCACCTAATTCCTATATGTCACAGGGTAAGTGGAACACTCTATCCCCTTTCCCTACATTCACCTCTTCACTCGCCGCATCACACTATGAGACAGGTGCTGTTATCCTAACTCAACAGATGAGGAAACTCAGGAAAAGATGATTTAATAGCGTAAAGTTAAGTAGCTTGTAACTGGCAGGTCAGGATTTGCACCAGGCAGACACAGCCTTTTCTAGCGTGTGGAAGAAATATCTATTCCACACCCATCGCTAGGTTCATGGCTAAGACTCCTATCACAGAAGACAGATTAATAACAGAAAAATAAGCAAATTTATTTAACATAAGTTTTACATGATACAGCAGCCTTCCAAAGGAAGACTCAGGCCCGGGTGAGGTGGATCACACCTCAAATCCCAGTACTTTGGGAGGCCAAGGTGGGAGGATCACTTGAGCCCAGGAATTTGAGACTAGCCTGGGCAACATAGTGAGACCATATCTCTATAAAAAAAATGTTTAAAAATTGGCTGGTTGTGGTGGTGCACACCTGCAGTCCCAGCTACTTGGGAGGCTGAGGCAGGAGAGGCTGAGGACACTGCAAGGGAGAGTATTACAGATCAGGCTGGGTGCAGCAGCTCACGCCTGTAATCCCAGCACTTTGGGAGGCCGAGGCTCACTTGAGTTCAGGAGTTTGAGACCAACATGGCCAACATGGTGAAACCCTGTCTCTACTAAAAGTATAAAAATTAGCCAGGCGTGGTGGCACATGCCTGTAATCCCAGCTACTTGGGAGGCTGAGGCAGGAGGATCATTGAACCTGGGAGGTGGAGGTTACAGTGAGCTGAGATCGTGCACTACACTCCAGCCTGGGTGACAGAGCAAGACTCTGTCTCAAAAAAATGAAAAGTTTCAGACTTTGGAGTATTTCAGATTTCAACTAGAATAAATTTATTACCTAACGGTAACAAACAACTGGGGGCCAGTAGGGCAAGAGCTGTCTGTTCCTTCTTCGCCTCTGGGTATAGAGCGAGACCTCTCTGGAATGAGCATCTTATGACCTACTTTCAGACAAAGATAGGTCAGAGCATTCCCTTGTGGCCAGCTCTCACAGTGAGTGACCTTCTTGCTCCTTCAGTTTTCTCAATTGCCAAGTCACCATATTTTAGGGCATTATGTTCTGAGCCCCAACACATAGACAGCATCTACAAAGTCACTGCATAAGTGCCAAGCCAATCAAATCAATAAGCAAACAAATACAACTTAAAAAATAAAATCAAAGTGACTAAGATGGCAAAATAATTTATTTTCTCAAACAATACCAGGTCCAAGGGTAGGGCAATGAATTTACCAAAACCAGCAAGTTCATTACAGCTGGCCTTTCTTCCACCTGTCATCCCCAGTGTGAGCTCATCTTTTTTTTTTTTTTGAGATGGAGTTTCACTCTCATTGCCCAGACTGGAGTGCAGTGGCGCCCTCTCCGCTCACTGTAACCTCCACCTCTCGGATTCAGGCAATTCTCCTGCTTCAGCCTCCCCAGTAGTTAGAATTACAGGCATGTGCCACCACACCCGGCTAATTTTGTATTTTTACTAGAGACAGGGCTTCTCCATGTTGGTCAGGCTGGTCTTGAACTCCCGACCTCACATGATCTGCCCGCATCCTCCCAAAATGCTGGGATTACAGGCGTAAGCCACCACGCCCAGCTGAGCTGGTCTTCTTAGGCCAGTACTTTCTGTGGTCCCCCAATGGCAGCCACAGTTCCAGCATCCCTTGCAGATGACAAAGTCCAGAGGAAGACAAAGGATGTCCCTGACTTGGGTGGCTTTAAATAGTGAGGTAAACTTTCCCAGAACATTCCCATCCAACCTCCCTTCTCATCTCTTTGTCTGGTAGTCTGGTGAAGATTCAGCCTCCACGTCTAGGGAGGGGCTTAGCCACCCCTAAAACTCACAGCTGTGTGGAAAAGATCAACAGCACTGGGGTCTCATTAGCAAGCAGGATAGAGAGAATGGTTATGAGGAGGCAAACAACCATGTTTGCCACTGGCGTAAAGGCATGCAAAAGGATGGTATGTTCTGGAAATGATAAGTAGCCAGATAAGAAATTGTCAGGAGAAGGTAATAAAATATGCTGCAGCCCAGTTGTAAAGGAGTTACCGGCCAATATTTGGCTGCATTGCATGGGTCCACGTTCCTTAAGCTTTCAAAGACAGTGAGATATCAAATAATGTTAGGAGATTTTTAGTATTCCTTTTTTATGTGGTAATCATATAAAATTTCCTTCAAAAAACAAATGCTCAAGGCCGGATGCAGTGGCTTATGCCTGTAATCCCAGTACTTTGGGAGGCTGAGGAGGGTGGATCGCTTGAGCCCAGGAGTTCAAGACCAGCCTGGGCAACAAAACAAAACCCCATTTCTACAAAAAATATAAAATATTATCTGGGTGTGCTGGCACCGGCCTGTAGTCCAGCTACTCTGGAGGCTGAGGCGGGAAAATCACCTTGTTGCAGTGAGCCTGGGTAACAGAACAAGATCCTGTCTCAAAGGAATTAAAAGAAAAATAAAAAAGGTTCAAAACAAAAATTACACGGCAACATACATGGTAATACAAAAATTTCATAATCTAGGCCAGGCGCGATGGCTCATGCCTGTAATCCCAGCACTTTGGGAGGCCGAGGCAGGTGGATCAATCACCTGAAGTCAGGAGTTCGAGATCAGCCTGGCCAGCTTGGCAAAACCCCTTCTCTACTAAAATTAGCCAGGTGTGGTGGCAGGTGCCTGTAATCCCAGCTACTGGGGAGGCTGAGGCAGGAGAACTGCTTGAACCCGGGAGGTGGAGGTTGCAGTGAGCCGAGGTCGCGCCACTGCACTCCAGCCTGGGCAACAAGACAGAAACTCCGTCTCAAAAAAAAAAAATTGTAATCTAGTCATGTCATAGCAGTGAAGAAATAATAGTGTGTATAATTCTTATTTGTACTTTTTTATAATTACAAAATAATGCAGGTGCTTTTTCAAAAAATAGGAAAATTCAGAGAAGCCCAAAGAATAAAGTAAAAATCACCCATAATCCCATCACGTGGCTGTAACGACTTGATGTCAAAGCTGGGAGCTCAGATACATAGTAATTTAGTATAGTTACAATAGTGATTTTCTTTTTCCTTTGTAAGAATCCACTTCAAATTCAGTTTCTTCTTACTATACTTTTCTGTCAAACAAAGCAAAACTACTGGTCAGTGTAGAAGGGGGAAAAGCAACAAATGCATATGATGGCTTATGAAGTACAACATATTACATTAGGGAAAGAAAGAAGTATTACTGCTGTTGTATTTCTGTTTGACTTGCTACTCATACAACTGGTATCTAAGCCCAAACT
Source organism: Pan paniscus (assembly GCF_029289425.2). NCBI lineage: Eukaryota > Metazoa > Chordata > Mammalia > Primates > Hominidae > Pan > Pan paniscus. The sequence continues at coordinate 34,835,196 of NC_073266.2, forward strand.
CTATAACATAAGGAAGTAATGAAAAAGTCTGTCTTTGAGAGCAGCGAATTCTTTAGTGTGGTTCTGGCAGGGGAAGGAAGCGGGGAAGGGTTATAAGAAGCGGGGCCAAATTTCATCCTGGCGAGTTGCAGCTTTCTTCCTGAGCGTGGTTACTGGTCAAGGCACCAAGGCTCAGGAATGAGACAGACATTAGCTTGTTTTGGTTGGCACCTCTAGGATAGTTTTGTCTGCACACTGTGCCTCTGAGGAATGGCCTCTACAAAGGGTCAGGATGCCAAAATTCTTTAATCTTTCACTTTCATTTTAAAAATGAAATCTGAATATCTCTCCATCTAATAGCAAACCACAGCGAGACCTTTTTTTTTCTTAATGTCCCGACCTGCCTAGGCAGGAATCCATTATGGTTGTTGTTGATTTTAGTGTTTTGTTTGAAGTCTCCTATTTCTTCATGAATTCTCTTTCACACAAACTTGTTAGTGGCACTCAGTGTCCTCGGTAAACTTTTTGGTTTTTGTTTACTGCTAGCTTTTAAAAATCTATAGACAGGCAAAAAATCTCCTGCCGCTAAAAAGCTGCGCGACCTTGGAAAAGTCACTTAACCTCTCTGGAGAAAGCTCAAGTTAGAGGGTCAGAGTAGTGGACTGGAGAGGATTTTACAGATCAGAGTTCTGCCCTTCCTGTTTACAGATCTGACATTCAGAGAGGCCAGAAGTCAAAACAGCTTTCTCGAAGTTTTATTATTTTGATTTTTAAGGAAAGGAGTCCAATGAATTTGCAAATTAACGAAGCAGTGTTTGAAAAGAAAATATGCAAGAGATATTTAAGTGTTAAAGGAAACTAGTGCTTTGAGAACTAGAGATAAGATACTTTAAAATAACTATCCAAATTGGTTTGTAGGCAGCAAACGTTAACTGTGTAAAATGTGGAGCATTTGATGCACCAAGAAATATTTACTGACTGCCCACTTGGAACTTAAAAGTTCAGTTGGGAACCAAGAAGATAATTATAACGTAATAAGTGCTCTGCCTGATTAAAAACTGCTGTGTTCTCATGAGAACTAGGAAAGGCATTCAGAAGGACATTCCTGACGTCTTCTTGGAAGAGGTCAAACGTAAGCTCGTATCTGAAGGAAAAACCAGAGGAAAGAATATCCCTAACGAGGAATCGATTGCACATGCAAACCCAGGGAACTTCACGGGTTGAATAACTAAAGGAAAAGTGGTCAGGAGGAGGCAGAATTCTGAGACCTGAAAAGGGTGAACAGGAACTCTTATCCTGAGGGGAGATTTGCAAACTGCAGACTGACAGGACCTGCTGGAGGGTTTCCACTCTTCCTCTAAGTGTACGCAATAGTTTGGAAACAGAAAAGACAGACCCAGTGAGACTAAGTAGAAAAGTATTTCTCCAAATATTTTGACCTACAAAATGCATTTTCCCTGTTGCCCAGTATGTACACAGATCCGGGGACACGCACACACAAACTGAAAGAAGTTTCACAACAAGACTTACTTTTTCTACACAGGATGTACGCTGACATTTTCTACCTAACCTTTTGCATTTTCTAAATGGTGAAACTGCATGACTCATCTGATTTCACTACCCACTAAGTGACAACTCAGAGTTGGAGAAACCTTGAGTTAAGGAAGTTGCTGTGATACTCCAGAAGGTAACATTAAAACTGTAGGATCTAGAGAAGCAGAAAGATGCACAGAAGGATGTGGAATGACTCCACAGGGATTTAAGAGACCGGAGAGAAGGACCCAAAGGAGTGCTTACAGATAATGCCGAGTTTTGGCTTGAACTCGGGGCAGATAAAGGGATCATGTACTGAGATGGGGAACCTTAAGTGAAAAATAAGGAGGCTTTGTAAAGGTATCACCACTTGAGAAATGCCCGATTCTTTTGTGTGTATGTGTGTGTGTGTGCGTGTTTGTAAACATAAATATGCTCCTTAATTTGAAGTACATCCCAAGAAAAACACATAACTCCAGAAAATGTCCAAGTTTTATTCAAAGAAGGGAAATGGCAGAAATGGAAAGAAGGGAATCAGTGGGGAGGAAGGAGTGGGCTCTAGCACTTAGGCACAAGATTCCACTTGGAAAGGACAGGCAAGCTTCAAATCCCCGAGAGAACAGACAGCCCATATCAGACTCACCTGATGCTTCACTGCAGCTGCCATGGGGCTTTTGTAAGCTGGGAATGGGTTAAGCATAGCCCCAGCTGTTCATTCAGCCACGATGTTGGCAGGAGTTAGCTTCTTTACACATAAAGTTGGCATCAAATTTGGAATTCACAATCACTAGTTCACGAACGTCACAGGCATTTCTTAGGCGCTTCTTATATAAATGGAAATACCATTAACTTTCTTCTTCATGCACGCTCTCTGACAGCATCGGGTCAAAGGAACTTTTTTCCTGCCTCTTTTCATAGCTTCCACCGTCCCCATCCTTCTTCTAAATCTTTAATTTTGCAAAGCCATAGGGAGTGGTGGTAGCCTGTGGCGAGTTGAAGATTTTGAACAATAGGTGTTTCTGAGCTGGGTTTATTGAAAGGGTCTTGTCTGTGTCCTGGGGGAGATTGTAAATGAGATGTCAACAGGAGCTCTTTTGTGTGGATGGCATTCATCCTGAAAGACAGGAATTCCCTTACTGTGCTAGTATTTAAAGTACATTTGTTGCTGCTTTTGCTAAAACTTTTTATCCAACTGCCGGAGCTAACAGCAATGAATGAGTCACTTGGTGTGATTGTAACTTCCTTCCCTCCTTAGCAAAGCAATGACTCAGTCATTTACATTTAGAAAGGAAGGCTCCTAAGAAGATTTCTTGGATTTTCATCAGCTTGAGCCTCTTTTCTTGACCATCATGTGGGCCTGATCTGTCAGCAATCCTGTTAACCCAGGGTGAGGGGAGTCTAGCCGGGCTGTTTTTCTCACTCCCTGGAAAACTTTTTGCTGTTTTGCTCGTTTCTTTTTTAAATCCAAGGAGAAAGACAAACACAATTTCCTGCCTTAAGCCCTTTTCCTTTCTCTCTCCCTCCCCTTTTTTTTGTAAAGGACAGGCAATTTCAGTTTACTATAATTACCCTGGGCTGAGGTTTGACTCACTCCACCTTTAGATGATAAGGCAACCGTTTTATTACTTCGCAGCCAGGTGCCTGAGGGTGACAAGACTTGCCTTTATCTGGTGACCTGACAAGGTTATCAGCAACTGCAAATGGGCTGAACCTCGGAGCAGGGACCATCAAAACGCTTCCCTCTCCTTGATCCATTTCCCAACCCTTTATTGGTAATTCATTTCAATCCGAAGACTAGCTCTAGTTTCTGCAAGTTTTTCCGCATTCCTACACCTTAGCTCTGTCCTCTTGTGTTCTCTTTGGAACACAGGCAGCGGCAACAGCAATCTTAATTATGAGCAGTCAGCTGCCCCCATGAGCCCAGAGCACAACCATGACGTCTCAACCACAGTCCAGCACACAACATGCAGGATATATTTGCGTCCTCTGGCTTAGTCGATTTGCAGTATTTATAGTTGCTTTTTCAGAGTCGATACTTAATAACGTCTTTGACCTATGATGCTAGAAATCCCTCCAAAATAAAATCGTATTGCTTGTATCTTCTATGGTTCCTTTTGAAAACTGGAATATAATCCGCACCAGGAGGCAGTGCTGTGCTGGAGATAATAAACATATCTAGTGCTCGATCTATTTATATCTGCAGTTCATGAATTTATTTGTCTACCAACACAAGTTTCTTTCTTTTTTTTTTTTTTTTTGGACAGAGTCTCGCCCTGTCGCCCAGGCTGGAGTGCAGTGCAGTGGCATGATCTCAGCTCACTGCAAGCTCCACCTCCCGGGTTCACACCATTCTGCCTCAGCTCCTGAGTAGCTGCGACTACAGGCGCCCGCCACCACGCCTGGCTAATTTTTTGTATTTTTAGTAGAGATGGGATTTCACTGTCTTAGCCAGGATGGTCTCGATCTCCTGACCTCGTGATCTGCCCGCCTCGGCCTCCCAAAGTGCTGGGATTACAGGCGTCAGCCACTGCACCCGGCCAAAACAAGATTATTCTTTAATTCAAACTATGTTACGTGCACTGTCTCGGTTATCTGGTGGGTGGGAAATGTGGTATAAAAGCATGCATTTTGGGAAATGGTTTCCAAAAAGTGTGTACTAGGCAGAGCTTGAATGAATGAAGAGTGAGAGCACTTGCAGACACACTTTTAGGCCAGTGTCCTGGGCAGCATCAAAGCTGCGCGGCACCCGGCTTGTACACAGCACGGAGCTGCCACCCTGTAGTGCAAAATTATAGTGGGCCAAGGTAAATAATGTGTTTTATTTATTTATTCATTCATTTGAGAAGGAGTCTCGCACTATAGCCCAGGCTGGAGTGCAGTGGCCTGATCTCCACTCACTGCAATCTCCGCTTCCCGGGTTCAAGCGATTCGCCTGCCTCAGCCTCCTGAGTAGCTGGGATTACAGGTACTCGCCACCATGCCCAGCTATTTTTTTTTTTTTTTGAGACGGAGTCTCGCTCTGTCACCCAGGCTGGAGTGCAGTGGCGTGATCTGGGCTTGCTGCAACCTCCGCTTCCTTGGTTCAAGCGATTCTCCTGCCTCAGCCTCCCAAGTAGCTGGGATTACTGGGGCAGGCCACCACGACCGGCTAATTTATTTGTATTTTTGGCAGAGACAGGGTTTCCCCATGTTGGTCAGGCTGGTCTCAAATTCCCGACCTCAAACGATTGGCCCACCTCGGCCTCCCAAAGTGCTGGGATTATAGACGTGAACCACCACGCCCAGCCGTAGGTTTTATTTTTCTATCTGTGAAGTCGAACTGTAGCCTGAGGGTAGCAGATGGGAAAGGAGGGGTTGGGAAGAGAATGGAAAAGATGAGTTAAAACACACACACACACACACACACACACACACACACCCTTGCATATGTGAAGTGTTTATCTGTAAGACCACATCAGATTACTCCATTCTGGGCCGGGCGCAGTGGCTCACACCTGTAAACCCAGCACTTTGGGAGGCTGAGGCGGGTGGATTGCTTGAGGTCAGGAGTTCGAGACCAGCCTGATCAACATGGTGAAACCCCATCTCTACTAAAAATACAAAAGATAGCCGGCATGGTGGCAGGTGCCTGTAATCCCAGATACTTGGGTGGCTGAGGTGGGAGAATTGCTTTAGCCCGGGAAGTGGAGGTTGCAGTGAGCTGAGATCACATCACTGCACTCTAGCCTGAGCCACAGGGTGAGACTCTGTCTCAAAAAATATACATATCTATATATCTATCTATATATCTACATATCTATCTATATATCTATATATATATATGTATATCTCCATTCTGTAATGTATATAGACATCATTCCACACTGTGGAAAGAAACAGTACAAATCCCCTACCAGGGCCCTTACTACAATTATAATAAAAACGAATAAAAAGAATGTTTCTGGTCAGGCACGGTGGCTCATGCCTGTAATCCCAGCACTTTGGGAGGCCGAGGCAGGTGGATCACCTGAGGTCCGGGGTTCAAGACCAGCCTGGCCAACATGGTGAAACCCTGTCTCTACTAATACAAAAATAAGCTGGGAGTGGTGGCGCACACCTGTAATCCTAGCTACTCGGGAGGCTGAGGCAGGAGAATTGCTTGAACCGGGGAGGTGGAGGTTGCAGTGAGCCGAGATCGTGCATGCCATTGCACTCCAGCCTGGGCGACAAGAGAGAAACTCCATCTCATAAAAAAACAAAAACAAAAAAAAAGAGTGTTTCTGAGTACAGTGTGTGAATCACATGCATGGTGATGAACTAATGAACACCCAGAACTCCAACAGGAGACAATGTCAGAAGGATTAACAAATCTGACCTTGACCCTGGGCAACATAGTGAGACCCTGTCTTTACAAACAGTTTTTTAAAAATTAGCTGGATGTGGTGGTGTGCGCTTGTGGTTCCAGCTATTCCGGAGGCTGAAGTGGGAGGATCGCTTGAGCCCAGGAGTTAGAGGATGTAGTGAGCCATGATCACACCACTGCACTCCAAACCGGGCAACAGAGCGAGACCCTGTCTCTTTAAAAAAAAAAAAAAAAATTGGCTGGGAGTGGTGGCTCACGCCTGTAATCCCAACATTTTGGGAGGCCAAGGTGGGCGGATCACAAGGTCAAGAGATCGAGACCATCCTGGCCCACATGGTGAAACTACATCTCTACTAAAAATACCAAAATTAGCCGGGCGTGGTGGCGCCTCCTGTAGTCCCAGCTACTCGGGAGGCTGAGGCAGGGGAATCGCTTGAACCCGGGAGGTGGAGGTTGCAGTGAGCCGAGATCGCGCCACTACACTCTAGCCTGACAACAGAGTGAGACTGTCTCAAAAAACAAAACAAACAACAAAAAACTCTCTGTCCTTGGAGCTGTCTTTCCCTTAAAGACGTGAAACCTCGCACGCCTCTCACCACTCCATTGCCACCCTCCACAGGTGGGCTTAGTTAGCACAGAGCTCCAGAACCTGAGATGCCTCTGAAGGTGGGAGTAGGATGGCATCCTTCTGCCACAATTCTAAAAGCCACCAGCCAAACTTGACCTTGGAAACTATTTACAGTGCGGTGATGCCACCTCTCCCTGCAGACAAATTCAAGTACTCCATTAAGGGGCGTTCCCCAGACCTTGCTGGGCATGCCCAGATAAGCCTCCTTTTCATCTGCAAAATTGAGATCCTGACTTCCTATGCAGGATTGTTTTTAATTTAATGAGACTATAGGTAAAGCACCTGGCTTTATTAAACACTCAACCAACGAGGAGGAGGATGGGGGTTTGTAGAGTAAATTGGTATAGATTTTAGTACTGACTTCACAGGTTCCTAGGTTCCTAGATTGTTTTTATTTAATTTTGGCAAATGACAAGTACCTAACAGAAAAGTAGTATTTTAAACACAGTCTTTGCTGGGCGCAGTGGCTCACACCTGTAATCCCAGCACTTTGGGAGGCTGAAGTGGGCAGATCACTTGAGATCAGGAGTTCAAGACCAGCCTGGCCAACATGGTGAAACCCCCATCTCTACCAAAAAGACAAACATTAGCCGGGTGTGGTGGCGCCCGCCTGTAGTCTCAGGTACTCAGGCTGAGGCAGAAGGTTGCAGTGAGCCAAGATCATGCCACTGCACAGCAGCCTGGGTGACAGAGCAAGACTCTGTTTCAAATAAATAAATACAGTCTTTAAGGGACACTTAAGGAGTAATGGAGGGGACCGGGCGCGGTGCCTCACGCCCTCAATCCCAGCACTTTGGGAGGCCAAGGCAGGCAGATCGCTTGACGTCAGGAGTTCAAGACCAGCCTGGCTAACAAGTTAAAACCTCATCTCTACTAAAAATACAAAAATTAGCTGGGCGGGGTGGCACGCACCTGTAATCCCAGCTACTAGGGAGGCTGAGTCAGGAGAATAGCTTGAACCCAGGAGGCAGAGGATGCAGTGAGCCAAGATTGTGACACTGCACTCCAGCCTGGGTGACAGAGCCAGACTCCGGCTCAAAAAAAAAAAAAAGTAATGGAGGGGGAAAGAGCCCTGGGGTCACTTGGACAAGTTCTTCTCTGGATCTATGTCCTTCTCTATCAGTGACAAAGTTGGATAATGACTGAGACAGAATTCTTTTTTTTTTTTTTGAGATGGAGACTCACTCCACCGCCTGGGCTGGAGTGCAGTGTGGCGCAATCTCAGCTCACTGCAACCTCCGCCTGCCAGGCCCAAACGACTCTCCTGCCTCAGCCTCCCGAGCAGCTGGGACTACAGGCATGCGCCACTACGCCCAGCTAATTTTTGTATTTTTAGTAGAGACAGGTTCACTATGTTGGTTGGCCAGGATGGTCTTGATCTCTTGACCTTGTGATCCACCCACCTCAGTCTCCCAAAGTGCTGGGATTATAGGCGTGAGCCACTGCACCCGGCCCAAGGCATAATTTGTTTAAGCACTAACCCTGTTATCTGAGCATCAGTAAGGAGCTGGTATCCTTTCTGGGCCAAGTGGACTGATGTAAACAGTATTACACGGGTTACCCAGATACGTTTTTCTGTTTTTCCTTTGAAAACGGGGGTTTCGGGAGGGCAGAGAAAAGGAGGAGGGTGAAAAATTAAGTGCCTAACTACACAGACCAGGGGGGCCTGCAGCCTCCCACACGCCTGCTTTCCAGATCCAGGTAATTATTCCTCATCGTGCTGACACCAACAGGAAGGAACGGTGGATGCATTTTCTTTCTTCTTCACTTCACCATGCATCCTGTTTTCCCAGGTTTGGAGGTTTGAGCCGGCCTTGTGCAAAAGCTCCTGTACCAGGTCAAGCCCTGGCTCCAGGCCCTCTGTTCCTAGGGCAGTGGCAGCAATGGGCTGCTTTGGGGGAGGGTCAGCCTTTTCTCCAAAGTCCAGCGAGCCTGCCGGTGAACCAAGGTTACTGATGAATCCACGCTGAAGTCTTGGTGAGGACTCAGCCTGACCGGACTCTCATTAGATGGGACGGACCCTGGTTCATACACAGGCCACTCACTCTGCACAGCCACCCCACTTACTGAAGCAAGAAGAATTGGCAATAAGTGCACGATACCCTGGTCCCATCTAAAAACAACCAGCTACTCCACAGTCTCAGAGTCAGGGATGCTCAAGTGCTATTTATTCTGTTTACCAGACATATAGCAGCCGGGCAGGGAGTCTTCATAGCCTGTTGCGTCATGTGATTCCATTCCAGATTTTTCCTTTTATTCCTGTCTCCAAGGCCCCATTGTGCAGGTGCTACTAATTTTCATGAAATGATACTAGGAGGTAAAGAAAGTTCGCTGGTTCTCAGATATCCATCTGTGTGCAAACAGACAGAGTACAGAAAAATAAGTAGAATAACAAAGTTCCTAGTTTTGTGTGGGCTGAGAGTGAAAAAAAAAAGAGTAACGAGGAGTGAAAAGAATGAAGAAGAAAAACAGCTGCACAGGAAAAGGGCAGTGTCACAGGTGCCTCCCACGGTCCTTTGCCGAGAGCCTGTGGGGGAGGCCAAGTGGGGAGAATGGGGGACATCAGGTGGACGACCCAGGGGACCAGCTGGTGTCAGAGAATGGTAGATTAGGATTTGGCCTGCTAGATCATGTTGGCGGCATTGGCCAACATCAAACACGAGGGGGCTCTGGTGACAGGACATGACACTGCACAATCAGAGATCACAGCGAATGGCTTTGCTGAGGTGTCCACTTTACTCCTGCCCCGATCACCTCCCCTTCCTGATTGTTAGTCCTTTTGTTTCTCCAGGAAGTCTCTTCTCATCCCTGTTCATGCCTTCGTGTAACAAGCATTTATCTCACTAGTACCGTGAGCCACGCGTGTGCTGTGGTTACATCCGTGGATCAGACAGACAGCAGTGCCTGATCCTGTAATTCTTCCATCCTTTAATTCCTTTCTCTCAGTCTGGCCAGAAAAAAAAAAAAAGTTCTCCTAACAGAGAATATAGCAACAGGTTGCTGAAAAGTGACATCTGACAAGAAAGGAAAGCTGGTTGATGAAAGATTTAAAAGAAAAATGTCAGGCCGGGCTTGGTGGCTCAAGCCTGTAATCCCAGCACTTTGGGAGGCCGAGGCAGACAGATCATCTAAGGTCAGGAGTTCAAGATCAGCCTGGCCCACATGGTGAAACCCCGTCTCTATTAAAAATATAAAAATAAGCTGAGCATGGTGGCGGGCGGCTGTAATCCCAGCTACACAAGAGGCTGAGGCAGGAGAATCATTTGAACCTGGGAGGCGGAGGTTGCAGTGAGCTGAGATCGCACCACTGCACCCCAGCCTGGGTGACAGAGTAAGACACGGTCTTAAAAAAAAAAAAGAAAAGAAAAATGTTCTTCCCTGCTCCTGGCACTCTCCCTGCCCTAGCCTCCTGCGCATGCTATCTCTCAACAAGACCCAGTCTGCCCCAACCAGAGGTGTTGCTAGACCAGCTGCCCAAACAGGAAACCTTATATAATTCTGTAACCCTGACCTTGGGCCTGAATCTTCCCCTTCTGTAAACAGTCCATTCAACCCAGGAAGACCTGCAGACCTGGTTGGGACACATTTTGAAAAACACACACATTGTTAAAAATGTTGAAAAAAGTCCCTAGGTCTAAGAGGAAGTGTTCTGTCTGACTCAACAGTAGAAATCACTTCATATAAAGTAATGGAACAAATGGAAATTTAATCCTAACAGATGTAACTGCCAGGGCAGTCACTTGTGTACACGGATGACTTGATTGCACCTGTTGGAAAGGCTGGGAAAATGAGCCGTGAAATCCTGATCACATTCCCTACTGGAAGCAGCACTCCTGCCTTGCAAATTAGTAAGCCTGATGTTCTCAACATCCTGACTTCAACATGTGTGCCCTAGTTCTGTGCAGGCCATGACTCACTTTAGCTACTGGTCAAATGATTCTTACTCAGAGCCCTAGGTTTCTAATCTTTAGTGTTAAGCGGTCCAGGCACATACTAGCCAAATGTCCGTCTACTTACTTTTTTTTTTTTTTCTCATGCCTGTTTCCCAGTCTGTGTCCTTTCAAGATACTCCCTTGAAATGACTGATTTCAGGCAACAACTGGATTTACATATGGTAGCCTTCAACTTCCTGTTTAACTTACTGCCAAACTTCAATAAAAGTCCAGATTAGAAGTTTTAGACCTCAGCCTCTGGCCCTGGGCCTTCTGAAATGACCTTCCTCCAAACACCATTTAATTTCCGCTAATTTAGTTAATGAATGGAACTTCCTGAAGACAGCAGTTACTTTGATCTGAACCCCTTTCCTAGTTTCCAGTTAACATAGCCAGAGGGAGACAGAACGGGTGCCCTCTTCTCAATGGGTGCCCTCTCCTCCTGCGTGGCTGGAGCAGCTCCCAGCTGTAGTTATTCCTCTAAAGCAGAGAGAGCTGCAGAAAGCAGTTCCCAAAAGGAAGAAGGCAAGTTACAAATACTGCCGTTGGCATTTTCGTGGGTGTTTCCCGCCACATAGAGATAAAAGCTTTGAGGTGGGGCTTTGAGGCACACTCTCTGGGTAGCTGGGCCTGCAGTCTGGAAATCCTAAGTAATCCTTGCAAATAGGCTAACTGGAAGCCAGCAATACAAATGAGCAGTGCTTCTGGCCTGAGAGAAAGGTGTCTGCATTCAAAGTACAACTTCAGATAAAAATGGAAAATGCCAGTCCCACCCTGCAGGAATCCTGTTTCTGGGCTGTTTACCCTCACTGCCATCCACCCTACCCTTGGCTGTGACTAGGATGTGAAGAAAGAGATTGGGTGGAAAAGGCTACCGCAGTTCTTGCTCCGTTTAACTCACCACCTTAAAAAACATGGCCTTGGCTGCTGCTTTAAAACAACAACAACGAAAATCCCCAGCCCCAACCCAGAGGTTTAACCCTGCAGCTAAGGTGAAGTTTTTGTTAAGGTGATAAGGTAAAAAAGGACGCCATTCTGAGCCTTGACTTCCACTCTTCATACTTTTCGGAAGACAAGTCCAGCAAAGACCTCCACCCCTTCCAAAGAGCGACTTACCTCGTAGCTGATCCACAGATTGCAATGTACAGATGTGATGTTCCAGGCTTGGCCACAAGGGGACACTCGAGAGTAGGACTGCCCGCGTCAATGTTTTGTTTTTTACAGACTTTTGGTTGGGAGGGAGGGAGGGAGGGGGGTGTGGGAGTGGTGGGGGAGATGCTGGCTTTAAAAAAAAGTCCATTTGTTCCCTGAGATTGTGCCACTTGCCCTTTTATAAGTCAAAGGTTGCCACGTTACCTGTTGCCAGGTTCCTGAGAGTGCTTGGGGAAAATGTGGGCGAGAGACGCACAGCACAGTCCTCCGGCTTGGTAGATTTCAAGCTCTTTTGACTGGGCTGGCGCTGACATTTGCAGGGGCAGCTGCTGTGGATTGCCTGCGCATTGTTTGGTTGTAGTTCTAACAGAGGAGTGGCTGCGTCTGACATCATTTCCAGGCATCAAGTGCCTGGGGCTTTTTTTTTTTTTTTCTTTAATGACTAACTTTCTGATCCCTCCCTGCCTGGATTTTTGTACAGTACATGCACTGTGCAAAACAGCCTCCACTCAGGAAGCCCAAGTTTTGTAGCAACTTGTTAAAACAACTTGGGTGCCTTTTTAAAAAAAATAAAGTTGTGACTCTGAAACAAACCTTTCCATTCTTCCTCCTTGCTGAGAACAATGTTGCGTTTGATTAGCAGCGCAGCCAGTGCTTTCTGAAAGATCTGCTCTCCCCAGAAGAGGCGGCTGCTATCAGTTGAATAGATCTCTAAGCCAGACATGCCGAGGCTTGGGGCATTTGTCTGGCGTTAGGAAGTGTCTGGAATACTAGCAACTACCAACTGGCGTGTCTTATGACTACAGGAATTATTACACTACCCTCCATTTCATTCACATCCCCTCTCCTCCCCTTACACACACACAAGCATATTTTTTTCTACTTTAAAAAAAGTTGAGCGAGTCATCTTGTGGTTTCCGTGGAGGATGTAACTGGGAGAGAAGACTGTGGGATACCTTGTGCCTCCCAGAGGGGGGCCGGGAATCATGGTGTATGACCCACCCCAACAGCCTCTGATCTCTGCCTTCTCACCACTGACCGCCACGCTTTGGGTGGCCTTAAACGTGAAGCTGTAAATATTTTGAAATAAGGTAGTGATTTTTCCATGTGCATTTTGTTTTGTGGCATTTCTCTCCTTCTGCAATATTTTAAAAGTTGCAACTGTGCACCCCTTGTTGACCACTCCAAATTCATTCATTCACTGAAACTTAAGAGTTCCTGCAGAGTGAGGATGGCTGTGCACGAAGGAGTCCCTCGTGGAAACCACGGTGCTTTAGTGGACAAGGTGTTTACTAGAGAGTGTTTACTGGCGGGGGCGGGGGAGATAAACAAAGGTGGTTTGAGTTAATGGTCAGATGGGATTTGGAGCCCTGAGTACTCTAACTCTGTCACTGAATCTCTAGATGAGTTAGGGATGTCCGTTGCCTAACGTCTGAGCCTTAATATTTTCATCAGTCAAATGGGGATAGTGGGATCTTTCACATATGTGAGATCATGTCTATTTTTTTCTTTTTCTTTTCTTTTCTTTCTTTTTTTTTCTTTTTCTTTTTCTTTTTTTTGTTTTGTTTTTGTTTGTTTTTTTTTTTTTGAGGCAGGGTCTTGCTCTGTCACCTAGGCTGGAGTGCAGTGGCACAGTCATGGCTTATTGCAGCCTCCACCTCCCAAGCTCAAGTGATCCTCCCACCTGAGCCTACCGAGTAGCTGGGACTTCAGGCGTGCGCCACCATGACCAGCTAGTTGTTGTTGTTTGGGTTTTTTTGAGACGAAGTCTCACTCTGTTGCCCAGGCTGTTCTCCAACACCTGGGCTAAAGCGATCCTTATGCTTCAGCCTCCCAAAGTGCTGGGATTACAGGTGTGAGCCACCATACCCAGCCCCCATGTCTATTAAGTTCTTAGCACAGTGTCCAGTACACAGAGTAAGGATTTGCTCTCTGGTGATTAGGAAGATCTAATGGCATGTCACGGGTCTGGACTGAATCTCATCTCATCATCTTTGTTGTTGCCAGGGTTTGCGCATTTTTCCCGGTGGAGGACTCCAGCCAGACCGCTGATTTGTCTGGCATTTGTTGGAAAGTCCGGCCAGCATAACACATCACCTCACGGAGCAGGAGCCCTATGATGCACTGTTAAGTGCACAACTATGGGGTCTGCTTGGCTGGAAGCAGCAGCAGCAAACTTGTCTATTAGTTATTTTGTCCTCATCAGTGCCAGATGCTTTCCCAAGATGCCAGAACATTCATCATTGCTACCAGATAGCCTCGTTGGAGCTCTTTCTCTGGCCTCCTTTTTTGGCTTCTTTCTTCAGCTCTTTAGCATCATTCTCTGTGGGACCCTCCCTAGTTTGCAAATTCTTGTCTAAATTTCACTCATTATCATAACCATCCAATGTGAAAGAAATCTTGTCATCTAGTTGAGCCCCCTATCAGATGTTGGTACAATTGCTATAACCTCCCAGCCAAAAGATGTGCTGCTCTGTGCTTGAACAGGTCCAGGGGCTGAGAACTCCCTCTGTTATGAGGTCCTCATATTCCTTCTATGGACGGACAATCAATGCCTGGAGAATTATTCTTTATGCCTCTCTGAGCCCTTGCCTTTGTTGTTCCTTTGGGGACTTATACAAAACAGGCCCATGCTATCCTCTAAGCAAGAGCCCTCCAAATAATTGAAAACCCCCTTCTTCTTTTCCAAATGAAACACCCTGTCTTTTTATTTTCAGTTTTTGTTTTTTATTTTTGACGTAGTCTTGCTCTGTCGCCAGGCTGGAGTGGCATGATCTTGGCTCACTGCAACCTCAATCTTTTGGGCTTAAGCAATCCTCCCGCCCCAGCCTTCCAAGTAGCTGGGACTACAGGTGCCACCTACTTGGAAGGCTGGGGCAGGATTCTACCACTCCTAGATAATTTTGTGGAGATGGGTTTCACCATGTTGCTCTAGCTGGTCTCAAACTCCTGAGCTCAAAGAGATCCTCCTGCCTGGACCTCTCAAAGTGCTGGGATTACAGGAATGAGCCACCACAACAGGCCTAGGTCCATACTTCTAATCCTACATGCCTTTCCTGAAATAGACACCTTACCTGACATTACAACCATAAGTGCAATCGTTCCCATTCTGTATTTCTACAATAGAAATACACTTATGTCCCCAGTTTAGGTCCTTCCATGTTTCTTTTTTTTCTTTTGGCCTCTTCACATGTTTTCTAAAATAGCCTGTGGCTTCAAGTTACCTCTTGACTATATTCTTAATCTCACTTGTACTACCTCTGCCCTGTTCCCTGGATTTGCAAATGTTCTTTTCAGTGCTTCTCAGACTATCTCTGGTAAGGGACCAGTTTGTTTGTTTGCCCTCAATCTGCTGCAGATCAGTGCTTTGGTAAAATGCAACAAAAAAGAATTACTAGAAAGAGGACATTTTTTTAAGACATACAAAAAACAAACCCATAATTTTTGTTTTGTTTTGTTTTGTTTTTAGATTCAACAGGTAAAACACTCCATAAAATTGCTATAAAAGTTTCTAAACGCTTACATTCAATTTTCTTTGTTTTTTTTTTAGATGGGGTTTCGTTCTTGTTGCCCAGGCTGGAGTGCAATGGCACCGTCTCGGCTCACTACAACCTCTGCGGCTCACTGCAACCTCTACCTCCCGGGTTCAAGCAATTCTCCTGCTTCAGCCTCCTGAGTAGCTGGGATTACAGGCATGTGCCACCACCCCCGGCTAATTTTTGTATTTTTAGTAGAGACGGGGTTTCACCATGTTGGCCAGGATGGTCTCAAACTCCTGACCTCAGGTGATCCTCTGGCCTCGACCTCCCAGAGTGCTGGGATTACAGGCGTGGGCCACTGTACCTGACCCTACACTCAATTTTCATAGCATATGTCACCCTGCACTGTGACACAGTTTGCAAACGGGCACCACTCTGCAGACCAGGCTTTGAATAACCCTGCTCTGTACACAGAGGGGTGTTGGAAATGCTTAACAACCGGCTCTCTGATTGAAGAAAATCCACAGGGGGGAACCTGGATTTCAGGCATTTGCTGATTTCCATGGTGTAAATACACCAAGGTCAACAATTTCAAGCTAACAGTGAAAAGTGACTGAATACAGAGGTAGAAAGAAATGTGCACAATCGAGCTTGGCAAGCTGAGAAGAGCCGGTTCCAGCATGCTTCTGTCAACCCCATTAGATTTTAAAAATCTTTTTAATAAAGCCCTTTTGGCCAGGCACAGTGACTCACACATGTAATCCCAACAATTCGGGAGGCTAAGGGAGCTGGATCACCTGAGGTCAGGAGTTCGAGACCAGCCTGACCAACATGGCGAAACCCCATCTCTATTAAATAGAAAAAATTAGCCTGGCGTGGTGGCACATGCCTGTAATCCCAGCTACTCAGGAGGCTGAAGCAGGAGAATTGCTTGAACCTGGGAGGTGGATGTTGCAGTGAGCCGAGACGGTGCCATTGCGCTCTAGCCTGGGCAACAAGAGCGAAACTCTGTCTCAAATAAATAAATAAAGGCCTTCTTTTTGAGGGCTTGTTGAACAACTGCTGATCAGCTGGACCAAATGGGGAGAACTTTGCCCTCAGCAGATTTTAGACAGTGGACCAAGGCAGCCCTTCTCTCTGGTAGTCTTCATCTCAGTAAGATGACACCATCTGATAGAACTCACAGCAAATCCAAGGTTGCTTTCCCCATGAGCTCTGTGTAGGCGCTGCCACTTCTCAAGGATGATCAAATCACAGCTTGCTTGATAATAGTTGCACTTAATAACAACGCCTTGGGGTAACAACATGTTTACATCAAAAAGATGTTACTTGACTCTGGGACATCTGCATATATATCTATATATAATTTAATTTATATATAAGGTTAATTACTTTGTCTTATTGTGTTTTTATTTGTGGTTCCTTATGGACTTGCTCTTTCATGTTTTAAAGAATTTCTAAAATGCAGTAATCAGGAACTGCTAAATAGTTGCTCTACATAGCTTATGGTGTATGATCCATTCGCTTAGCTGGTAAGGGTTTATGAATAAAAAGGCACAAAAAGGGAGTTTGATCTCACATCTGTTTTGCGGCCACCTGACACTTGTGTGCTGTTAAACATGAAGGATAACCAGAGTGGAAAGAGAGTCTGGATAATCTGCCAGAACACCTTCACCACTACAGAATAAAATAATCTCTGGCTCAGGCCTTCCTGAAGCTTGCAACACTTTCTTTTTTTTCTTTTTTTCAGACGGAGTTTCATTCTGTCGCCCAGGCTGGAGTGCAGAGGTACGATCTTGGCTCACTGCAACCTCTGCCTCTTGGGTTCAAGCAGTTCTCCCGCCTCAGCCTCCCAAATAGCTGGGATTACAGGCGCCTGCCACCACGCTGGGTTAATTTTTTTTTTTATATTTTTAGTAGAGACGGGGTTTCACCATGTTGACCAGGCTGGTTTCGAACTCCTGACCTCAAATGATCCCCTGCCTTGGCCTCCTAAAGTGCCAGGATTACAGGCATGAGCCACCACGCCTGGCCGCATTATCTTTCCATACAAATGTAGGCAATATTCAATCATGAGCTAGAAGCTGAAATGATAGGAATGTGTTGTTTTCTCTATAATGTCTTTCTTTCTTTTTTTCTTTTTTTCTTTTTTTTTGAGATGGAGTCTCGCTCTGTCGCTCAGGCTGGAGTGCAGTGGCGCGATCTTGGCTCACTGCAACCTCCGCCTCCCGGGCTCAAGCAATTCTCCTGCCTCAGCCTCCTGAGTAGCTGGGAATAGAGGCACACACCACCGCGCCTGGCTAATTTTTGTATTTTTAGTAGAGATGGGGTTTCAACATGTTGGCCAGGATGGTCTTGATCTCCTGACCTTGTGATCCACCTGCCTCAGCATCCCAAAGTGCTGGGATTACAGGAGCGAGCCACCGCACTCTGCTGTATAATGTCTATCTTAAAAAATATAACGTCTTTCTTAAAAATATAACTTTTTTTTTTTTGAGACGGAGTTTCATTCTTATTGCCCGGGCTGGAGTGCAATGGCGCAATCTCGGCTCACCGCAAACTCCGCCTCCCAGATTCAAATGATTCTCCTGCCTCAGCCTCCCGAGTAGCTGGGGTTAGATTCATGTGCTGCCACGCCTGGCTAATTTTGTATTTTTAGTAGAGATGGGGTTCCTCCATGTTGTTCAGGCTGGTCTCGAACTCCCAACCTCAGGTGATCTGGCCGCCTCAGCCTCCCAAAGTTCTGGGATTACAGGCGTGAGCCACAGCGCCCAGCCCAAAAAATATATAACTTCTTAAATGTAAATACCAACCTCTGGTCTCTCTGTGCACTACAGTATCCACTGAATGAAAATGTCACTGAAATCTGCAGCTCTAGTTCTGCAACTCTCTCATAAATGGATAAGAGTCCTTTCAGGAGATGAGGAAAAAAAATAATTTCATTTGAAATGAACGAAAAACTTATCAGGGCAAAGGAAAGCAGTAATGGTGATAAAAAATACAGCATCATTTCTTTTTTCAAGTTCCACTTACATTTTAAAAATCATTGTTTTTGAGAACGTCATTCTGTGTCTGGAATTTATTCCTTCTTATGGGTTCCTGGTCTTGCTGACTTCAAGAATGAAGCTGCGGACCCTCATGGTGAGTGTTACAGCTCTTAAAGTTGGTGTGTGCGGAGTTGTTTGTTCCCCCCCGGTGGGTTAGTGGTCTCGCTGACTTCAGGAATGAAGCCACAGACCCTCACAATGAGTGTTACAGCTCATAAAGGTAGTGTGGACCCAAAGAGTGAGCAGCAGCAAGATTTATTGTGAAGAGCGAAAGAACAAAGCTTCCACAGCATGGAAGGGGACCCAAGCGGGATTGCTGCTGCTGGCTGGGGTGGCCAACTTTTATTCCCTTATTTGTCCCCGCCCACGTCCTGCTGATTGATCCATTTTGCAGAGTGTTGATTGGTCCGTTTTTACAGAGTGCTGATGGGTGCGTTTAAAAGAGGTGCTGATTGGTGAGTTTTTACAGAGTGCTAATTGGTGCATTTACAATCCTTTAGCTAGAAAAGTTCTCCAAGTCCCCACTCGACCCAGGAAGTCCAGCTGGCTTCACCTCTCAATTCTTGCAGGGAGTGGTGGCTCACGCCTGTAATCCCAGCACTTTGGGAGGCTGAGGCAGGTGAATCACCTGAGGTCAGGGGTTTGAGACTAGCCTGGCCAACATGGTGAAACTCTGTCTCTACTAAACCCACAAAAATTAGCCAGGCATGGTGGTGCAGGCCTGTAATCCCACCTACTCCGGAGGCTGAGGCAGGAGAATTGCTTGAACCCGGGAGGCAGAGGTTGCAGCGAGCCGAGATTGCACCATTGCACCTGGGCGACAAGAGCGAAACTCCGTCTCAAAAAAAAAAAGAGAACGTCACTCTTAAACAAATCAGATGTTTCACTTACTGTATAGAAACTGCTCGTTTTCTCTTTTTCTCTTTCTCATTTTCTCTTTCTGTTTTGACCAGGCAAGACAAACATATTGGCTGGTGTTTCACCCTCCTTCAGTCTCACTCTTATCTGTCACACACCTGCTGGTGCTCAGACCTTCTCAGTGGGTTCTAAATCTTTCCTGGCACTGAATTCTGAGAGTAGAACTGAAACCAACCAACCAACAAACAAAATACCCTTAGGAGAGAAGTGTGGGTTTAGGGCTTAGCAAATCTAGGAAAGGGTGATGTTGGGGAAAATGGAAGGATTTCGTTGTATCAGTTTTGGAGTGCAGAAGAATTGGAAAATGAAGAAGGGGACTATGGGGAAGTGTGAGTTGTGATTTGAATCCCTTTCCTCTCCTTCAAATGGCAATCTTAAGCCGGGCATGGTGGCATGCGCCCGTTGTCCTACCTATTCAGGAGGCAGAGGGGGGAAGATCTCTTAAATCTGTGAGTTCAAGGCCAGCGTACACAGCACAATGAGATCCTGTCTGTAGTTGAAAAAAAAAAAAAGCAATCATGAAGATCTGAATTCCTTTTACCTTCCTAGTCCATGACTGGACAGTGCCGCTCACTGCAGTGAAGCCTCATAATAACGAGTAAAGTCCCTCAGCATAACAGTATGGGAGATGGTTCCTGTCCTTAAGTCTCATAATAATGAGTAATGCCCCTCCGTATAACAGCGTGGGAGATGATTCCTTTACTTAAGCCTCATAATAATGAGTAATGTCCCTCCGTATAACAACATGGGAGATGGTTCCTGTCCTCCATTCAGCTCCCTTATTCGAAGTTGGGGGGGATCTCAAAATCTTATCTTCTTTGGGTGTTGGGGGCTGGACCACCCTGTTGGAGAAGCCATGTCTCCAGTATTCTCCCTGTCCAATCTAACCATGGTAGATGTCAAGCATTACTGGAACTCTGCCAATGTCCCTGTTGAGCAAGGTATCCAGAGTTATCCCTATCGATAGCGAAGATGAGCTGACAACAGCCACCAGGTGGCGTCCAATTGCAGTTGGCCTGGGGAGTGTAGGAGCCGCACTGGAGGCTCAGTCCCCAAGGTCAGTCATGCATTGGAAACGATGTGACCTAGCCCCTCCCACCCCCACTTATCACGTCATGGCAGGATTTTTACTGTATGTCACAGCAAATCAAATGATTCCATATTTGGCTGAATTATCTAGCTTTTTTTTGGAGGGGGAGTGTTTGGTTTTGTTTTCTAATTGTGTAGAGATGGGATCTCGTTATCTTGCCCAGGCTGGTCTGCAACTCCTGGACTCAAGCAGTCCTCCCACCTTAGCCTCCCAAAACGCTGGGATAACAGGTGTGAACCACTGTGCCTGGCCTCACTGTCCAGTTTGGATTATCCACACTGAAAGAAGAAACCAAGGAGAGCTAACAAGAAGCAATACATAATCCAAAAGATCAGACATTTGATGCTGGAATATGTTATTTAGCTTCTTGAAATATCAGTGGGCGGAATGTCCTGAGAATCCATTTTGAACAAAATAATGAGTTCACGTTGTAAAGACATGTCTTAGGAGAAGTGGTACAATGCTGTAGTTTCATTCAATTTTAATAGGGAGAGGTTCTATCCTAATTATGGCTCCCACCCACTCTGGGTCTTCAGCTGAATCACTGAGATGAGCGTTACTCCCAGCAGGACTACCATCACTCATGCCTCTCCGGGAACCAGAGCTCCACCATGGTTTGGATGCAAGAAACTAAATTGAGTGAGGCAAGATATTTACAATGTATATGCACTGGCATTGTTTAGCCAGAGGCTTAGCTGTGGGCTAGTGGGAAGAACCTGAGGCTGGCTGGTTCCGCTCCTGACTCTGCACCTTGCAGGCACTGTATTTTCCCTGAGTCGTATTTCCTGTCAGGTGCATTAGCTAAAAAATGAGGAAGTCGACATTTATCGTTGAGCTGCATTCAAATGATAAAGATGGGCCAGGCATGGCATAGTGGCTTATGCCTCTAATCCCAGCACTTTGAGAGGCCAAGATGGGAGGATCGCTTGAAGCCAGGGGTTCAAGACCAGCCTGGGCAACACAACAAGACCCCCATCTCTACAAAAAATAAAAAATTAGCTGGATGTGGTGGTGCACACCTGTTAGTCCCAGCTCCTCAAGAGATTGAAGTGGGAGGATTGCTTGAGCCTAGGAGATCGAGGCTGCAGTGAGCCATGATCGTGCCACTGCCCTCCAACCTGATGACAGAGTGAGACCCTATCTCTAAAAAAAAAGAGAGATGAAGGTGTGTGTTTCATGAGTCAACATAGATGGGAAGTTCTCCTGAGCTGGGCCTCTGCCAGTCATCCACCCAGGGAATGAGGGGCGACTGCCTCTATGTCATGCACCTTGTCTTTCCCCATCCCAGAGACCATATGATATTGTAATGAGACATTTGCTTGATTTATTCCTCCAATACTCAGGCAATCCCTGGGAAATAGCCAAACATTATTGTCTCCATCTATTTTATGGTTAAGGAAATTACTCCAAATCACAGGCCACTGAAACAGCAGGACAGCATAATAGAGTCCTTTTGTTTATTGTTCATCATAGGGTGTTTCCTCTGAGTGGCCAGAGGAAACATCTTCAATGTTGAAGCAAGTATTTCATTCAGTGAGATGGCCTGAGTTGGCAGCTGGAACCGTAGGTAACAAGTTGGGACTGCGTGGCCAGGTCTAGCTGATGTGATGGAGCCACAGTGACACCACCTGTGAGAGTGGGTGGGCTGGGGTGGGGTGGGGAGGAAATGATGGAAGCATAATTATTTGAATGAATTTATAATAGCTGCTTAAGGAATTGTGCTTCACTGACCGGAGTCCCACTTGGAAACTTAATTCATTTTTGATCCTTATTTTCTTAAATCATGCTTTACAAATGAGAAACTGAAACCCAACGTGTAAAGCTTCTTCAAAACCCTCAGCATTGTAATCAAATGGCTAGAGGGAGGGGCTGAGGCTGCTGTTGGGAGCCTCCAAATAGACCTTGACCCCCTTGTACAGGTCCAAAATCGTACTCAGCAGCCTAGATTCAGGCCTCCACCATTTTTTTTAGACCGAATCTCGCTCTCTGGCCTAGGCTGGAGTGCAGTGGCACGATCTCAGCTCACTGCAACCTCCTCCTCCCAGGTTCAAGCAATTCTGCTGCCTCAGCCTCCCGAGTGGCTGGGATTACAGGCATGCGCCACCACACCCGGCTAATTTTTGTACTTTTAGTAGAGACGAGGTTTCACCATGTTGACCAGGCTCGTCTCAAACTCCTGACCTCAGGTGATCCACCCGCCTGGGCCTCCCAAAGTGCTGGGATTACAGGCGAGAGCCACCACACCCAGTCAGATTCAGGCCCTTGACTTGACCAAGTTGCCCTAAAGGAAGACACTTTAGGGAGTGACTCATACAGACCAAACCCACGAAGACTGATTTATAAGCTAGCATGTGGATTAATTTCTACAATAGGAGACTTTTGTACAGGGTAAATACTCTCAGTGAGTAGTTCTGCTCAGAAACAAGCAAAAATTCAACAAAAGAAGTTTATATAGTGAGAGCTTATCCAGAAAAAGACAGAGAGAGAGATAGGCAAGGTGGAAGTGAAGAAGGAAGACAGACAGGAGGAGGAAGGGGAAAGACAAGAAAGAGGGAGACGGAGAGAGAGAGAAGGAAAAGGAAGGATGACAAGACAGGAAGACAGAGAAAAGAAAAAGACTGAAGGAGGGAAGGAAGGAAAGAAGGGAAGGAGGTGGGAAAACACAGAGGGACAGAGAGAGAAAGAGAGGGAGGGAGGAGGGAAGGAAAGAAGGGAAGGAGGTGGGAAAACACAGAGGGACAGAGAGAGAAAGGGAGGGAGGGAGGAGGGAAGGGAAGGAGGTGGGGAAACACAGAGGGACAGAGAGAGAAAGGGAGGGAGGGAGGAGGGAAGGAAAGAAGGGAAGGAGGTAGGGAAACACAGAGGGACAGAGAGAGAAAGGGAGGGAGGAGGAAGGGAAGGAAAGAAGGGAAGGAGGTGGGAAAACACAGAGGGACAGAGAGAGAAAGGGAGGGAGGGAGGAGGGAAGGAAAGAAGGGAAGGAGGTGGGAAAACACAGAGGGACAGAGAGACAAAGGGAGGGAGGGAGGGAGGAGGGAAGGAAAGAAGGAAGGAAGGAAGGAAGGAAGGTCAGTCAGGCAGAAAGACAGAAAGGTGGGAAGTGGCCGGGCCCGGTGGCTCACGCTTGTAATCCCAGCACTTCTATGTGTCTGTCTATCAGGATATAGGCAACAGCTTCCTTTTCTGTCCTTTGAAAGGAGGCCTAAGGGAGAGGATCTCTTGAGCCCAGAGTTCAAGGCCAGCCTGGGCAACACAGAGAGACCTCCTCTCTATTTTTTAAAAATATTTTTACAGGAAGGAGGGAAAAAGGAAAAGCAGGGAGGAAGAAAGGAAAGAAGGAAGGAAGGAAGGAGGGAGGGAGGGAGGGAGGGAGGAGGGAGGAAAGAAGGAAGGGAGGAAAGAAGGAAGGAAGGAACTGGCTTCGATAAACAAGTTGCAGCAGCTACGATGGCGTGTGTACCCTTCTCCCCCAGACACCTCGTCCTTGTTATTAGGATCAGAACACGCATCCTCACAACCTCTTTGCCTTCCTTTTTTCTTTTTCCATGTTTATTATCAACCACTAAAATCTCTTCTAATGAGTTACTCTGTTTAATATTAGCTATATTTAGTTTTTTCCCTGAAGACAGAAACTCCCCTCACCTTCTCTATGTGCCTATACAATTTGTTGGCTGGGAAGGTTTCGACAGAGGGCTAATCGTGTCTAGTTTATGTTGATTCATATTAATTTCCATTTTAGAAACTTCCATTTCAGAGATTGATATTTCCCGGTGTTTTTCTCCCTCAGTTTTGTGGAGGTGTCACCTCAGAGGAGACCCAAACCACCTCCGGAGAGCAGGGGTCTCAGCCTGTCAATGGAACTTGTTTTCCTGTTAAATGTCTCAGTGTGTTTCATGTGCCGTAATTTCCAATGGCTGTCAGTTACAATATCAGAAATTAAAACCCACGCAGAAATCACAGTGTCTTTGTTTTCACTGTCTTCCAGTGTCATCTTGCATTACAACATATAAGAAGACACCACCTCCAGTCCCACCCAGAACTACCACGAAACCTTTCATTTCTATCACAGCCCAGAGTAGCACAGAGTCAGCCCAGGATGCCTACATGGACGGACAGGGCCAGCGAGGAGATATTATCAGCCAGTCTGGACTCAGCAACTCCACCGAGAGCCTGGACAGTATGAAGGCTCTGACAGCCGCCATCGAAGCTGCAAACGCCCAGATCCATGGCCCTGCCAGTCAACACATGGGCAATAACACTGCCACCGTCACCACCACGACTACCATAGCCACTGTCACCACGGAGGACAGGAAGAAGGACCACTTTAAGAAAAATCGATGCCTGTCTATCGGGATACAGGTAACAGCCTCCCTTTCTATCCTTTGAAATAGGAACTTAAAACTACGGAATGTAACACTTTTTGTTTCCCCGGAAGATTTGGTTTCTTGCCGCTTGGAATCATAGATCTATGCATAGGACCAGATTTTCAAGTGATTGGCTGTGGACTCCGTATACTGTTAAATGTGACCAAGATTATGAAAGTATTTTCTTTTCTTTTCTTTTTTTTTTTCATGGTGAGAAGATTTTTTATTTGAAATATAGTCTGAGCAACATGAGTGTAGCCAAGAGGAGTAGGGGCTGGCCTGCCTGGGGCAGCAGCCTCTCAAATGGCACGAGAGCAGTACAAATATTCCAATGTCTGTGTGCCCCAACCCCACCTGTCAGGAAAGGCAGAACAGCAGAACAAAGACCCACCCACAGCGCCTTCTCAAGGGGTCTAGTTCTTGGTGCCTGCCTGCCTTTGCCTTACTTCCTGCTCTGCCCAGGTTCCAAACAGAGGTGTGCAGCAGAGGTTTCTCCCACCCCACCCACAGAGACATGATAAGCCGGTGTGACAATTAGTTCTCAGGACTATTTTGAGGGAAAAGAATCAGAGAAGACAGGGAGGAGGGGCAAGGTGATCAAGGGCCCTCACCAAACCAGACTAGGCAGAGCTCTCCCAGAGGGACTGTGTCAGCACCCCTCATTTCCCTCCTTCTCAGGATCTAAAGGCAGGAAGGAGAGCTGGTGTCTGCAGGAAAACAGGGCTCTGAGGAGCGCCCTGGCTGAAGGCAGCAAGCGGGAACCTCCCAGAAGAGCACAGCCGCTGTGGGGTTCAAGCCTAGTTGACAGCATTGGGGTTGGGCCACATAAGCAGCCTGGGGTTGGAAGGACACAGACAGGAGATGGGGTACCAAGAAGCAGCAAAAAGCCGTAAATAACAGAAGCAAATTCAGAGCTGTGAGGGTCCCGGCCGACCCCACATTTCCTGGGGCTGGGGGATACCCAGCACTGGCAGCTCAGGGCAGACGCTACTGCAGGGTACAACCGGCCACACTCACCCCGGGGGCAGAGCCTTTTATTTTCCACGGTCCGCACAGCAGGTGGAAGACGCTTCGGCACCACCCCTGACCATGCACACTGCAAAGTCTCCGGTCACACTTGAGGGGATGGTGCGTGGCTGTCCTGGTCCTGAGAGGCCTGTGGTTGACTGTGATCATTGTGGCCACCGTCGTCCTCAGGGGCCGGGCCCAGCAATCTCCTCGCCTCTGGGTCAGCCGACAAAGGCTCACCGGCACATTCTTCCAGTCCATTCTCTCTAGTCTCCATGGGCACCTCCTCCCCGGAGCCCTCCTCTGGCTCTGCCACCTCCACTGCCATCTCCGCTGCCGCCGCCTCCTCTTCCTCCTCCTCCTCCTGGTCTCTCACCTTGTGGACAATGAAGAGGTGGCGGCTGAGGGAGCTGGCAGAGGTGTAGCACAAACCACAGAGGAGACATTGGGCTGTGGAGCTGTCCACCTGGTGCTTAGGTATGTGGCTCTGAAATTCGAGCCCCGAGTCTGTGGCAAAACTACATTTCGCGCACTGAAAAAGGGACTTGTGCCTTTTGGTGGAAGAGACAGTTGCGCCATTGCTGGTGCCTGGAGCATCCCCCACTCCACTGACTGGTCTTTTCAGATGGTTCACCTGAGGGGAATGTCCACCCGGAGGTTTGACTTTGGACGTCTGGCTCAAATCAGGGTTTCTGAAAGTATTTTCTTTGTAGACATTATTAGCAGCTATTATTTTTGTTCTCTAAATTGAATGTGTGACTCAAACTGCAGGATAATTCAAAGAACATGAACACAATCAAACATGAGGTGCTTTTAATTCCTAACACACATTTCTATTTTTAGAAAAGAGAGTGAACTTGCAGGAATAGCCGGGGTCATCGAGCCACATAACAGTATGTTCAACACTATTGAATGACCATATGAGAACAAAAATGTGAATCACTTCCCATAGATGTGGGAGTGAAGGCGAGCAAGACCAAAGTGACTGACAGTGTGGAAAGCAGTAACACACATCACAGCATCATGAGGAAAGAATGTGCACTAGTTTCAGCCTAATCAAGCATTTCATGAAAATGGTAGAAAACTCAGTAGGCTTCTCAGTTCAGTTCACTGTTTTTCTGCTTTTCAAAGATAAGATCAAACTGATTC